>NC_073258.2:58825984-59129015 GCF_029289425.2 Pan paniscus
CCCTGCTCATTTGTTTGTATTTTTAGTAGAGACAGGGTTTTGGTATGTTGGCCAGGCTGGTCTCGAACTCCTGACCTCAAATGATCCACCCGCCTCGGCCTCCCAAAGTGCTGGGATTACAGGCGTGAGCCCCCGTGCCCAGCTGGCATACATAGTCTTGTATACTTTTTTGATACTAGTATGGATTCAAACTGTTGACTCTGATGAACCATACTCACCCTTGTGGTTTCATCCTAGTATCTGCAGCACATTATTTTGCTAAGAATTGGTTCATCTTTATTTATACCCAATAAATTCTTAGGTTTTTGATTTCCCTTCTACTGTGTAGCCCCCAAGCATCTCAGGTGCTGTTCTCTTTTGTATTCCCAGTATTATACTCCCAAAATTGCATGGCCTTTCATGACTCTGTATTACTATGTCAGTATTAGTCCATGTGACTTTTTTCCTGTGGAAAATATATGAAATAATATATAGTATCTAAATGATATTCTACTCTAGATAAAATTTAAGTAGTATAATTTTCCATCTTTTCTAGTCTTTGGGATTTTGAGGGAAAAGTTTGCTTTAATAGTACGTATTGGCTGGGCAGAGTGTCTCACACCTGTAATCCCAGCACTTTGGGTGAGGAGGCAGATCACCTGGAGGTCAGGAGTTCGAGACCAGCCTGGGCAACATGGTGAAACCCCATCTCTACTAAAAATACAAAATTAGCTGGGTGTGGTGGTGCCCTCCTGTAATCCCAGCTGCTCGGGAGGCTGAGACAGGAGAATTGCTTGAATCCGGGACTCGGAGGTTGCAGTGAGCTGAGATCACACCATGCACTTCAGCCTGGGTGACAGAGGGAAACTGTGTTTCAAAAAAAAAAAAAAAAAGTACATATTGTCTACAAATCAAGAATTTGCTTTTGTTAACAAAGTTACTGAGGCCTACATTCCAAATGTTAGTTAGGCTTCCATTCCTGTAGGAAACTGAGAGTTAAATAATCATTAAATCAGGGACTAGAGAGGATTTATGTTTTCTAGGACTATAACAGTTTCTTAGAATCTTTTGGCGCTCACTGTATTCTAATACTGCTGTTTGGCCCTCTGAAACCCTAATTTTAAAGAGAGAAATGAATCATAAGGGAAGGCACCTTTGCCTTCCATGCCATAGGTGAGAGAGGAAGTGATACATTATAGGGCACATTTATATTTTGTTATCTGAATCTTCTGATTTTTTTTTTTTTTTTTTGAGACAGAGTCTTGCTCTGTTGCCCAGGCTGGAGTGCAGTGGCTCACTGCAACCTCCGCCTCCTGGGTTCAAGTGATTCTCCTGCCTCAGCCTCCTGAGTAGCTGGGACTACAGGCGCCCGCCCGGCTAATTTTTGTATTTTTAGTAGAGAAGGGAATAAAACTACTTTCTTTTAAAATTCTAACTTAAAATTTTTGGCTTGCAGATTCCAAGTTATCATCTCTGGGCAGGTAGTGGATGAAAAGGTAGAAAGGGTTTGTGTCACCAGAGGGGCATGTGACCTCTTGAGTTCTGAACCTGAGGTGATTCAGTGGAATGTCCTCGGGCATTCTGTAGCCTTCAATTTTAAAGAGTGGGATAAGGGACTGCGTCACCAGATAATGTGAGTAAAGTGCTTTTAGATCACCAGATGAAAAGCATCTTATAAAATCCCAAGGTGCTGGTGTTAGTTTGTTATTGTCATCAACAGAAATAATTGTTACTTTTAATCATATTGGGGCAGGTGGGGCTCAGTTACCTTAGGCCAATATAGGAATAATAAACTGTTGAGTTGGGAAAAAAGAACCAACCCTATGCTATGCTTATTCAGTTTCTCATAGAGGGCATCATGGCTTTCTCTGCAAGAACATTTCTTACCCAGTGTTCTAATGGGTGATTCCAGAAGACCAAAAATTCAGCTTCTACCTCTTCAGGATTGTAACTAAAAAGCATAGAGGAGCAAAAGAAACACACAGAGAAAGAAAATGAGACTTGCTTTCCTAATTTCGAGGTTAATTTTTTTCTTTTTTCACTATAACAATAAACACTCTTCTTGTCCAAAGAGAAATCTTTGTTCTAGGACTGCCCTTCACTGCTGTGCCCTTGTTTGTGATTTTGATATTCTTGGTATTTGTTACTACCATCTATGTCAGGTGAGATGGGCCCCTTACAAGAGCTAGTCCTTTGATGTCCTTTGGCCAGGTGAAGCCATGTTCTGCTTCCAATCTGAACAGAGCAAAGGATTCTCAAGTCAGTTTTCCTCTGAATTCAGAGTCCCTTCTTACCCACATACATGTAAGTGAAATGGAAAACAGTCTTTCTTTCAGAAAGTACTTTTTAACAGCAGCCTGTGGAATTTTAGCCTTGGTGTCTAAGAAATACCCTGAAAGAATTCTCTGATAAAGATACTTGTTTTTCTCCAGGTGAGACACAGTAACCCGGTTGAACTCTGCATCTGGAAAGCTGAAGACTGAAGAAAGATAAGAGACATTGACTAGTCTGGAAACAGGGACATCTTTGGAACTTCGTTTTCATCCACAGTAAACTTTTGAAGTGTCATCAATTGGAATTGATTTCTTCATCTTATTCTGCCTATTGGGAAGAACATGGCTTCAAGGATTTTAAGTTTCCCTTTAGTTTTACATGAACTTTGTAGGAAACAGAGCCCTTAAAGGGCTTGGGAATAACAAGAAGAGATTGAAGACAGAGAAGCTTGCCCTGTTTTCCTTGCCCCTTCAAAGAAAAGGATTTACAGCTCAAACTTACAACAGCTGTTGTCCAGCTTTAGCCATCAAGAGAGAAATAAATTAAACCACCATTGCCAGACTACAAGCCCTGGTGAAGTCAGGGTGTGGGAGTGGTGGCATTGAGAAGACTACCTAAAAGAGACAAAGACTGCAGTAAACAAAGCTCCTCTTTAAAGTTGGAAGGGGCCTCAGGTTCCTTCTTGGATTGAAATAGAAATAGAAACACAGGGCACACCTCTTTTAGGTGCAGCTCACATTTTATGGGAACTGTAGTCGTGGAGGTACTGTAGTATCTCAGAAGAATTTTTCTTTGCCCAAAGTTTTTTTGCCATACCCTGATATTCTCTCCTTCTTTTGAAGACCTGCTTCCATCCATGAGCTGTATCTTGATCTGTCTGACTGTCCATGTTTTCCACCTGCAACCATTTGCATGTGTACAGCCTACTGTTTGTCTCCAGTTTTTAAACTGTACAAGTTGTGTTTCTTAATCTTCCCTTCTGCCTTGTTCTGGGGAGGTGGTTATTTATCATTTGGAATCACCTTTCCCCCTCCCATGTGCTTTCCTTCATTTGAGATCTTTTGACCTTTGGCTTTATTTGGGAGGGGGAAGGGTGATAAAGTTTTCTGTTTCCCTGGTTTTCTTTTGTACTCCTCTCTGTTGCTTCCCTCCTCCCATTTTCTTGTCTGTTCTGCCGCTGTGTGGGCCTGGGCTATGCGGCAGGGCAGATTTCCCATCAGAGCTCCAACATGCCCGCAGAGTCTGGAAAGAGATTCAAACCCAGCAAGTATGTCCCGGTCTCTGCAGCCGCCATCTTCCTAGTGGGAGCTACGACACTCTTCTTTGCCTTTACGTGAGTTTTCTCCCAGCAGGGGTGTTTGGGTGGGTGGATACTCCATGGGAAGTGAGGAGATAACGCTTTCTCTTGAGTTTTGCAAAGCCAAGTGACTGAGAGGGCTCAGTGTCTGGTACAGGTAAATCCAAATCCCAGAGACATGTAAGAAAAATGAGAAAAAGCCTGTCCTTTCAGTCGTGTTATCAATTTTACTTCGCTGAATCTTCTACCTACCCTTTCCTCCTTTATTTTGGAATCATAGAAGTCTTCATATTTTTCTACCCAGCTCCATCATTAGATGATCCTAAGCTAGGAAGGAAGTGGGAGGAAACCACCAGAGAGGCTTAAAGCAGTTTAAGCAGTCAATTCTATGAGAAAGAGAACTAGACTAGACTAAAGGCTTTTTTTTTTTTTTTTTTTGGAGACAGCGTCTCTTGCTCTGTCACTTAGGCTGGAGTGCAATGTCGTGGTCTCGGCTCACTGCAACGTCCGCCTCCCGAGTTCAAGCGATTCTCCTGCCTCAGCCTCCTTAGTAGCTAGGATTAAAAGTGCCAACCACCACACCCGGCTAATTTTTTTATTTTCAGTAGAGATGGGGTTTCACCATATTGGCCAGGCTGGTCTCAAACTCCTGACCTCAAGTGATCCATCCACCTTGGCCTCCCAAAGTGCTGGGATTACAGGTGTGAGCCACCATGCTGGGCCGACTAAAGCCTTTTTAAATGCTAATGGCTTTTTTCCAGGATGTCTGAAACAGGTTTGAGATTGTGGAAACTGAGAGTACTGGAAAATTTCAGAATTGATTTATAAGATACACCAATGAGAGAGTTTTGGCTTTTAGTGCTACCCAGATGGTTTTCTTTGTACTCTTAAGAGCAGAAGCCTGGAGAAGTGAAGGCCACTGAGAAAGGAAAGGGTAAGTTGTATTTGGGAAGAGAGTCCTAAAAGAGTTCCTTTATGTTAGTTTCTGCCGAGGGAATGACAGTAATTTTCCCATTACTTGGTTCTGTTGGGAAAAGCAGTTGGTATGAAAAAATTTCCCATTTAGGATCTAGGATCTGCATCATTCTCGCTTTGATCTTCAGACTTTCTTCATTTACTTGTTATTGGAAGAGACTGAGTGATTTAAACCTTCCCTTTTTCCTCAGTTTTTTTTTTTTTTTTTTTTTTTAAGCTCTTGACCATCTGGAAGGCATCCTTGCTGTTACCTGTTTATAAATTAACATGTACCAGGCTTCTGAGCCTTATACTGTTGAGTCATTGATTTAGTGCTCTAGTTGCAGCTCTTGGAATCATCAGAGCATGCTGGATCTTCTGGGAAGTTACTTTGTCATGGTTCAGGCTCAAACCTAGTTGTGAAGTGTTATTCAGAGCAACATGAGGTTGCTGGAAAGAGGAAGAAGTGAATTGAAGTGGTAGGGAATAAAAACACTTGGGCTCATTGAAGTAGAGATTGTTGGGGTGGAGGCAATTATACACAGAAATTAAATCTGAGGTAGGAGGGAAGGAAAACTCCCCATATTTAGCTTTAGAAGCCGAAAGATATTCTGAAAAATGTGGGTCACATTGTCTAAAGAGTCAGCAAAGTAATACTGATGTATTTCTCTAGTTTTTAAAGAAGGAGAGAAAGAATCACTATCTAAGGCATGAACACCATCCTACTTCTCACCTCCTCTGAAGCAGAGAAGTTGTAGATTTTTTGGTCCCCAGCTCTGAGCTTGAGCATACCTGCTGGAGTCTCTCAAGGATCTAGAGACAGTGCTGCTTTTCTCTGACTTAATATTTTCTTCATAACCTTTTCCTCTTGCTTAAACTCAACATGTTCAGTGTTCTGTCCTTCTTCATACATTTACTACCAGAAAGAGGAGTGAGTCTTTGGTGTCAGAACTTGTTTTGGTTTTTGCTAATATGGCCAGGAAGTAGAATCAAAATTTTAACTAAGGGACATTTATATTATATCTTAGTATCCTGTAGCAATTTTGGTTCTGGGTCAAGAGGGGTATGTACAAGACCAGTTTGACACCCTTAACTCTGCTCAATTGGGGAGGGTCTATTTTCCTTTAAGAGGCAAAGCCTTTGGAGAAG
The DNA here is from genome assembly GCF_029289425.2 of Pan paniscus. Classification (NCBI taxonomy): domain Eukaryota; kingdom Metazoa; phylum Chordata; class Mammalia; order Primates; family Hominidae; genus Pan; species Pan paniscus. Next base: position 58,831,638 of record NC_073258.2, read on the forward strand.
GAAATTGAGGGGACTAAGTGATTTCTGTCTTTCAAGCTCCCTCTTCTTGAGATAGAGCAAGCAGAATCCTTGTTTTTAATTTGCTAATCTGGAACCATTGAAGTGTTTGACTGGTTATACCAGTTTGCCTACAAAGAGTTGTCCTGACATAGGCATTTTCTCAACTGATAGTTGAAGCTGTTTAACCTACTTTCTCATTCCCTGGTGCCAGTAAAGTAGGAGCCCTCCTTATTCCATGGTCTCTTAGCTCTAAGAAAAAGGATTTTGGAGGACAATATTGACCTTATTTGGAATTATTGCCTCTCATCCAAAGTTAGAAGAACCCTAAGTCGTAGCTGGAGTTCCTTCCCCCTGGCGCTAGTTTCTACAGGACCAATTTCTGGGCTCCATCTTTTCCTAAGCATCTCCTGTATTCACCTTGTGGGGGCATAAACATCCTGTTTATCTTACTCTAGCACCTAGCTCGGGTAATTCTGAAATTCTCATCTCCTCTTCTCCATCTGACTAGAGTATTTCCTCTGTAAGCATATATCTGGGCTGAGGCACCACTGTTCTTAAAAACTATCCTCTCATGTATTTTACCTCTTTCGAGGTTCAGTTCCCTGGAGAATCCCCTGTTTAAAACCATACAACCTAAAAAAGAGTTCAGGGTTTCAAATGGAGAGGCAAGAGGAAAACTCTCTGAACTAGCTCCTATGTGGGGCTGTAAATCTGTAACTACTCTATCATCCTCCTATTCTCTTCACTAGGCTACAACTAGCTACATTATTAGAAGCCCCAGGTGAGAATTACTTTGGGATATAGAGGAATGTGAGTAGGAGGGAGAGTCCCTTTCAGGTAACAGACATAATTAGTGGAGGCATGTAGACTTCAACTAGTTAGGAACAATTTACCTTCCATGTTTCTTTGTTAAGTTGGGGAAAGCTATGAGCAGCAATTACTAGTTGAGTTTGCATCAAAGAAATAGTGATCTGCCCCAGAGAATCTTGAACAGAACAGTTCAGGCCTTCCTCCTGGAACTCTAATCCCTCTCATTCCCTGAATTTGTCCAGCACTAAAACTAAGGAATGGTGGGGATCCTGTCTTAATTCTTCTCTGTTTTCACTATTTGGGAGGGAGAGTGTCTGCTGAAGTAACCTTCTACCTCCCAGTTAGTTACTAGACTTCATTTAGGATAACTACTTGGATGCTTATCTATCTTAGTTTAATCTTGTTTTTTGACTGGCAGAGGGGCAGTCCTAGGTAAGTGGGATAAGCACTCTTTGGGGGAGGTCAGGAGATTGATTCTGGTAAAGTCTGTTAACCTTTGTGGACCTAAGTTCTTCCTGTTTACAGTGAGAACGTTGACCTACAGCAGTTTGTTTAAGCAACATGACCCTTTTTCAAATGAAATCTTATATACAAAAAAAAACCAACATAAAAATTAGGGCTGCTCTGGTTCAAGTGAGGCTGGCATATAGAGCCCAGCCCCTTGGTATCGCCTCTTTACCCTGTAGGATCTCCTGAGACCTAGTGCTCCTGGTAACACCATTTCGAATCACTTTGAATTGTATCTTGTTTAAAGTCTCATCAAACTGTGAATTAGTCCAGTTAAGGTCTTATTTTATCCATTTCTAAAGCTGGTGGGAGGGGGCAGGATAAGATCTCTGCTTCACGTGATTTTTTTTTTTTTTTTTTTTTTTTTGAGATGGAGTCTTACTCTGTCGCCCAGGCTGGAGTGCAGTGGCGCGATCTCGGCTCGCTGCAAGCTCTGCCTCCTGGGTTCATGCCATTCTCCTGCCTCAGCCTCCGGAGTAGCTGGGACTACAGGCACCCACCCCCACACCCGGCTAATTTTTTGTATTTTTAGTAGAGAAGGGGTTTCACCGTGTTAGCCAGGATGGTCGTGATCTCCTGGCCTCGTGATCTGCCCGCCTCAGCCTCCCAAAGTGCTGGGATTACAAGCGTGAGCCACCACGCCCGGTCCCTATTTTATCCATTTCTAAAGCTGGTGGGGAGGGGGCAGGATAAGATCTCTGCTTCATGTGATTTTTTTTTTTTTTTTTTTTTTTTTGAGATGGAGTCTTACTCTGTTGCCCAGGCTGGAGTGTGGTGGTGTGATCTCGGCTCACTGCAACCTCTGCCTCCTGGGTTCAAGCGATTCTCCTGCCTCAACCTCCTGAGTAGCTGGAATTACAGGCGCCTGCCACTAAGCCCAGCTAATTTTTGTATTTTTAGTAGAGTTGGGGTTTCACCATAATGGCCAGGCTGGCCTCAAACTCCTGACTTCAGGTGATCCACCCACCTCGGCCTCTCAAAGTCCTGGGATTACAGTCGTGAGCCACCGCACCTGGCCACTTCACGTGATCTAAGGGAAGGATAAAGTCAGAGTTGTATGGAAATCCATGATGGTCTTTTCAGGCTCCCATCCATGATATAGTTTGCGGCTTTTCAGTTTCTGCCTCAGTCCTCTTCCAACCCTTTTACCCACAGGAAGTTGGCCGACCTCCATGGAGTTCTCTCTGGTCCCCCCTCCCCCGTAACTGCAGAGGTATTAGCACCTGATTTGAGTGGGAGCAGCCTTGTGATTTAGCACATTAATGGAGCAGTGGTTGTGCCTTTTCCTTCTCACATTGTTTTCTTATCCAGGAATAAGTGCCCAGGTCCTACGTCTCACATTCAGCTGGTTGAAAGTCTGGGTACCACAAATCAGGTGTTTTAAGAGAAACTGGGTTGCCCACCTGTAAAGGGAGAAATTGTTTTCTCATGGAATCTTGAGGAAAGGATTTCTAAATGAGGATCCCCATGGGCAGGAAGTGGAACATTCATTTTAGCTTTCTCTCATCAACAAGGAACACTAGTCATATGCTCAAGCAATATGCTAGGCATGGGCAGAATGCATAGACCTATTCTTTAGGAGCTTAGTGTCTCTGTTTTAAGTGTCCTTGAATTCCTAGTATTTCAGATAGGGGAAGGTAGAGGTGGAATAATTGATGATGATGATAATGATGGTGATAGTTAATAATGTTTTCTTTTGTCTTCTGTCCACTGAATGCTCAGTATCAAACCAGCTAGTTTAAAAAGAATTCTAGCACTTTGGGAGGCTGAGACGGGCAGATCAGGAGGTCAGGAGATCGAGACCATCCTGGCTAACATGGTGAAACCCGTTCTCTACTAAAAATACAAAAAAATTAGCCAGGCGTGGTGGCGGGCGCCTGTAGTCCCAGCTACTCGGGAGGCTGAGGCAGGAGAATGGTGTGAACCCGGGAGGCGGAGCTTGCAGTGAGCCGAGATCGCGTCACTGCACTCCAGCCTGGGTGACAGAGCGAAACTCTGTCTCAAAAAAAAAAAAAAAAAAGAATTCTAGCGGCTGGGAGCAGTGGCTCATACCTGTAATCCTAGTACTTTGGGAGGCTGAGGCAAGAGGATCGCTGAGCCCAGGAGTTCGAGACCAGCCTGGCCAACATAGTGAGACCTGTCTCTACAAAAAATAAGCAAAGTCAGCTGGTCATGGTGGCATGCACCTGTAGTCCCAGCTACTTGGGAGGGTAAGGCTGAAGGGTTGCTTGAGTCTGGGAGGGAATTTTAGCGAGCCAAGCGTGGGTGACAGAGCGAGACCCTGTCTCAAAAAAAATGAATTCTAATATCTTTTGAATGAAGATCTTTCTCCTTCATTCTCATGTTTGTACTATGTAGCTGAAGTAACAAGGTTGGAGAGTTTCATGTGGATTACCTAAGGCCTTGCATAGAGAAGTATTAATTGAGGCAGGATTAAAATCCAAAGATTCTTGACTCCTACTTTGTGTTTCTTTCTAAGAACTTAACCATTTTTTTGTAACAGGATGCATTAGGGAGTGCTCTGAAACAGGGTTTCAGGAGTGTGGATATTGGAATCCATTCTCCCAATTTTATTTATTTTTATTTTTTATTTTATTTTGTATATATATTTTGAGACGGAGTTTGGCTTTTATGCCCAGGCTGTCGTGAAGTGGCGCGATCTTGGCTCACTGCAACCTCTGCCCCCCGGGTTCAAGTGATTCTCTTGCTTCGCCTCCCGAGTAGCTGGGATTACTGGTGCCCACCACCATGCCCGGATAATTTTTGTATTTTTAGTAGAGACAGAGTTTCACCATGTTGGCCAGGCTGGTCTCGAACTCCTGACCTCAGGTGATCCACTTACCTTGGTGTCCCAGAGTGCTAGGGTTACAGGCGTGAGCCACCATACCTGGCCCCACTCTGCCAATTTTATTTGGTCTTGAAAATAGGAGTGCTGAATGGATGGGCAGAAGAACCCGTTCTACCTGAGATGGTATAGGTCTGGTAGTCCTGTCAATGAGTCAGCCAGCCTTCTGGGCTGTGGCCACTCCCTAGGCTTTTAGAGCTTTATGATTATTGCCATAGTCTAAGGACGAGCCCCAACAACTCCTGTTCTGAGCTCTGGCCTCATCTTCCATCAAAGGCAACAGATTCAGACTGGCCACTTGGGGTGGTCACCTAGGAATCTGGCAAAGTACCATAGCAACGGAAAACCTCTCCTTAAATCAAGCAGAATTTGGGATATGGCAAGAACGGGCTCTGCTCACACATGCCTCTCCTTGGTGGGGTGTTCCCTTATAGTGCTGATTGGAAGCAATGGTTCTGTGAATCTAGGAGCAAATATTGTCCATGAAGTTGTTATTTGCATCATTTCTAGATTCTGGCACTGTGGGGGCAGACTTTATTTTGGCAACAGATACTGGAATTCCATTCCAGGATTACACACTTTATCTGGACCAAGTTGATATCCAGAAGGTTGTAGGGTAAAGTTCATCATCCAGGGATAGGTTGGCAGGATCCCCAAGAAACTGAGTTGCTTTGCTTAAAAATGAAACTGGCTGGGCATGGTGGCTCATGTCTGTAATCCCAGCACTTTGGGAGGCTGAGGCGGGCAAATCGCTTTGAGCTCAGGAGTTGAGTCCAGCCTGGGCAACATGGTGAAACCCTGTCTCTACAAAAAATTAGCCGGGCGTGGTGGTGTGCATCTGTAGTCACAGCTACTCAGGAGGCTGTGGTGGGAGGATCACTGGAGCTCAGGAGTTTGAGGCTGCAGTGAGCTGTGATCTTGCCACTACACTCCAGCCTGGGCAAGAGAGCGAGACCCTGTCTCAAAAAACAAAACTGAAGAAAGAGTCGAGTCAGAAAGATTGACATGGGCCTGCAGGAGGTTTCATATCTTGTTCTTACTCTCATTAGTTTCTCTCAGAGATGGAAACTAAGGTGAATATTTCTTTCAGAAGCTCAAGAGGCCACAGTGGCCAGTTGTAGGAATGAGACTTTTAAATCATGGGCACCTCAGTGTTCTAAGGATTTAATTTCTTTTTCCCTTCTAATTATCTTCCCAGGCTGTAGGAGTCAAGTGAGTCACCCTTTCTCTTCTTCCCCAGGCGGAAATTGAAGTGACAACTTAGTACTAGGGAGGGGCTCTGACCTGGATGACTGGTTTTCAGTTTCTCTCCCTCCCTCTTAAGGAACCTAGGAGGTCAGGCTTTGGGGTGAGGCCGTGCAGGAACTCTTCTTTTTGCTTATATTCCACTCCAAACCCTGCCAATGTATGGAGACATCTTTTCTGAACCAAAGAACTCATAGAGGAAGAAGCTTCCATGGGGGGCTTTCTTTGAGGATAGTATAGAACTATGACTGAAGGTCTGTTTAGTCCCTAAAATTGATGCCCTCGCTCCAGCTTCATTATTTTGTCTTCTAATTGTGTACTGACATATCAAGAGAACCAAACAGCAAATTGATATTTACTATCTGAAAAGCCTGGCATATAATAAATACGAAAAACTTTTCAAAATGAATGGCTGAATGGAATTTGAATAAATAGATGGTGGTGGTAAAGATTTGTGAGATGCTTTGTGACAGTTTTGTCTCTTACCTTGATTTGCTTGTATCTCGTTAAGGAACTGAGTTCCTCCAAACTGCTCTGAGTCAGTCTCAGGGCTGTGCTTTTTGTTTTGGTGGGTGCAGATACCTTTTCTTCACAGAATCCCAGACTGCTGTGGTTTAATTCTCTGGAATCATACGCTGTCTTGTTCTCCTGTCCTCTTCTTCCTTTCCTTCAGTGAGTTCTTCCTTTGCTTTGACTGGTTCAGATAAAGGGGGCAAGGACAGATGCTGTCCTCATTCTGGAGATTAAGTTCTCAGCCACAAAGTAGATTAGAGTATTTATCCACTGTCTTGGTAGTGGGAAGTTCTCCCTGAGCTGAGACGAGAGTATTTGATACTACTGACAAAAAAGTAGCACATCAGGTTCTTCCAAAACTTCCAGCTCCCAGGAAATCAGCAGAGAAAGGAAGAGCTCTTGAAGCATTCCTACGTAGATTCAAATCCTGAAAGAAACTGAGTTTAATTCTGGACTAGAGAATTGTTTTTTTGATCAAGAAAAGTTACCTTAAAGCATATCTCTTGAGTTGACTGCTGTGGAATACTGGGTATGTTTGGGTAGTTTCTTTTTCCTACAAAATTGAGGGCTTCTTTGGTCTGATAGTCTCTCTCCTCCCCCATTCCTGCTTCATTTTTAGACATCAAAGGGTTTACTTCTGTGTCTTGATATCCATTCTCATCTGTGTGTTTTAAAAGAATTTCCCAACCTTAAGAACTGGCCTGTAGTTGAGTAAACTCTCAGGCATATCCAATGCAATGAAGATACTTTAGGCACTTATGTGGTTCAGTCCCCTGGCAAGGGGGAGGCGGGGGCTAGAAAGGTAGGTGGTATCCCATGCTTTGGGCCAATGTGCAGGTCAGTGGGACATAGCTGGGATCCAGAAACCTCAGGCTGCTCCAGAGAAGGGAGTGTAGCTGATATCATAGTCAGTACCTGGTTCTCATGTCTGGTTAGAAAGGAGATAAGGACAGATCTCAAAACATGTGGCAAGATCCACAGGGTAGGAATGAATCTGAAGCACAAAGACCTTAGTGCAACGGGTTAAGATGGGAGAGATTCTGAGTCTTGTACTTTTATCTAAAGTGAGCAGTTCCCATAGGAAACTAGACTCACTTAGTGGGAAAGATAAAGATAATAATTTGGGATGGCAAAGGTAAACCACACAAGATTTATCTATAGGTAAGGGGCTAAGTCTTTACAGATTTTTGTATGTATGGTTCGTGTCCAAAATATTAGAGGCAACCCCTCATTTTCTTTATTGTCTGTGCAGGTGTCCAGGACTAAGCCTGTATGTGTCACCTGCAGTGCCCATCTACAATGCAATTATGTTTCTCTTTGTGTTGGCCAACTTCAGCATGGCCACCTTCATGGACCCAGGGATTTTCCCTCGAGGTAAGATCTGCTTCTCTCTTAGAAGCACCTTACACTGCCTTTGAAAAATAATGAGTTGGCCATACGCAGTTGATCTTGGGCCTTAAGAGTCCTGGGATTTTGGGATATGAAAAATAATGATTTGGGCATACGCAGTTGATCTTGGGCCTTAAAGTCCGGGGATTTTGGGATACTTTTATCATTTTCTGATGATGAAAATCAGGTCAGGGTCTTTAGGAATATATGTCATAACTTCTAGTCCTATGATTCACTTTGGGTCAAATCTTTGAGTTTTAGTGATTTGTTCAGCAGAAATTTATTTAAAGCATATGGGTTGGATGCTATTTTTAGGTACAGTAATACCCACAGTGAATTAAGACAGTTATGACAGTGTGATGCAGACTATAATGGAGGCAAGAGCAAGGTTCTGTGAGAATACAAAAAATTGAGAACAAAGAAATATGAGAACATATTTTGCCCAAATAAATTGGGGAAATGCTGCTGAAAATAGGTGGGAAAGACTTTACCAAGTAGAATATAGGAGGGAAGGGCATTTTTAGGCAGAGGAAACAGCACATGCAGAAGCTTGTAGCCATGAAATGGCAAACTGAGTGGGGCTAGAGGATGTTATGCATGGTGTGACCAGAGGGATGGGAGGTAAACCCAGAGCCAAATTGTCAAGGACTTTACATACTAAGTTAACTAGATCATACATTTTCCTTTGGATAGGAAGAGGTCTTTAATTGGAGGACTCAACATCAGAATTCCTTTTAGAAAAATAATTCTTGTAAGAATTACAGCTACCTTTTGGGAGGCTGTGGAAATAAACCAGATGAGAACTTGAATTCAAGGCTGGATTTACAGATTTTTTAGTAGTAGACTCAGTAATTTTTCATGACTTTTCATGATTTTATTGGGCAAGAGAGAGAAAGTGGAGGAATTATCTAGAGTAGTTTCAAGGTTCATAACTGGGAGATAAGTTGGATACTGATTTTTATAAACCTGAATATGAGATACAAGAATGTCAAACGGGTTTGGAGGGAAGACAGAGAATAAATACTCTTAGACATGTTGAATTTGATATACTTGAGTCAGCCAGATAGAGTTACCCAGTGGGCAATTGAATAGTCAGTGTTGAAGACCTTGATTTAATAATCTTCATCCATGTGGTATTTCAAACAACAGGAGTAAGATTGTCCAGAGAAAATACTGTGAGATTATGAAAGAACTGAGGTTAGACCTGATCAGCACTGACATTTTTGTAACGATCAGAGGAGGAGGAAGAGCCATGAAGAAGGATTGAGTAAGAAGAGTTAGGAGGAGGAGAAATAGAACAAAGTGGGAACTAAGGAAAATTCATCAAGTAGCCGATGGTTGGCAGTATTAGAAATTAGAGAGCTCCAATAGTATGGAAACTCAAATTTCCCATTTTTTTTGGTAACTAATAATTAATTTTTTTTTTTTTTTTTTTTTTTTGAGACAGCGTCTCACTCTGTTGCCCAGGCTGGAGTGCAGTGGCGCAGTCACGGCTCACTGCAGCCTTGACCCCCCTGGCTCAGGTGATCTCCCACCTCAGCCTCCAGAATTGCTGGGACTACAGGCGGGGGCCACCACACACAGCTAATTTTTCTATACCTATTCTTGGTAGAGATGGGGTTTCCATATTGGCCAGGCTGGTATTGAACTCCTGACCTTGTGATTCGCCTGCCTCAGCTTCCCAATGTGCTGGGATTATAGGCGTGAGCCACCGCGCCTGGCCCAAAATTACTCTTTTAAGAAGTAAGCTGGCTGGGCACAGTGGTTCATGCCTGTAATCCCAGCACTTTGGGAGGCTGAGGTGGGCAGATCACCCGAGGTCGGGAGTTTGAGACCAGCCTGACCAACATGGAGAAAACCCATCTCTACTAAAAATACAAAAAATTAGCCGGGTGTGGTGGCACATGCCTGTAATCCCAGCTACTCGGGAGGGTGAGGCAGGAGAATTGCTACGGGAGGAGAGAGTTTTTTAGGATACAGAATTTAGCTTGTTTATAGCGTGCAGAGATGGAACCAGAGGAGAGAAGCTGAGGTTGAAGAAAGGTGATAATTGAAATTGGACTTTTAGAGGAAGGAGATGCTTTCCAGTACTTTTCTGAAGGTTATGCTTGCAGAAGAAGTAGGCTCTTTCTGGAATAGGAGGGGAGAGAACCATCATCAGTGGACTAAAAGGTAGAAAGAAAATAAGTTGACAAAGGTTGTCACTGATGACATGTAGTTTTCCTCTCAAATGTGAGGTTATTTTGCAAGAGTGAGACAAGTAGTTTCGGGCTGGCAACTCTGGTGAGATGAAGTTTTTCTGAAATTCACTGTAGGCTTGGCGTGGTGGCTCACATCTTAATCCCAGCACTTTGGGAGGCCAAGGTGGGCAGATCACCTGAGGTCAGGAGTTCAAGACCAGCCTGGTCAACATGGTAAAACCCTGTCTTTACTGAAAAATACAAAAATTAGCCCGACATGGTGATGGGTGCCTGTGATCCCAGCTACTTGGGAGGCTGAGGCAGGAGAATCGCTTGAGTGGGCGAGGCAGAGTTTGCAGTGAGCCGAGATTGTGCCATTGCACTCCAGCCTGGGCAACAGCAAGACTCCGTCTCAAAAAGAAAGAAAAAAAGAACTTCATTGTGCTCCCAAAGCCTACATCATTGTGCTTCGTTTGTGACTTCCCTTCAAAGATTGGGTGAGGGAAAAGAACTTTGTGTCCCTAAAGCCAAGAAAGGCTATTTTAATGAGCCTTTAATGTTCATTCATCAAATATTTATTGATGTAATATGGAAGGCACTATGATGGTCATTTGGGGTTTTTAAGAAGGTCATTGCTGGCCGGGCGTGGTGGCTTACGCCTGTAATCCCAGCACTTTGGGAGGCCAGGGCGGATCACTTGAGGTCAGGAGTTCGAGACCAGCCTGGCCAACATGGCGAAACCCCGTCTCTACTAAAAATATAAAAATTAGCCAGGCATGGTGGTGCACGTGCCTGTAACTCCAGCTCCTTGGAAGGCTGAGACAGGAGAATTGCTTGAACCTGGGAGGTGGAGGTTGTGATGAGCCGAGATTGCCCCATTGCACTCCAGCCTGGGCGATAAGAGCAAAACTCCATCTGGAGAAAAGTAAATAAAAAATAAAAAGGTCATTCCTTTCAAATAGCTCAGACTAGAAAGGAAGATAGGAAGACACCTCTATAAACAAATACACCATGGGCCGGATGCGGTGACTCACGCCTGTAATCCCAACTCTTTGGGTGGCCCAGGTGAGTGGATCACCTGAGGTTGGGAGTTCGAGACAAACCTGACCAACATGGAGAAACCCTGTCTCTACTAAAAATACAGAATTAGCCGGGCGTGGTGGCGCATGCCTGTAATCCCAGCTACTCGGGAGGCTGAGGCAGGAGAATCGCTTGAACCCGGGAGGTGGAGGTTACTGTGAGCTGAGATTGCGCCACTGCACTCCAGCGACAGTGTGAGACTACGTCTCAAAACAAACAAACAAAAAACAAATACATTGTGTAAGAGTAATCAAAGAGATCACTTCTGGTAGATGATGATGTAGAAGGATCAGACATTTCAAAATAAGGAGCATTGCAACTGGGCATGCTGGTGCCCACCTGCGGTTCCAGCTACTTGGGAGGCTGAGGTTGGAGGATCAGTTGAGCCCAGGAGTTCAGGGCTGCAGTGAGCTGTGGTCGCAGCACAGCACTCCAGCCTGGGTGATAGAGCAAAACTCTCTTAAAAGAAAAATAGCATTTGAATTTTTTCCCTTTAAAAGAAAAAAATCTTTTTTTTTGAGACAGAGTCTCACTCTCTGTTGCCCAGGCTGGAGTGCAGTGGCTCCATCTCGGCTCACTGCAACCTCTGCCTTTCGGGTTCAAGCAATTATTCTACCTCAGCCTCCCAAGTCGCTGGAATTACAGGAGCGTGCCACCGTGCCTGGCTAATTTTTGTATTTTTAGTAGAGATGGGGTCTCACCATGTTGGCCAAGCTACTCTGGAACTCCTGATCTCAAATGATCCACCTGCCTCACCCTCCCAGAGTGCTGGGATTACAGGCATGAGCCACTGTGCCTGACCAAAAGAAAAAATCTTTTATTTAAAGATTTCAATAAGTAGTGCACATTCATTATGTACGAAGTACAAAAAAGGCAAAACATTACCTATAATTTCACAGACCAGAGCTAACTACTGTTATATTGTGGTATATATCCTTGCAATATTTTGAAGACTTAAAAAATATATGTGTATATTTATGTATACCATGTATCTGCAGTATATATTTGTGTGTGTGTGTGTGTGTGTGTGTTTTTTTCCAGACAGTGTCTTACTCTGTCACCAAGGCTGGAGTGCAGTGGCATGATCTTGGCTTACTGCAACCTCTGCCTCCCAGATTCAAGCCATTCTCCTGCCTCAGCCTCCCAAGTAGCTGGGATTACAGGCGTGTGCCACCACCCCTGGTTAATTTTTATATTTTTTGTAGAGATGGGGTTTCGCCATTTTGGCCAGGCTGGTCTTGAACTCCTGGCCTCAAGTGATCTGCCCTCCTTGGCCTCCCAAAGTGCTGGGATTACAGGCATGAGCCACCGTACCCGGCTGTACAGTTCTTTACCTAGCATTTCTTGTGATGTAAATATGAAAAAATGCTATGTAAAGAAATCAGTAAAATTTGAAAACTTAATTTTTAATTCCACACTATCATCTATTTAATTTTTCCTTCCCACATTTCCTTCCCACAATTGCTCTGGGTGCGGTGGCCCATGCTTGTAATCTTAATACTTTGGGAAGCTGAGGCTGGTGGATTGCCTGAGCTCAGGAGTTTGAGACCAGCCTGGGGAACACGGTAAAACCCCGTCTCTACTAAAAATACAAAAAATTAGCTGCCGAAGTGGCGTGTGCCTGTAATCCCAGCTATTTGGGAGGCTGAGACAGAAGTATCACTTGAACCCGGCAGGCGGAGGTTGCAGTGAGCCAAGATCACGCCCTTGCACTCCAGCTTGGGTAATAGAGCAAGACTCCGTCTCAAGAAAAAAAAAAAAAATTGCTAACTGTATATGAGAAGGCAAATAATGTCTTTTAAGTTTTGAAATGGGATGGTGGGTTTCTGATAGCTGAAAATTGAGAGAAAGGGCATTTATGCTTGTGCAACAAATAATACTGAAATACGTATATGTAGAGAAAATTCATAGAGTAGGGGAAGACATTTTGGGAAAGGATTTTTTTTTTTTTTTTTTTTAAGTTGAAGATGAAGTCTTGCTGTGTTGCCCAGGCTTGAGTGCAGTGGCGTGATCTCAGCTCACTGCAACCTCCGCTTCCCGGGTTCAAGCGATTCTCTTGCCTCAGCCTCCTGAGTAGCTGGGACTACAGGTGCATGCCATCACACCAGGCTAATTTTTGTGTTTTTAGTAGAGACGAGGTTTCACCATGTTGGCCGTGCTGGTTTTGAACTCCTGAGCTCAGGCAATCCGCCCTTCTCGGCCTCCCAAAGTGTTGGGATTACAGGCGTGAGCCACCATGGTTGGCTGGGCAAAGGATTTGTGCCTGGAAAAAAAGGTTGATGTTAGTTCCTCTCTTGGATTGCTATAGTTCACTCATATAAATGTAGATACTGAACTCTTATGCAAACTCATTATGTATGTGCTTTGATATGTAAACTATTTCTTTAAAATATATTCATATACTTAAACCAAATAACACCAGCAGATGCATACGAGAGCTACCTCTTGAGTCATTTTATCTCGAACCTCACTTCCCAATGCAGAATAAATTGCTTCCTCATCCATGTTCCCATAGTGTTGTATAAAGACCTGACCTCACAGTCTTATAGTTCCTAGTCTCACTCATTAGACTGTGAATTCCTCAAAGGCAGAAGCTATATTTTAAACATCATTGAATCCCTAGCACTTACTACAGTTCTGGCATAGTTGTTTTTAATTGACTTTTCCTCTCTACAGCTGAGGAGGATGAAGACAAGGAAGATGATTTCCGAGCTCCCCTTTACAAAACAGTGGAGATCAAGGGCATCCAGGTGCGCATGAAATGGTGTGCCACCTGCCGCTTCTACCGTCCCCCTCGATGTTCCCACTGCAGTGTCTGTGACAACTGTGTGGAGGTAAGCACCCTGGGTGGGGTAAGACTTCATGCTTAACCTTCATTGTCTTCATCCTAACCATATAATAGATTCTTAGCTTCGGATGTGGTATAGTCCTGTCTAACTACGTTGGCCACATGGTCCAGCTCTGTCAAATGGTGTTAATAATGACATGGCATGAGAGGCAGAGCATAAATATTATTGCAGGAGGGAAGCTTTAACTCGATATGGGCATAGGCTTTCTTTTTTATTTATTTTTACTTTTTGTAGTGATGAGGTCTCACTGTGTTGCTTGGACTGTCTCAAATTCCTGGCTTCAAGTGATCCTCATGCCCTGGCCTCCCAGAGTGCTGAGTGCTGGGATTACAGACATGAGCCATTGCACCAGCAGGGTGTAGGCTTTCTTGACACCAAGATTTATAGTTCTAGCCTTCTATCTATTGGCTCAGTTTTGGTTATTTATCCTGGCTTTGCATTTTCTCTTCCAGAAAATCATGCTGTTGTGTTTCAATTTGTTGTAGTTCCTTTCCTGCCTGTCCTTCTGCATCCCTTGTCCTTTTTCCATTCCATTTTCACTTAGCTATAAGCAGTTACCTGCCAAATCTTCCTTCTAATTCTCTTTTCTTATGAATCTTGATGTTTCTGCAAAACCTCTGACATTCATCACTTTTAGAGTTCCTTGGTCACATAGGATAAACGTTGAGAGCCGGCCTTGGTCTTTTTTATATATATATATTTATTTATTTATCGAGATGGAGTCTCGCTCTGTTGCCCAGGCTGGAGTGCAATGGCGCAATCTCGGCTCACTGCATCCTCCGCCTCCCGGGTTCAACCGATTCTCCTGCCTCAGCCTCCTGAGTAGCTGGGATTACAGGCACGCGCTACCACGCCTGGCTAATTTTTGTATTTTTAGTAGAGATGGGGTTTCACCATGTTGGTCAGGCTGGTCTTGAACTCCTGACCTCGTGATCTACCCGCCTCGGCCTCTCAAAGTGCTGGGATTACAGGCGTGAGCCACCTCACCCGGCCAATTTTTTTTTTTTTTTTAGAGATGGGGTCTTGCTATGTTGCCCAGTACAGTGGCTATTCACAGGCAGTCATCATAGTTCACTACAGCCTTGAACTCCTGGGCTCAAGCCCCAGCCCCCCAAGTAGCTGGGACTACAAGTGTGCACCACTACGCCTGGTTTGGCCTTGGCCTTTGACCAACCTCTGGAAGGTCTCCCTTGCAGATTTATAGAGCAAAATAAACTGGATTTAATTTTGAACTAATTGGTGACCATGATCATAAATTAGTAAAACCAAAACTTAGCTGCCATTTGTTTCTCTTCTTGACAGAAGTAATTTAATGCTATGGTCCAGGGATGCCTCTCATCTGTCTCTCTTTGTCCCTAGGAATTTGATCATCACTGCCCCTGGGTGAATAACTGTATTGGTCGCCGGAACTACCGTTATTTTTTCCTTTTCCTCCTTTCCCTGACAGCCCACATTATGGGTGTGTTTGGCTTTGGCCTCCTTTATGTCCTCTACCACATAGAGGAACTCTCAGGGGTCCGCACGGCTGTCACGTATCCTTCAAGGCCTTTTAGATTGTGGGATTGGAAGGGGGAGGAATGAGGGCTAAAGGGAAAATGGCTGCAGTAGGGGCTGGGGAAAGTGAGGTCATGTTGCTCTGTTCTCCTTGATTGTTTGGCATCAGAATGGCAGTAATGTGTGTGGCTGGCTTATTCTTCATCCCTGTAGCTGGCCTCACGGGATTTCACGTGGTGCTGGTGGCCAGGGGACGCACAACCAATGAACAGGTATGGAGAGAAGTGATGAGAGACCCCTGAAGAGCAGGTCATGTCTCTTTAGCCTTCTGATTAGTGTGCAGTGTAGTGCTTCCACAAAGAGATGCTTAATGAATACTTTTCATGATTATGTAGAGATTAATGGTAGGGAGTGAGGTAGTCCTAGTTCCTTATGTAAGTGTAGAGGCCATGTAAGAATAGAAGCCATTTCTCACATATACACCATGGAATACTATGCAGCCATAAAAAAGGATGAGTTCTTGTCCTTTGTAGGGACATGGATGAATCTGGAAACCATCATTCTGCGCAAACTGTCGCAAGGACAGAAAACCAAACACCGCATGTTCTCACTCATAGGTGGGAACTGAACAATGAGAACACTTGGTCACGGGGTGGGGAACATAACACCCTGGGGCCTGTTGTGGGGCAGGGGGAGGGGGGAGGGATAGCATTAGGAGATATACCTAATGTAAGTGACGAGTTAATGGGTGCAGCACACCAACATGGCACATGTATACATATGTAACAAACCTGCATGTTGTGCATACGTACCCTAGAGCTGTAAGTATAATAATAATAAAGATACTCTCAAAGAGATACTAAGACAATAGAGATAAAGGCTGAATTTTGCCCTAAAATATCTTTTTTTATTTTTTATTTTTTTGAGACAGAGTCTTGATCTGTCGCCCAGGCTGGCATCCAGTGGCGTGATCTTGGCTCACGGCAACCTCTGCCTCCTGGGTTCAAGCGATTCTCCTGCCTCAGGCTCCCAAGTAGCTGAGATTACAGATGTGCATCACCACGCCCAACTAATTTTTGTATTTTTAGTAGAGACAGGGTTTCACCATGTTGGCCAGGCTGGTCTCGAACTCCCGACCTCAGGTGATCCACCCACCTCAGCCTCCCAAAGTGCTAAAATATCTTTTATTTATTTATTTATTGTAATTTTAGTAGACACGGGGTTTCACCATGTTAGCCAGGATGGTCTCGATCTCTTGACCTCGTGATCCGCCCACCTCGGCCTCCCAAAGTGCAGGGATTACAGGCATGAGCCGCTGCGCCCGGCCTAAAAATATATTTTATAACAAAATAATATCTATCTCCAAAGAAAGTCTTGGATGGTTTGGCATCATCACCTGAAATATCAATTGAGAGACCCAAACCAAACTGAAACTAGACAATATAGCATAAAGAATAAGATGATAGTTTTTTAAACAATACTCACCATAGAACTTGGTATCCAAATAATAATATTCTTTCTTTAGTTTGTCAAAAATCATATTAATAGATTTTTAAATTTAAAGTGTAGCAAGACATATGTATATGTACATATATGTTCATATACATATAAATATTTAAGATCTTCCTAAAAAAAAAAAAGAATAGAGGCCACTTCTTAGTTAACAGACATTTACTATATGCCCACTGGATACTGGAGAATTTAGGCTCTGAGTTTATAGAAACAGTGAAAGACTTAGGCTAGCCCTCAAGAAGCTTATAGTGCTGCTTACAGGAAAGCAATGATTTTTGTGCATATAATAGTAGCTAACCTTAATTGCTTTTTTTTTCTTTTTTGAGACAGAGAATCGCTTTGTCACCCAGGCTGGAGCCCAGTGGCTGGAGCCCACTGGCTGGGGCGCAGTGGCACGATCTCGGCTCACTGCAACCTTTGCCTCCTGGCATCAAGCAATTCTCCTGCCTCAGCTACCCAAGTAGCTGGGATTGCAGGTGCCTGACACCATGCCCGGCTAGTTTTTATATATTTTTATAGTAGAGATGGGGTTTTGCCATGTTGGCCAGTTTGGTCTCAAATTCCTGACCTCAGGTGATCCACCTGCCTCAGCCTCCCAAAGTGCTGGGATTACAGGTGTGAGCTGCCATGCCCAGCCCTTAATTGCTTATTCTTTATCTTAGTTTTCAATATTTAGAAAGCTATCCCATTTTACATGAGGAAACTGAGGTTTTGCGTCAGCAACCATGAGGTAGACCTAGGATTTGAACTAAGGACCCTGACTATAGATTCCCTGCTCTTAACCATAACATATATAAATTTCTTGTGTTTTACTCATTTGCATAGCCCTCAGATAGTGAGTGCACAATAACTTGTAATAGATTTGTATTTTGGCCTTTGGAAGTCAAGGTCTCATCTTCTAACCTGGTAATTTTTTTCTCCCTCTAGGTTACGGGTAAATTCCGGGGAGGTGTGAACCCCTTCACCAATGGCTGCTGTAACAATGTCAGCCGTGTTCTCTGCAGTTCTCCAGCACCCAGGTACACCTATCCCTTTGGTCTAGTGTTTACCATTGGTCAGAACTTTTATCTTCTTTGGGCTTGTTCTGGTAAAGGAGGGGTCTGGTGAGAGCCTTTAGGAAGGGTTCTCTATCTTAGAATGTTAAGTACCCACTCTATCTTAGAATGGTAAGTACTCTATCTTAGAATGGTAAGTACCTACATGCCCATCCTTTAGTGCAGTGGTCCCTAACCTTTTTGGCAGCAGGGACCGGTTTCATGGGAGACACTTTTTCCACAGATGGGGGCTGGGGTGGGGTGGTTTCAGGATGAAACTGTTCCACCTCAGATCATGAGGCATTCGATTCTCATGGCTGGGTGTGGCGGCTCACACCCAGCACTTCGGGAGGCCGAGGTGGGCGAATCACTTGAGGTCAGAAGTTCAAGTCCAGCCTGGCCAATATGGTGAAACCCCTTCTCTACTCAAAATACAAAAATTAGCTGGGCAAGGTGGCAGGCACCTGTAATCCCAGCTACTTGGGAGGCTGAGGCAGGATAATTGCCTGAACCCAGGAGGCAGAGGTTGCAGTGAGCTCAGAGCACACATACAACCTAGACTGCTTGCATGTGTAGTTTACAACAGGGTTCTAGGGTTTGCGCTCCTAAGAGAATCTAATGCCTCCGCTGATCTGACAGGAGATGGAGCTCAGGTGATAATGCTCGCTGGCCCACTGCTTACCTCCTGCTATGTGGCCCAGTTCCTAACAGGCCATGAACCGGTACTGGTCTGCGGCCCAGGGTTGGGGACTCCTGCTTTAGTGGACACTGTGAATTCCATTGATATTCTTCAGGTATTAAGGTAAATCTTTGAGAATTGAGGGTGAATAAGATACACTCTAAAGTGCTTTCCTTGAGCTAGGTATCTGCTCACAAAGGCCTAGTCCTGCTGCAGTCCTTCACAGAATCAATTCTGTTTATTGCTAAGTAAGTGATGGCCAAAACTGCAATTACTTTTTTACCAACCTAATAAAAATGCTTTACACAAACAGTAGATACTTTAAAATATAAATGAATGAAAGCTCTCTCGCTCTGTCTCTCTCTCTCTCGACACTTAGATATTTGGGGAGACCAAAGAAAGAGAAGACAATTGTAATCAGACCTCCCTTCCTTCGACCAGAAGTTTCAGATGGGCAGATAACTGTGAAGATCATGGATAATGGCATCCAGGGAGAGCTGAGGAGAACAAAGGTGAGGAATTTAGAGAAGTCAAGCTAGATAACATGGAAGTCTCAC
This sequence comes from Pan paniscus, assembly GCF_029289425.2. NCBI lineage: Eukaryota > Metazoa > Chordata > Mammalia > Primates > Hominidae > Pan > Pan paniscus. Next base: position 58,850,332 of record NC_073258.2, read on the forward strand.
CCAAGGCAAAGAGATGGAAGCTTGCTTTAGTTTCCTTTGTTTTTTTGTTTTTTTGGTTTTTTTTTTTTTGAGACAGTCTTGCTCTGTTGCCCAGGCTGGAGTGCAGTGGTGCTCAGTGCAAACTCTGCCTCCCAGGTTCAAGCAATTCTCCTGCCTCAGCCTCCCGAGTAGCTGGGATTACAGGTGTCCGTCACCTTGCCTGGCTAATTTTTGTATTTTTAGTAGAGATGGGGTTTTGCCATGTTGGCCAGGCTGGTCTCGAACTTCTGACCTCAGGTGGTCTGCCCACCTCGGCCTCCCAAAGTGCTAGGATTACAAGCATGAGCCACCACGCCTGGCCCATATTTCTTACAGTGTTTATCACTTACTAATTTGTGTTAAAATTACTTAAATACAAATCTTGTTTTCTACATTAGATTTTTTTTTTTTTGAGAGGGAGTCTTGCTCTGTTACCTAGGCTGGACTCCAGTGGTATGATCTCAGCTCACTGCAACCTCTGCCTCCCAGGTTCAAGCGATTCTCGTGCCTCAGCCACCTGGGTAGCTGGGACTACAGGCATGCGCCACCACGCCTGACTAATTTTTGTATTTTCAGTAGAGGCAGGGTTTTCCTATGTTGGCTAGGCTGGTCTCAAACTCCTGACCTGAAGTGATCCAACCCCCTCAGCCTCCCAAAGTGCTAGGATTATAGGTGTGAGCCACTGCACCCGGCCCTACATTAGACTTTAAGTTCATTAACAATAGAAAATGAATTCATTCATTTCCATGTCTTCATAGGACTTAACAGCTTACAGCTAGATGGTAGGAGCTAAACAAGTAGTTGTTGGTTTAAATGGGCAAATAAGTGACAGAATTAAAACCTTTTTTAAACCCTTTCTTCTGCCAGGTACAGTAACTCATGCCTGTAATCCCAGCACTTAGCGAGGCTGAGGTGGGAAGATCGCTTGAGTTCAGGAGCTCAAGACCAGCCTGGACAACATAGCGAGACTCCATCTCTAAAATAGACTAAAATAAAAAATAGAAAAATTTTCTGGCTGGGCGTAGTGGCTTATGCCTGTAATCCCAACACTTTGGGAGGCTGAGGTGGGTGGATCACCTGAGGTTGGGAGCTCGAGACCAGCCTGACCAACATGGAGACGCCCTGTCTCTATTAAAAATACAAAATTAGCTGGGCATGGTGGCGCATGCCTGTAGTCCTAGCTACTTGGGAGGCTGAGGCAGGAGAATTGCTTGAACCCGGGAGGCGGAGGTTGCAGTGAGCCGAGATCATGCCATTGCACTCCAGCCTGGGCAACAAGAGTGAAACTCCATCTCAAAAAAAAAAAAAAAAAATTAGCCAGGCGTGGTGGCACATGCCTGTAATCCTAGCTGCTTGGGAGGCTGAGGCACGAGAATCGCTTGAACCTGCGAACCAGAGGTTGCAATGAGCCGTGATCACGCCACTGCACTCCAGCCTGGGTGACTGAGCAAGACTCCATTTCAAAAAAAAAAAAAAACCAACTTTTCTTCATCTAATGCTATACCCAAACTGATTCTTGTGCCTTGTCTTCCAGTATAGTTGAGAAATATATGATAGTCAGTGGCTCATGTCTATAATCCCAACATTTAGGGTGGCCAAGGTGGGGTGATATTGCTTGAGGCCAGGGGTTCAAGACCAGCTTGGGCAACATGGCGAGACCCCCATCTCTACAAAATAAAGTAAAATAAATTAACTGGGTGTGGTGGCATGTGCCTGTAATCCCAGCTACTTGGGAGGCTGAGGTGGGAAGAGCACTTGAGCCTAGGAGTTGCAGGCTGCAGTGACCATGATCATGCGTACCACTGTACTCCAGCCTGGTCAACAGAGTAAGACCTTGTCTCAAAAAAAAAAAAAAAACAACACATGAGAATTGACTCCCAAATACCTCCCTCTTATATCAATTTAATACTTTGAGTTGCCATAATGCTCAATTTCTAAATCTGATTTTCCCTCCATCAATCCAGTCTAAGGGAAGCCTGGAGATAACAGAGAGCCAGTCTGCAGATGCTGAACCTCCACCTCCTCCTAAGCCAGACCTGAGCCGTTACACGGGGTTGCGAACACACCTTGGCCTGGCTACTAATGAGGGTAAGGGCTGCCTTGATTTGCAAGATACTAGAACTAGGGGCAGGATTGAGAAGGTTGCTTATGAGCTGTGGAAGACAGGCAAGGGCTGGGAGATATTACTCGTGTTGTGACTTTAAACACCCAACAGTTGGTACTTGTGCTACTTTGCAACTGAAAGAGAAGAGAGGCCATTTAGCTATTGGCAGTGAATGGGACTTTTGCCGGGAAAATGGTCAGCCTCTAGGCAGACCAGAGAACATCACAGGACCTTTTTGGTGCATTTACCTACCCTGAATTCTGGGCTGGTGTGAGTCTTTAAAAGTCTTGATTTCAGCGAAGGGTATATCTATTCCTACCTTGTCCTCTCCCTGTACTTAAGGAACCCTAGGCAGATAAAGTGAACAACTCATAGACTAGACGCAGTGGCTCACACCTGTGATCCCAGCACTTTGGGAGGCCAACGCAGGAGGATTGCTTGAGCCCAGGAGTTCAAGACCACCCTGGGCAACATAGCAAGACTGTGTCTCTACAAAAAATTTAAAAAAGTTAGCTGGGCATGGTGGCATATGCCTGCAGTCCCAGCTACTCAGGAGGCTGAGGTGGGAGCCCAGGAGTTCAAGGCTCCAGTGAGCTATAATCGTGCCACTGCACTCTAGCTTGGACAGTAGAGTGAGACCCTGTCTCTTAAACCAAAAAACTGCTTGTAAAATAGTGCCCCCTTGGCCTTTTTTCTTGCAGATAGCAGCTTATTGGCCAAGGACAGCCCCCCGACACCTACCATGTACAAGTATCGGCCGGGTTACAGTAGCAGCAGTACGTCAGCTGCCATGCCGCATTCCTCCAGCGCCAAGGTACTGAGTACTCTAAGAGGTGGGGTAATAACATGCCAACTGGCCGGGCACAGTGGCTCATTCCTGTAATCCCAGCACTTTGGGAGCCCAAGGTGGGTGGATCACAAGGTCAAGAGATTGAGACCGTCCTGGCCAACATGGTGAAACCCCGTCTCTACTAAAAATACAAAAATTAGGCCAGGCGTGGTGGCTCACGCCTGTAATCCCAGCACTTTGGGAGGCCGAGACTGGTGGATCACAAGGTCAGGAGTTCGAGACCAGCCTGGCTAATATGGTGAAACCCCATCTCTACTAAAAATACAAAAATTGCCGGGCACAGTGGCTCACGCCTGTAATCCCAGCACTTTGGGAGGCTGAGGCAGGTGAATCATGAGGTCAGGAGATTGAGACCATCCTGGCTAACATGGTGAAACCCCGTCTCTACTAAAAATACAAAAAAATTAGCCAGGCGTGGTGGCAGGTGCCTGTAGTCCCAGCTACTCGGGAGGCTGAGCCAGGAGAATGGCGTGAACCCAGGAAGCGGAGCTTGCAGTTAGCCGAGATCATGCCACTGCACTCCAGCCTGGGCAGCAGAGCGAGACCTCATCTCAAAAAAAAAAAAAAAAAAAAAAAAAATCTGGGTGTGGTGGGGGGGCACCTGTAATCCCAGCTATTCGGGAGGCTGAGGCAGGAGAATCACTTGAATCTGGGAGGTGGAGGTGGCAGTGAGTCGAGATTGCACCACTGCACTCCAGTCTGGGTGACAGAGTGAGAGTCCATCTCAAAAAAAAAAAAAAAAAAAAATTAGCTGGGCACAGTGGTATGCATCTGTAGTCCCAGCTACTTGGCAGGCTGAGGCAAGGAGAATTGCTTGAACCTGGGAGGAGAATTGCTTGAACCTGGGAGGCGGAGGCTGCAGTGAGCTGAGCTCCCACTGCTGTATTCCAGTCTGGTGACAGAGTGAGACTACACCTCAAAAAAAAAAAAAAAAAAAAAAAGGCCAAGCACAGTGGCTCAAGCCTGTAATCCCAGCACTTGGGGAGGCTGAGGCAGACGGACCACCCGAGGTCAGGAGTTTGAGACCAGCCTGGCCAACTTGGTGAAACCCTGTCTCTACTAAAAATACAAAAATTAGCTGGGCGTAGTGGCGGGGCGCCTGTAATCCCAGCTACTTGGGAAGCTGAGGCAGGAGAATCGTTTGAACCTGGGAGGCTGAGGTTGCAGTGAGCCAAGATTGCACCATCACGCTCCAGCCTGGGCTTAAAACACACACACACACACACACACACACAAACAAATGCCAACTGTTACGGGAAAAAAAGAAGATTAGGGGAAGGAAAAGGCAGAAGAAAGGACATTTCACTAATTGTTGGCATTCGTGGAACTCAATCTCCTTGATACTGTGTCCTTCATCAGACTGGGCAATATAGCATAATAGATTAGTGCTTGATCCGAGTTTATAACCCAGTTCTGCCCACGGGCGAGATACTCAGCCTTTCTACGTCTTGCTTTCTGTATCTGAAAAGGAGATGATGTTTGCCTGAATTCAGTTTTTCTTGAGGGATTAACCCAGATAATGCATGTAAGAGTTCTAAGCATATTATTGGCACATAATTCTCTTTTTGACCAACTCCTTGAGCTCTGGGGTCTAGCTTCTGTCACAAAAGGAGCACTAAGAGCCTGCTTTACTTTCTTCCTCAGTTGAGTCGTGGGGACAGCTTGAAGGAGCCAACCTCAATTGCAGAGAGCAGCCGTCACCCCAGCTACCGCTCAGAGCCCAGCTTGGAACCAGAGAGCTTCCGTTCTCCTACCTTTGGCAAAAGTTTTCACTTCGATCCACTATCCAGTGGCTCACGCTCCTCCAGCCTCAAGTCAGCCCAGGGCACAGGCTTTGAGCTGGGCCAGTTGCAATCCATTCGTTCAGAGGGCACCACCTCCACCTCCTATAAGAGCCTGGCCAACCAGACACGCAATGGAAGCCTATCTTATGACAGTTTGCTCACACCTTCAGACAGCCCTGATTTTGAGTCAGTGCAGGCAGGGCCTGAGCCAGACCCACCTTTAGGCTATACCTCTCCCTTCCTGTCAGCCAGGCTGGCCCAGCAACGGGAAGCTGAGAGGCACCCACGTTTGGTGCCAACTGGCCCAACACACCGAGAGCCCTCACCAGTCCGTTACGACAATCTGTCGCGCCACATTGTGGCCTCTCTCCAGGAACGAGAGAAGTTGCTGCGCCAGTCACCCCCACTCCCAGTCCGTGAGGAAGAACCAGGCTTGGGGGACTCAGGCATTCAGTCAACACCAGGCTCAGGCCATGCCCCTCGTACTAGTTCCTCCTCAGATGATTCAAAGAGATCACCTTTGGGCAAGACTCCACTGGGACGCCCAGCTGTCCCCCGTTTTGGCAAGCCAGATGGGCTAAGGGGCCGGGGAGTAGGGTCCCCTGAACCAGGCCCAACAGCCCCATACCTGGGCCGATCGATGTCTTACAGCAGCCAAAAAGCCCAACCTGGTGTCTCTGAGACAGAAGAAGTGGCCTTGCAGCCATTACTGACACCCAAGTAAGTATTAGTACTATCCTGACCCTTAGCCAATTTCAAATTAGCATACTGCTCTGCAAAAGCTATCAGGACTTCTGTTGTACATCCTAATGTAGGTGGACCCAGGGGTATCCTGGTAGCTCTTTATTTTCACTTTGACTCTACCTGCCTTCATGGGCAATTCCTGTTAGGAGACTGAAGATTAATACTTTTTCCATAATGCTATCTTCCTAAAAGTATTTGCTTGGGAGTAAGTACATGTGATAGCTGTTACTAGACAGTAGTAGTACATAGGAGAGATTGGGAATCAGGCTTACTTTAAGCAGGGCAATAAAGGGGAACGTTTGGCTAAGAAAGTATGGATATAGAAAAGAACATCATTTTTTTCTCTGAACCTTTGAAACTGTCTCCCTTTCCAATGTTTTCTGTCCCATTTCCTGACACCTATGTCTTGTCTCTTCTTTCCAGAGATGAAGTACAGCTGAAGACCACCTACAGCAAATCCAACGGGCAGCCCAAGAGCTTAGGCTCAGCCTCCCCTGGCCCAGGCCAGCCACCTCTCAGTAGCCCCACGAGGGGAGGAGTCAAGAAGGTGTCAGGGGTTGGTGGTACCACCTATGAGATTTCGGTGTGAGCCTTCGGCGCCTCCCCTCCCCAACGCCTCTGCGCCTACACCAAAGGGCCCCAGGTGGCCACCTTCCTTCCCTCAAGGGGCTCCCCTCCCCTGCATGGACATTTTTTAAACCACCGATTCCAAGAGGATGAGGAGTGTTTTCTAAAATGCAGTAGGCTTGGGGAGTCGGAGAGTTGGGGCCCTGAGACTGGGGTAGCAACCCCCCCTTTTATCTTTTAAGACCTTCCCTTCCTTGATCCCTGGACCAGACTCAGTGGACATTTGTGCAATTGCTCGCCCTGGAGGGAACCAGATCATTTTTAAACCAGAAATAATTTTTTTTATTATTGTTACGGATTCTATTTTTTTCCTCTTCTGCGTTACCAGGTGTGTGTGTACATATAATATATATATATATATATTATAAATATCAAAGAAATTATATATCTATCCTGGGATGGGAAAATGAGGGAGGGATACATATACGGAGGGGGATCTTACTCTTCCCATTCCTCAGACCAGCAGGAAAAGAGGGGAGACGTCAGTCTTTTTCCTGTGGTTCCCTCTCATTTGTCCCAGTTACTAACTACGGAAATAGCATCCTCTGCTGGTGCTAAGTGTGATTAGGAAGAAGCCTGGGGAGAGGCGAGTCTGGAATTTTGGTCACAAGAGGGAAGGACTTGGAGAGGAGAATTAGTTTTCTAGGCTCATTGGCATTTAGTTTCCCTAGGAAAGGGGTCAAAACTTCAAGACACTGGTGGTGGTGGGAGATCAGGAAAATAACTTGGCCTAGCTCAAACAATATTGGATAATCCCCTCCTTGGGGGAGAGGGATTAGAGTGTGCTCCTACTGGCCCCTTGGAGCCTCCCCTAGCTTACACAGTTAACTTGATTTTAAAATCCAAGGCCAGGAGAGAAGAATCCAAAAAGCAATATTTTTCATCACATGCCAAAAACGGGGGATAGAGAGAAGGAGTGGCAGGCCTAGGCCCCTCCGATTGTCCCTTGGGGGTTACCCCTCAGCCCACCTCACTATGGTGCTGGGTAGAGGGGATACCTGGGTTCTAACCTCTAAATAGGGGAGATCCCAGCCTCCACAAAGAGGCCCTTTTATTTTTTATTCTGATTAGCCATTTTAAACCAACGAGGAATAAAAAGAAATCCTGATCTAACCAGCGCCCCCTGACTTGTGTTATTTTGTCTGGTTGAGACAGGGTGAACGATCTCTGGTGGGAAGTTACCAGTGACAACCTCATAAACTTCTCTGGTCCCAGCCCATCTTTAGGCAAGACTATAATGAAATTAGCCACTTAACAACTAAAAAAATAAAAAAGAGACCCAGTGCGGTGGCTTATACCTGTAATCCCAGCACTGAGGGAGGCTGAGGCAAGAGGATCACTTGAGCCCAGGAGTTCCAGACCAACCTGGGCAATATAGAGACTCCATTTCTAAAAACAACAGGTCCTGTTTTTATTTGGGTGATTTAATTCAAAAATTCCTGAAAAAAGGTCTCTTGAAATCACCAAAACGCTTGTTATTTGAAAGCTTAGAGAACTCTTAAAAGTTGTTTCTTTCTTCTTTTAAGAGACAGGGCCTCATTCTGGTTGCCCAGGCTGGAGGGCAGTGGCACAATCAGATCACTATATCCTCAAATTCCTGGGCTCAAGGGATCTTCCCACCTCAGCCTTCTGTGAAGCTAGGACTTACAGTTGCATGCCACCATGCTTAGCTAATTTTTTTTTTTTTGGTAGAGATAGACTCTCAACCAATTTTGCCCAGACTGATCTCGAACTTCTGGCCTTGAGCAATCCTGCCTTGGCCTCCCAAAGCATTGGGATTACAGGCATGAGCCACCATGCCCAGCTACAGTTGTTTTTTAATACAGGATTTAGTCTCTGGAAAGTGAAGCTAATTTTGGAAACAGCCAAAGGTGACATAGTAACAGGTATGAAAGCCTGTTGAAAGCAGGTTAACTAGATACCGGTGTCAGTTCAATTAGATATATTGCATTTTATTGGACAAAAGCTGTGCTCTAATTTTAAATAGGTATCCTTAGACACTAAATCTCAAGCAGTTGACCAGAGCCCTTTAATTACTCAAAATTTAAGAATATAAGCTCTTAGCCGGGAGCGGTGGCTCACGCCTGTAGTCCCAGCACTTTGGGAGGCCGAAGCGGGCTGATCACAATGTCAGGAGATCGAGACCATCCTGGCTAACACAGTGAAACCCCATCTCTACTAAAAATACAAAAAACTAGCCTGGCGTGGTGCGGGCGTCTGTAGTCCCAGCTACTTGGGAGGCTGAGGCAGGAGAATGGCATGAACTGGGAGGCGGAGCTTGCAGTGAGCTGAGATCACGCCACTGCACTCCAGCCTGGGTGACAGAGCAAGACTCCGTCTCAGGGGAAAAAAAAAAAAAAAATATATATATATATATATATACACACTCTTATTTGGGTGCAGTAGCTCACACCTGTAATCCCAGCACCTTGGGAGGCTAAGGCAGGTGGATCACCTGAGGTCAGGAGTTCAAGACCAGCCTGGCCAAAATGGTGAAACCCCGTCTGTACTAAAAATGCAAAAATTAGCTGGGCGTTGGTTATGGGTGCCTGTAATCCTGGCTATTTGGGAAGCTGAGGTGGGAGAATCACCTGAACCCAGGAGGTGCAGGTTGCAGTGAGCTGAGATTGCACTACTACACTCCAGCATGGGCGACAGAGCAAGACTCTTTCTCCAAAATTAAAAAAAAAAAAAAAAAAAATATATATATATATATATATATATAGACAAAAATTAGCCAGGTGTGGTGACACGCACTTGTAGTCCCAGCTACTTGGGAGGCTGAGGTACAAGAATCACTTGAACCCAGGAGGCAGAGGTTGCCATGAGCCGAGATCATGCCACTGCACTCCTGGGCAACAGAGCAAGACTCCGTCTCCAAAAAAAAAAAAAAAAAAAAAAACCCAGCAAACTCTTATTCTGAAATCCTGGATTTAAACCAGCTGAATGAGTGGTTTTCCACCCACTGATTCAGGAACAACCTTGGCTTTCACGGCAACAGATTTTAGCTGTGTTAAATTTAAAGTCAGATTACATTAATTCAGGTTTTCTCATGGATGTTTTCAGTTACCTAACCAGCTGGAAAAACTAAAAGTGTTTTTTGTTTTTGTTTTTCACATTTTGATGGTTTAGGCTACATTTTGTTGCTGTTTTAGAAATGTTTTCACATCAGCTAAATAACTTTATTGTCTTAACTAAGGACCGAAGCAGGTCAAAAGTTCTTGTAAAGAGAAGGGAAGCTTTACCTTTGCTTGCCAGAAGTTCATCTCAAAAGATCACAGGCTTGACCTAAGAACCAATCTTGTTGAAACACATGGGTGACTGTCCATGTGTTTTCAGTTGGCTATTCTCTTTCGACACAAAATTGACCTAGAATACACTGTTGAGCCCTACCTGGATCAGCTCTTCAGATGGAGCCTGAGATCACCGAGGCGCTTGGTTCTCAACATAATGGGCAGAGTGTTACGTGTCTGCTGTGGAGTATTAGTAAGCTTGCGTCACTTTTCATTTTGGTTGGTTCCCTGCCTGCTAGTGAGATCATGTAATGACAAGACCCAAATCCCCTCAAGTCTTAGCAATGCCTTGTCTTAAATCCTGATTCACAGAAAGGCACATACCTCTTAACAGGCAGTCACACTTCAGCCAGTTTGATAAATGTAATTTTTTTTTTTTTTAAAGAAAACACAGAACAAGTCCTAAATCAGACAAATTGCACAAAAGAGAAGAAAATTGTAAGCTTCCTCGGAGAGGAAGAGATGTCCATGAGAAAACCAACTGGGATGAGCCTACAAAAGCATGTCCCTCTCTCTCCTAATTTACTTAGTCTCAACTGAGCCTAACAGGAGCTGGCCTCTGTCCCAGCTGCAGGATGCTCCCAAGGCAGTGTCCAAGAGCCTGGAAGGCAGCTTTTATCAGCAGGTTCAGTACAGCAGGAAAAGCCATCCTGGCAAAGAGTCCAGTGGTCCTGTTAGCGTAGGCTGCTGCTGCTGCTGGCCTGGGAGCTGCCCATACCTGGGTGGTCTGGACTATGTCGATTCTGGGGGAGAAAGAAGCAGGGGTAAGAACAACTAGGAACTAGCCTTGGCTTTGATCAGGCTGTACAGGAGAAACCTGCAACCTGCCTTGGGTTTTCAATCTTGGGTCCAACTTGAGGCAAAGAACTCTAGGGTATTTAGGACAGGGGTGAGATCTGGGGAAACTCACTGGGTTGTGGCAATAGGCCTCTACTCTACCTTCTTTTTCTTCTTCTCTTTCTTCTTCCTTTTCCGTTCAGGATCCTCTTCTTTTTTCTTTTTCTTCTTCTTGTGATCTGAATCAGATGGTGTTTCTGTAGGAGACATTAGGTACCTATCACCTGTAAAGCTCAAAATCCTCTACTGTTATGAACCACTGAAGACTACAGGAAAATCCCAAGTCGGGGCAACTGCTTTTGTCCAAATGGCCAGAAAGGATACAGAGGTGCTGCTAGAGTCCCTGTCCCAAGTCCCAAGAGACCACAGTACATTGGTTTCTTCTTCAGGGGAATTTAGGAGTCCAGAGCTCCATACGGAACTTAACTGGGTTTACCTATGGAAGTTCAAACCAGATTCAGAAGGTCAGGTTTTTTTTTTTTTTTTTTGCTTTGAATAGAACTGCTTCTTACCTGGGGGGACAGGATCCTGGGTACGGCTCTGTTTGTGCTTGTGCTTATTCTTCTTCTTGGGAGGCTGAATATGCATCAGACGACACTGCTCCGGCAACTGAAGGAACCAAAGGAAGGTCCAGGTGAGTAGAGGGAGGAAATCTCTCCTGCTCTTATCGTCCATTCTGCTCCATTATGAAGGAACAGACTTGGAGAGAAAAACCATCTCCATGTTTAGGCCTCCCCATTTGCCTTCTTCCTCCAACAGGACTCACCGGGCCAGTGTGGAGGCGGAAGCCGGCCAGCATGGTCCCTGTGATAGGATTAAAAGAGCTACTGAGAATAGGGGGCTTCTCAATGAGAGAGCGGAGGCTGCTGTTATCATGGGAACCAGGCAGATCAATCATCCCTGGCAGGTCAGGCAGGAAGTTACTTAGCTTCTCCTTCACCTTCTTCCCACAGAATTTATTATAGGCTTGTTCCAAGTTGTAGTGTGTGATCAGATTCGTGCTGCCTGTCAGCTCTGTGCTACCTAGACAACGCAGAATAAAAATAAAAAAGATCAGTCTTCAAAGTAGACCCAGGGAGTGAAGGACTATATATTAACCTAAATAAGACATTTTTTAAGTGCAGATTTTAAAATTTAAAATTTATTTTTAAAGAAACAGAGCAGGCCGGATGCAGTGGCTCATGCCTGTAATCCCAGAACTTTGGGAGGCTGAGGCGGGTGGATCACGAGGTCAGGAGATCGAGACCATCCTGGCTAACAACACGGTGAAACTCCGTCTCTACTAAAAATACAAAAAATTAGCCAGGCGTGGTAGCACGTGCCTGTAGTCCCAGCTATTCAGGAGGCTGGGGCAGGACAATCACTTGAACCCGGGAGGTGGAGGTTGCAGTGAGCTGAGATTGCGCCACTGCACTCCAGCCTGGACAACAGCGAGACTCTGTCTCAAAAAAAAAAAAACAGCAAAAGTAAATAACATGAAAAGTATAATACAACACAATGGTAGGTTCCAATGGGAAGGGCAAAAACAGGCAAAAATCCAATAGGGCAGAGACAGGAACTGCTCTAGCCCAATGAAGGAGACACTCCACTCTCTTAAGATTAACTGGAGTTGATTTACATGATGCTTGCTTCGTGGTAAATGCTGTTCTGAGTGTTTCTCATAAAATGTATTAGTGAAAAATTGTATTCTCTGACACAGCTAGGAAAATACGACCTTGCAGCTCAGCTACAACCATGCTCAGGGGGCCAAATATGACCCAGTGACTTACGGGTCTTGTCAAGGACTTTTTTTTTTTTTACTAGCAAGAAACACTAATCACCTTTACATAAGAAAAGAACTGGGAGATTTTTTCTAGCTACCACTGCCTAACTTGTTACCAACATCTTTATTCTTCCTCGTGATACTGAGTATGATGCCTTGCCTAAAAGGAATAAATGTTTTTGTTTTTGAGACGGGAGTTTTGCTCTGTCGCCTAGGCTGGAGTGCAGCAGGGTACGATCTTGGCTCACTGCAACCTCTGCCTCCCAGGTTCAAGTGATTCTCCCACCTCAGCCTCCCAAGTAGCTGGGATCACAGGCACACACCACCATGCCTGGCTAATTTTTTTCTAGTAGAGAAGGGGGTTCACCATGTTGGGTAGGCTGGTCTTGAACTTCTGACCTCAAGTGATCCGCCACCCCCCGCCGCCTCGGTTTTCCAAAGTGCTGGGATTACAGGTGTGAGCCACAGCACGCATCCAGGAAGGAATGTTTGATTAGAAGTCAGTCAACTAATGGCCAGGCGCGGTGGCTCACGCCTGTAATCCCAGCACTTCGGGAGGCCAAGGCGGGCAGCTCATTTGAGGTCAGGAGTTCAAGACCAGCCTGGCCAACATGGTGAAACCCTGTCTCTACTAAAAATACAAAAATTAGCTAGACAGTAGTGGCACACACCTGTAATCCCTGCGAGGCGGAGGTTGCAGTGAGCTGAGATCAGGCCACTGCACTCCAGTCTGGGCAAGAGAGTGAGACCCTGTCTCAAAAAAAAACAAAACAAAACAAAACAACAAAAACAAAAAAACAAGTCAGGCAACTAGAATTATTCTGGTTGTCTTCCATGCCTCAGTTTCCTCTTATCTGTGGAATGGAATAATAGCTATCTTACATACACATAATTTTCTCCCAAGGTTCAAATGAAAATATGCTGAAAAGCATAAAGTATCAGGCTTGGCACAGTGGTTCATGCCTGTAATCCCAGCACTTTGGGAGGCCAAGGCAGGCAGATCACCTGAGGTCAGGAGTTTGAGACCAGCCTGGCCAATATGGTGAAACCCCATCTCTACTAAAAATACAAAAATTAGCTGGGTGTGGTGGCATGCGCCTGTAGTCACAGCTACTTGGGAGGCTGAGGCAGAAGAACTGCTTGAACCCGGGAGGTGGAAGTTGCAGTGAGCTGAGTTTGCAACACTGCACTCCAGCCTGGGTGGGAGAGTCAGATTCCATCTCAAAAAAAAAAAAAAAAAAGTATTATATGTATGCAAGGCACTATCCATATAAATATTGCATGGCTGATTCTTTTTTAAAAAATATACATTTATTAGTAACTTAATAAGGACCTAGTAGCAAGGGTAGAAATAGCTAACTACAACTTCATTTGTAATTATGATAGACACAGAGGGTACAAATGACAAAAATGGCTTGTTTATAATCATTCACTTGGGAAAACTGAGGTACTGAACTGTAAGCTCCTTAGAGGCACAGACAATGTCTTGTTCATTCATGTATCGCTAGTGCCCAGCACAGTACACACATTAGGTGCTTAATAAATATTTATTAAATAAACAAGGCACTTTCCCTCTATACCTCTAGGCCTTATTCATCCTTTTCCTTCCCTTTACTACCAAACAACTCAGAAGACTGAGCGAGGGTAATGGCAGGAGACCCAATGTCACAGTATCTCTCCTCATAACTCTGGGCACTGCCTCTTGCCATTACAATCTTCTGAATTTCCCCTGCTCTGCCAGCTCTCCTCTGTCCAGATGGTTATCCTTAAGGCTCAGGTGAGAAGGCAGTCTGTGCTTTTTCTAAACTGTAACTTGAGAGTTCAAATTCCAGTTTTGACTATTCTACAAAGATTACTTTTTATATTTATTTATTTTTTGAGACAGTCTCGCTCTGTCATCCAGGCTGGAGTGTAATGGCACAATCTTAGCTCACTGCAATCTCTGCATCCTGGACTCAAACTACTTTCCTGCCTCAGCCTCCCAGGTAGCTGGGACTACATGCATACACTGCCATGCTAGGCTATTTTTTGTATTTTTTGTAGAGACAGGGGTCTCCCTATGTTGCCCAGGCTGGTCTTGAACTCCTGGACTCAAGCTATCTGCCTGCCTCAGCCTCCCAAAGTGCTAGGATTACAGGCGTGAACCACCCTGCCCAACAAGATAAAAAAAAAAAAAATTTGTTTTGAAATTCCAAATCTTGCCAACATCACTCAGGGCTTCTCTATTTCAATCCATGGCACCCACATGTTCCAGATATTTTTGGAAATCAGTACTCCTCAGTTCACAAATCTTAATGGTTTCTTTTTGCCCTCAGGAGAAAGCTCAAATTCCTTTGACTGGCACTCAAGGCTAATTACATCTTACTCCAACTTAGCTTTGGGGCCTCATCAACCACTACTCTCCTATGGAAAATTTCTGATCCATCCAAATGGATCTCCTTATCGCCTCAAAAAAACACCCCTCACATTATCTCATCTTAGGAAAATTCTTCCTAATTTTTCTTCACCAACATGAATTATTCAAGGTCTAGCTCAAGTGACATCTTATTCTCACTGTCATTCTGGATAGCAACATACTTTGAAAACCATTAGGTAGTTCTTAATATTGATGGCTAAGATATTGTTAATTGCTGTTGTGAGGCATGAGCACAAAATGAGATGGAGTTGACAGGAAATATAGTCACTATCCTTAAACCACAAATTTTACATTCCTAACTAAACTCCTTGAAAAGCAATGACAAGCATTACTAATCTCTCTCTCCATCTCACCTGCCTCATACACCCAGCATTTGCCCAGAACATATATTCAATATCTGTCAACTGACTGATACAAATAGCTACAATCAGAATAGGGAAGGCAAAAGAAAGATTAAAAGAAACCGCTGGTGGACATCAACCACTAACTAATCAAAGGGATGTCAACTTCTCCATGTTTCAGTTTTTTCAATTATAAAATGTAGACAGTAATGCTACCTCAAAGGGCTATTCTAAGTATTAAATACTACTTATATTAAATACTGCATGTAAGTGTGTTGTGAACTTCAAAGTACTATACCAATATTTGTTGCTATTTCCCTCAAGTCATGATGTGGAAATAAGACTTGAGACAATGAAAGGCATCTGGGAGGCTGGGCGCAGTGGCTCACGCCTGTAATCCTGGCACTCTGGGAGGCCAAGGTGGGCGGATCACCTGAGGTTGGGAGTTTGAGATCTGCCTGACCAACAGGGAGAAAACCTGTCTCTACTAAAAATAAAAAATTAGCTGGGTGTGGTGGCACATGCCTGTAATCCCAACTACTCGGGAGGCTGAGGCAGGAGAATCGCTTGAACCTGGGAGGCGGAGGTTGCGGTGAGCTGAGATTGTGCCATTGCACTCCAGCCTGGGTAACAAGAGCAAAACTCTGCTTAAAAAAAAAAAAAAAAAAAAAAAAGAGGCATCTTGGAGACCAAACATGTCCAAAATAACTCTTGATTTCCACCTCTTCAAACTTGTTCCTTCCTCAAGTCTCCGTACCCATACACCCAATTATTCAAGCCGAAAACTTAAAAAGGCATCAATTCCTCTATTTCCTTCACTTCTATATACAATATATATTTTTAACTGAGACAGGGTCTTCCTCTATCATCCAAGCTGGAGTGCAGTGGCACAATCATGGCTCACTGCAGCCTCAACTTCCTGGGCTCAAGTGATTTCTACCACCTCATCTTCCTAGGTAGCTGAGACTACAGGTGCATGCTGCTATCCCTAGCTAATTTATTTTTATTTTTTGTAGAGATGGGGTCTCATTATGTTGCCCAGGCTGGTCTCAAACTTTTGGGCTCAAGCAATCCTCCCACCTCAGCCTCCCAAAGTGCTGGGATTACTGGCGTGAGCCACAGTGCCTGGCCCTGTATTCAATTTTTCAACCCTGTCAGCTCTACCTCTAACATCCTGTATCCATTTACTTCTCTATGCCCTGCTATGCTCTGGTTCAAACCATTATCTTTCCTGGACTACTGAGCAGTAACTTCTGACTAATTTCCCCACTTTCTATTTGTCACGTGGCTGCTTAAATGATTATAAATAAGTACATTTGACCAACTTCCTATGTTAAAATGGCTTTCCTTGGCTGGGCACAGTGGCTCAGACCTATAATCCTAGCACTTGGGAGGCCAAGGCGGGAGGACTGCTGTTGGCCAGGAGTTCAAGACCAGCTTGGGCAACACAGTAAGACCCAGTCTCTACAAAAAAATTTTAAGTTAGCCAACTGTGGTGGTGCATGCCTGTAGTCCTAGCTACTTGGAAGGCTGAGGTGGGACGACAGCATGAGCCTAGGAATTGGAGGTTACAGTGAGCTATGATTATACCACTGCAGTCCAGCCTGGGTGACACAGTGAGACCTTGTGTCTATAAAAAAAATTTTTAAATGGCTTCCTTTTGTATTTACAATCTAAATGCCTTTACTGCTTTATAAAAGCCTCTGCCTAACTCTCCCAGCTTCATCTCTCTCCCTAAACACTCTTTCCTTTTGTTCACTTCACTGGAGTCCAACTGATTTTCTGTCCCTCAGATATTCTAAGCTTTTTCTCACATCAGGGTTTCTGACCTCATTTCTTGTATCTACAATTGTCTCTCCCTCCTGTCCATACATGGCTGGCCCTTTGTCTATGCTTACATTTTAGTTCAAATGTTAGCTATGTGAAGAGAGCATCTCTGGCCACTCTAGCTAAAGTAGTTCTGCCCCTCAATTTTTTTTTTTTAAGAGACAGGGTCTCATCTGTTGCCCAGGCTGGAGTGCAGTGGCACAATCTTGGTTCACTGCAGCCTCGACCTCCTGTGTTCAAGCGATTCTCCTCCTTAGCCTCCTGAGTAGCTGGGGCTACAGGCATGCATTACCACGCCCGGTTAATCTTGTATATTTTGTAGAGACTGGGTCTCGCCACGTTGCCCAGGCTGGTCTCAAACTCTTGGGCTCAAGGGATTCTGCCTCGGCCTCCCAAAGCGCTGGGATTACAGGCGTGAGCAACGCACCTGGCCACCTTCAATTTTTATCATGTTTTCTCTTCCTAGCATTAACCACTTTCTGACATTATCTTGTTTACAATGCCTCCTCCACTGAAATGTACATCCCAAAAAAGGCAAGCATCTTGTCAGTCTTGTTCACAACTGTCTCCAGCATTTAGAAAAGTGCTTGGTACATAGGTACTCAACAAAATAATTTTTTGAATGAAAAGAGTTTGGTTCGATTCTTATCCATTTTTTGATCAGACCAGGAAATGCCGGAACCTTAGAAGGAAGAATGGCAACTTGCCCCAAACCAATAGCAAGTCTGTGGGAGACCTGTAACTAAAACTTTGGGTCCCCAAAGATATTAAATCAGGCCTCTCGAGCTCCAAACTCAAACCCTGGATTTTGTTTGTTTTGAGACGGAGTCTCGCTCGCCCAGGCTGGAGTGCAGTGGAGCAATCTCGGCTCTCTGCAACCTCCGCCTCCCGGGGTTCAAACGATTCTCCCGCCTCAGCCTCCCGAGTAGCTGGAATTAAAGGTATACGCCACCACGCCCAGGTAATTTTTGTGTTTCTTGTGGAGACAGGGTTTCATCATGTTGGCCAGGCCGGTCTCGAACTCCTGACCTTAGGTGATTCGCCCGCCTCCGCCTCCCAGAGTGTTGGGATTACAGGCGTGAGCCACCGCGCCCAGCCCTAGGTCATTTTTTAGAGAGACATAAACCAATGTCAGGGACAGAGCCTGGACATGGTGCAAAAGACAGTAACGGAGATGCACTGCGCCCCTGCCCGCCATTCATCCCTTTGGTTGAATTCAACTCATCCTGGTTGAATTCAAGTCATCCCTCTGCTTGTGAATCCTAACAGCGCTTCCGACTTAGGGCTCCACAGTCCGGGTATGCGTTGCCTAGGTTACCTCGCACCTCCGCTAGCCGGCTGAGAGCCACGCCCATCACCTCCTCTCTAAGATTTGATTGGCTGGCTTTGGCAAGGCCGAGTACTCACCTGGCAGTTCCCTCATGAGGTAAAAAGGGCCACAGCCAGCTCCTGACTTGTCCGCGCCAGGAGGGGCCGTGGCCGCGGCGGGAGGCGGGGCCGTGCCGGGTCCCCCGCCCGCAGGAGGCGGTGGCGGGGGTGGAGGCTTTCCTGGTCCGAAGCCGAGTGCGGTTGGGGGCGGTGGTGGGTCAGCCTGAGCCCCAAACAGTGCCGTGAAATTCTCCATCGTACCCTCCGCCCCGGCGCTGTCTCGGTGTCTGCCGTTGGTAATTTTCATTGGACAATGCTTTCAAGAAGTACCCCCCCGCCTTCTCAAGGAGCCGCTTGTCATTGGATGCCTCAGGCACCGCCTACCTTGTTTCAACAACTACTTCCGTCGCCTTATGAGAACGTTCAGGAAGTGCTATTTAACCTTATTAGAGTCTTCTGCTAGCTCTGCTTGCTACAGTCCAATAAAATGACTTAGGCGGATAAAGCGACAACTAGACTAACCAATAAAATATTAAGTTCTTTTTTGGGTTCTGACCTACCACAGCATTCAGAGAACTACATCCGGGTTTAGAGGCCGTACGTTTGCGATATAGCCCAATAGCAGTCGTTATGGTGGGGGAGGCGGGGCGAGACCTACGACGCCGGCGAGCAGTGGCCGTTACGGCCGAAAAGATGGCGGTCTTGGCACCTCTAATTGCTCTCGTGTATTCGGTGCCGCGACTTTCACGATGGCTCGCCCAACCTTACTACCTTCTGTCGGCCCTGCTCTCTGCTGCCTTCCTACTCGTGAGGAAACTGCCGCCGCTCTGCCACGGTCTGCCCACCCAACGCGAAGACGGTAACCCGTGTGACTTTGACTGGGTGAGCCTCCCGCGTGTTAGTACCCCGCGACCTTGACTGTCCCTGCCCTTGCAGGTGTATCTGGGAACCCTGGGGTTTACCTCTCTGAGGACACCTGAGGTTCCGAGCCTGTAGCGGACTTAGAGACTATTAAGTGCAGGGTCCAAACCATCATCGAGTCTAAACTTTGTGTTTAAGATGGGAAAACGGAACATGTTAGTCGTAGCCCCTGCACAACGGCCCAACAGCTTTTGACTGTTGAGTCCAGGTTTCTTTCTGTTTCACCATTGAGACTAATAAACAGCCCTATCAAAACTGTACATACACGTGTATAACGTTTTACAGTGCCGCTCATTATGTAAAACCTCCTGAGGAGCCAGTAAGGTAGACAAGGCAAGTAGTAATATTCCTGTTTCATTGGTGAAGAAATGGATCTCGGTATATTTAGGTGACTTGCCCCAGGTCATACAACTAATGAGTGCCTGGGACTTGAAACTACTCTTCTGGCCACACTACCTGCACAACACTGTCAGCCGCTTTTTAATTCAATAAACATTTCTAGAGTGTACACTCTAGGCACTCTGCTTGATCCTGAAGATGCGAAAGTGGATAAAATTTGGGGGCTACTGTAAAGGAATTGTAAAAAATACGTTGTAAAGAAATCTTTGGGATTTCTTTGGGAAGTGTCCCAAGCTCCTTGCTGTGCTTCCTTGGTATGGGTGGAGGGACTGCTCGGCACATGAACTTAAAGCACTTTCCCTTCTGCCATATAGCATGTAGGGGCCAAGGAAAAGCTTCCCCTTTGCTCTCTGAGGGTTTGTTGAAAAATCAACCGACAAAGGGCACATTAATAGGAGAAAGGCATAGAAATTTTATTTTAACGTGCATAGCATGAGGGAATTGCAGGAGAATGACCCAGTGGGGTACAGATGCTTATATACCCTTTTTCATAGGAATATGGGAGATGGGAAAATGTGGGTGATTTTAAGGTGGATCGTAAATGATTTTTAGGGTGATTCAGTGGCCTGGAGAACATACAGTGGCCTGGGACAATGACTGTTGGGCCTGCAGAGCAGACAATGGTTTCTGACAAAAATCTGTCCAGGTGTGTTGACAGGCTTCAATCTTTCTTCTTGTACTGAGGTAAGTTAATGAAAACTCAGGGAAGAGACCAGAAGTAATTGTTGTCTTCTTTGACGGGTCTGGACTTTAGGCAGATAAGGTAGTTATCAGAGTAAAGCTGCTTCCAGTATCTGCTGGTATCCAGGGACCTTTAATTTAAAATGATTAGTATACAGGATGCCATATTTTGGGGTGTGAGTCCCTGGTCTTCTTTATTTCCTTTGTCTGAAACTTCCTTAGAAGTTTCACTATAAGCTGAGTTGGTGTCTGTGGAGAGAGAAATCGGGCTAGTAATTGAGCGGCAAAGGATCCCATTAAACCAGCTTCTCATTTTGGGGGATAGTCCAGTTCAATTAAATTGTTGTGTCTCATTTCAGAAGATGGCATTGTAGATGAGTTCTCAAAGCTAGGCCTCTGTATACGATGTAGGCAAACAGGTATTTAATAAAAGAGACATTTCTATGGAACAAGACAAACAAAGCTTAATATCTGGTATAGTCTATAAACTAGTTTCTTTAGAGTCTGGAGGGCAGTCAATTGGGAGGATTAATAGCAATCTATTTTCCTAGATTGTAGGTTGTGTGTAAAGTTTGTCCAAATATAAGCTTTTGTGGTGATTTTTTTTTTCAAAGTCACGTTGACTAGCTTTAGCTGGTAAGGCCTTAGGAAAAAGGCAGGGTTTTTAGTTTTTTGGATTTTTTTTGAGACAAGGTCTTGCTCTGTCATCCAAGCGGGAGTGCAGTGATGTGATCATGGCTCACTGTAGTCTTAACCTCCTGGGCAAAGCCATCCTGCCACCTCAGCTTTCCAGGTAGCTGGAACCAAAGGCATGCACTACACACCTGGCTAATTTTTAAAAATTTTTTTTCAAGGTGGGGTCTCTTGATGTTGCCCAGGCTGGTCTTGAACTCCTGAGCTCAAGGGATCCTCCTGACTTGGCTTCCTAAGGAGCTGGGATTTACAGGTGTGAGCCACTGCGCCAAGCTAAAAAAGGCCGTTTTAATTTTTAGTGATTCTAAGTCAGAAGAGTGGGTGAAAAACGGAAAACATTAGTCTGGAGGTTAGCAATTTTATGAGTCCAGTTTTATTTTCATTAGACTTTGGAAATTTTTACCCAGTCCGGTGATACAGTTTCAAAGTTATCAGAAACCTTTATTTGTCAGCATTCTTCCCATGCTTTCCATGAGCCTCCTTGAAAATAAGACACTTGGCCAGGCATGGTGGCTCACATCTGTAATCCCAGCACTTTGGGAGGCTGAGGCGGGTGGATTTCCTGAGCTCAGGAGTTCGAGACCAGCCTGGCCAACATGGTGTAACCCCGTCTCTACTAAAAATACAAAAAATTAGCTGGGTGTGGTGGTGGGTGCCTGTAATCCCAGCTACTCTGGAGGCTGAGGCAGGAGAATCACTTGAACCTGAGAGGCAGAGGTTGCAGTGAGCCAGGATCGTGCCATTGCACTCCAGCCTGGGCAACAAGAGCAAAGTTCTGTCTCAAAATAAACAAATAAATAAAATTAAAAAAATATATTTTATATATAATATATATGTATTAATGTGCTTTTAATACTAAAGCTGATTTTAATAAACTTTACAAACAAATCTGTCTAATCTTGATCAGCTTTGACTAGACAAAATTTCCATAAACCTTTTATAACCTCTTAGAATTTGTTTTCATTCTTTATTTTCTTTCCCTAGCTTTTTATTGTTGTTGTTATTTAGTTTTTATTTCATAATCATAAACTTAACTGCAATCCAGCTAGGCATGTAAAGGAACAAGGAAAACACGGAACCCAAAGGGAACTGCAGTGAGAGCACAAAGATTCTAGGATACTACGAGCAAATGGGGTAGAGGGGTGCTCTCCTAAGAGGAGAGCACAGAAGGAATGGTCTGGTGGTTAAGACAAAACAAGTCAAACTTACTAGACTTATCCACAGTCAGCAATGGTGATCTTCTTGCTGGTCTTGCCATTCCTGGACCCAAAGCGCTCCATGGCCTCTGCAATATTCATGCCTTCTTTCACCTTGCCAAAGACCACATGCTTGCCATCCAACCACTCACTCTTGGCAGTGTAGATGAAAAGCTGGGAACCTTTTGTGTTGGGTCCAGCAATTGCCATGGACAAGGTGCCAGGACCTGTATGCTTTAGGATGAAGTTCTCATCATCAAATTTCTCCCCATAGATGGACTTGCCACCAGTGCCATTATGGCATGTGAAGTCACCACCCTGATACATAAACCCTGGAATAATTCTGTGAAAGCAGGAACTCTTACAACCAAATCCTTTTTGTCCAATGCTCAGAGCACGAAAGTTTTCTGTTGTCTTTGGAACCTTGTCTGCAAACAGCTCGAAGGAGATGCGGCCCAGGGGCTCACCATCCATGGTGATGTCGAAGAACACGGTGGGGTTGACCATGGCTGATAGTAGAAGGCTCCTGGTGGTGGCAGCAAAGCCTCTTTGCCCAACTTTTTATATCTGTTTAGTTTTATCTATATCATTGTTTTCCTCCATTCATTTATTCTGAAATAACCCCCCCTCTTTTTTTTTTTTTTTTTTGAGATGGAGTCTCACTCTGTTGCCCAGGCTGGAGTTGAGTGGTGTGATCTTGGCTCACTGCAACCTCCGTCTCCTGGGTTCAAGTAATTCTCCTGCCTCAGCCTCCTGAGAAGCTGGGACTACAGGTGCCTGCCACCACGTCTGGCTAAATTTTGTATTTTTAGTAGAGACGGGGTTTCACCATGTTGGCCTGGCTGGTCTCTAACTCCTGACCTCATGATCCGCCCGCCTTGGCCTCCCAAAGTGCTGGGATTACAGGTGTGAGCCGCCGCGCCCAGCCACAAAGGATTTTTAAAAAGAGCTTTCTGGTCAGAAGTTGGCTTAACTAAAAGCTGATATTCAGGATACTTTTTTTTTTTTTTTTGAGACAGAGTCTCGCTCTGTCACCCAGGCTGGAGTGCAGTGGTACAATCTTGGCTCACTGCAACCTCCATCTCCTGGGTTCAAGCGATTCTCCTGCCTCAGCCTCCTGAGTAGCTGGGATTACAGGTGCATGCCACCACGCCCGGCTAATTTTTTGTATTTTTAGTAGAGACGGGTTTTCACCATGTTGGCCAGGATGGTCTCGATCTCCTGAACTCGTGATCCAGCTGCCTCGGCCTCCCAAAGTGCTGGGATTACAGGCGTGAGCTACCGTGCCTGGCCAATTTTTTTATTTTTTAAAGGCTTTTTGCTTTTTCTCTTTTGGATCTTTTGGATCTCATGCCCTGGGAAATTTTTTCAGTTGACTGAAACCCCCTTTAAAAAAAAATTATGTTTAGTCCTTGTGTTCACTTCCTTTCTTGTTGGCATGATCTTTGCTGAGAAAAATGTAAAATTTCTTTTTTCTTTGGCTTTTTTTTTTTTTTTTTTGAGACAGGGTCTCACTCTGTTGCCCAGGCTGGAGTGCAATGGTGAGATGTCACCTTACTGCAACCTTGACCTCCTGGGCTCAAGTATTCCACCTCAGCCTTCTGAGTAGCTGGGATTACAGGTGCACACCACCATGCCCAGCTAATTTTTGTATTTTTTGTAGAGATGGGGTTTCACCATGTTGCACAGGCTGATCTTGAATTCCTGGGCTCAAGTGGTACATTTTCCCTCAGCCTCCCAAAGTGCTGGGACTACAGGCATGAACTACTGCACCCTGCCTTGAAAATGTAAAATTTCATTAGCCTTTTGGGGAAGCTTAAAATCTCTCCAAATTGGCTTCTCCAAAACTGGTTGTTCCATGTACTTCTACTTCTTCCTTTTGCCACCTTTGATAACCCTTAAAGGGGTCTAGATGGGACTTCTGACAACCCTGAGATCCCTTGAGGAAGACAAAAAAAAGGTGCCACTGGTTGGGCGCGGTGGCTCACGCCTATAATCCCAGCACTTTGGGAAGCTGAAGCAGGTGGATTACCTGAGGTCAGAAGTTTAAAACCAGCCTGGCCAACGTGGTGAAACCCCATCTCTACTAAAAATACAAAAAAAAAAAAAGGTGCCACTGACCCTCTCTTTTGGGGCCTCTCGTTTTCCTTATAGAGCCCCAAAAGTCACTAATGGGTTCATGTCAGGTTTAAAACTCTTCTCTCTTTTGAATTAAACTCTCTAGTCTTTGGCTTTTGTATCGATACATGTGTCTATGTATGTATGTATATGTCTATACATGTGTTTATTGTGTATATGGTACCAATAACGAATGAGTACCCCCAAAAGTCAGGAGTCAACAAATGGAAATTCAAAACAAAACTTTTTTTTTTTTTTTGAAACAGAGTCTTGCTCTATCGCCCAGGCTGGAGTGCTTTAGCATGATCTCTACTCACTGCAACCTCTGCCTCCAGATTAAGCGATTCTCATACCTCAACCTCCTGAGTAGCTGGGATCACAGGCGTGTGCCATCACACACGGCTAATTTTTGTATTTTAGTGGAGACAGAGTTTCGCCACGTTAGTCAGGCTGATCTCGAACTTCTGGCCTCAAGCCATCCGCCCGCTTTGGCCTCCCACAGTGCTGGGATTACAGGCGTGAGCCATCGTGCCTGGCCTCAAACTAATTTTTATAAGTGTTTCTTTTTTTTCCCTCTGAGTTAAAAGACTTGCATCTGCAATGGACTGTTACCTTACAAGGAATCGAACCCACGCTGCAGCAGCTAACCAGTTTATTGCCAGCCACTAGACCACAGATCATAGTGCCTTTTTGCAGGCCCTTCAGGGGATCCAAAACAAGCAGTTTGAGTGTACAAAGAATTTTAACTTGTGTTTTGAATCTGATTTCTGTCTTTTAAAAATCTTGCCAAGGGAGTTTTTAAGGCTGTGTTCTTTCTGTATCTTTTTATGGGTACTAGAAAGATAGCTGTTTTTTTTTTTTTTTCCCTCAGGCCGGGTACGGTGGCTCATGCCTGTAATCCTAGCACTTTGAGAGGCCAAGGCGTGTGGATTGCCTGAACTCAGGAGTTCGAGACCAGCCTGGGCAATACAGTGAAACCCCGTCTCTACTAAAATACAAAATATTAGCCGGGTGTGGTGGTGTGTGCCTGCAATCCCAGCTACCTGGGAGGTTGAGGCAGGAGAATTGCTTGAACTGGGAGGCAGAGGTTGCAGTGAGCTGAGATCGTGCCACCGCACTCCAGCCTAGGTGACAGAGTGAGACTCCATCTCCAATCAATCAATCCATCAATGTTTTATTTAAATAAATAAATAAAGTTTTTTTTTTGGTTTTGTTTTTTTTTTGTTTTTGTTTTTTTTTTTTTGAGATGGAGTTTTGCTCTTGTTGCCTAGGCTGGAGTGCAATGGCTCAGTCTCGGCTCACCACAACCTCAGCCTCCTGAGTAGCTGGGATTACAGGCATGTGCCACCATGCCCAGCTAATTTTGTATTTTTAGTAGACATGGGGTTTTTCCATGTTGGTCAGGCTGTTCTCAAGCTCCCAATCTCAGGTGATCCACCAGCCTCGGCCTCCCAAAGTGCTGGGATTACAGGTATAAGCCACTGTGCCTGGTCTAAAATGTTTTTTAAATAAAGCCAATTTACTTAGTGACTTAAGCCAATAAGCCTTTTTCATGGAAAGTCTCAGAGGTAATTTTCTAGGTTCAGAATACCAGATGATATAACCCTCACATTCCCCCAAAATATTTACTTTCAAAAATAGGCTAAGATAGCGAAAGACTCTTGTTTTCATAGACAGTTAAGGATGGTGTTTATGTGTGTGTTTCCTGTAGTATCCCATCAATACGTGGGGGGCTGCTAATCATAGACCTATTAATTTGAGACACCAGCTAGGCACTCCCTGGATTGGACTTGCCCAGGACTAACCAGGCAATAAGAGTTGAGATTTCTTCCTTCTCACTGAAGTAATTTTATTTATTTATTTTTTAAATTAATTTTAAAAATTGAGGGGGGAGACAGGGTCTTGTTCTCTTACCCACGCTACAGTGCAGTGGCATGGTCGCAGTTCACTATAGCCTCAACCTGCTGCACTTAAGCCATCCTCCCACCTGAGCCTGTCAAGCAGATGGGAGTACAGGCACGTGCCAATGTACATGCCCAGCTAATTTTTAAAAATCATTTGTGGAGAGGAGGTCTCACTGTGTTGCCCAGGCTGGTCTCAAACTCCTGAGCTCAAGCGATCCTCCCACCACAGCCTCCCAAAGTGCTAGGATTACAGGTGTGAGCCACCGCGCCCAGCTTCAGTGAAGGAATTTTTTTAAAAGGAGAAGAAAAAGATAAAAGAGTTGAGACAGTAAAATCAGGTGTGAGTCACTGCACCCGGCCCTCTTTCTCTTTTGAAAAGGCCTTGAAAGATGGCTCTCTCCTTCACCTTTTGTTGTGTCCTGTAACTTTTACTAATTATCTAAAGTAAGGGAGAAAAATTGTTTTTGAAAACAGGCAAATAAAGTATCTTTTGAACATGGCTTTTATTCTGCATGCCTGTTATATCTGTATCTTTATATGTGTCATATAGAAGTGATACTTCACTGCCAAACTACATGAAAGAGCTCTAATCAAGTAATTTAAAAAATGTAAGTGCTCATCACATTGGTAAAAGCTAGCTCAGATGCCTTTTAATTTACATAACCTTGGTAAAACTCTCCAGTGATTTGAAAATCTTAAAGTCATGTTTAAACCCTCAAGTTTTTTTTTCCCCCACTGGAAATTTGGGTTACTAGAAGTTAAGATAGTAGAAACATAAAATATGCTTTTATTAAAATTTTATTGGCTGGGGTACAGTGGCACAAGCCTATAATCCCAGCACTTTGGGAGGCTGAGACGGGTGGATCACCTGAACTCAGGAGTTTGGGACCAGCCTGGTCAACGTGGCAAAACCCCATCTGTACAAAAATACAAAATTAGCTGGGCGTGGTGGCGTGTTCCTGTAATCACAGCTACTTGGGAGGCTGAGGCAGGAGAATCCCTTGAACCCGGAAAGCAGAGGTTGCAGTGAGCTGAGATTGTGCCAATGCACTTCACCCTGGAGGATAGAGCAAGACTCCGTCTCAAAGAAAATAAATAAATAAATAAACACACGGATGTCAACTCTCAAAAAAATGTAAGTTTCTTTTTTGTTAAGAAACTAAGTGGCTTGGGCTGGGTACAGTGGCTCACGCCTGTAATCCCAGCACTTTGGGAGGCCAGGGCGGATGGATCACCTGAGGTCAGGAGTTCGAGACCAGCCTGACCAATGTGATGAAACCCCATCTCTACTAACAATACAAAAAAAACTAGCTGGGTATGGTGGCATGCACCTGTAATCCCAGCTACTTGGGAGGCTGAGACGGGAGAATTGCTTGAACCCGGGAGGCGGAGGTTGCAGTGAGCCAGGATTGTGCCATTGCACTCCAGCCTGGGCAACAAGAGCAAAACTCCATCTCAAAAAAAAAAAATTCATCGCAAAAAAAAAAAAAAAAAAGAAAGAAACTAAGTGGCTCACGCCTGTAATCCCAGCACTTTGGGAGACTGAGGCAGGCGGATCACAAGGTCAGGAGTTCGAGACCAGCCTGGCCAACATGGTGAAACCCTGTCCTACTAAAAAAAATACAAAAATTAGCCGGGCATGGTGGCGAGTGCCTGTAATCCCAGCTACTCGGGAGGCTGAGATGGGAGAATTGCTTGAACCCAGCAGGCAGAGGTTGCATTGAGCTGTGATCACACCACTGCACTCCAGCCTGGGTGACAGAGCAAGACTCTGTCTCAAAAATAATAATAATAATAATAATAATAATAATAATAATAATAAGCTAAGAGTTGCTTTATAATGAAGAAAATTATACAGATAAAACTAAATGGATTTTTTTTTTTTAAAAAAGGAAAACAAAACAAGCCAGGGCAACAAAACTCTGAGCCCTATGGTTACCAAGAAAATAGTCAATATAGGGGAAGGGCAAAACCAAGTAACTATTTAAAACCAAAGGGTGTAATGTAAAGGAATTGTTCCATTTTGTAGATTGGTATCATTCAGCTTCTTTTTTTAAAAAAAAACTTTAGTGGATTGTGAAAATAACTGCTTTAAGGACAAAATTCTTAATTTTAAATGCTACAGAATTTAAGAGCTTGTTTGAATTAATGCAGGACCCAGAACTCATTACTGAACAGTCACTGAGTATATATGATCCAAACACAAAGGGGGTTTATTCTTGAAAAAGCAATCAGCCTAGTGGGCCAGATAATGCCATTATAAGGTCTCTTTGCCCTGAGAAGGGAACTGCCCAACTCTCCCTTTAAAATACCAAGTGAAGTACCCCAGATGAAGCAGTTAGTATGTTTCATATACAAGCCATGTTGCATAGCTTTATGATAACTGGGATATCCTCCCACCAAATATGTCTATTACCCAGGTCATGGTAAATTTGGAGGTTAAGAGGGCCCGTTTTACATGGGTGCCCTCCTACAGAATCATAGGTCTGTTTAAGAAGCCTTACCAAATATCCTGTCCCTCATAGGTCTTACAGATGCAACCCCATGCTGGGAACCCAAACCTTTTGTACCAGAAAAGGTAAAATGGTCTGGGGATTTAAAAAAAAAAAAAAAAAAGGCTTCCTGGGACCAGAACATAAAAACATACAGGTTAATAGAACTGTGAAATGTAAGATGTTTAAACAAGCTTTATCTAAGGTAGTTGTAACGCCTTTTACCTAAATGTCTTATGAAAATGGGTACTATAAGGCTGGGCATGGTGGCTCACACCTGTAATCCCAGCACTTTGGGAGGCTGAGGCGGGTGGATCACAAGGTCAAGAGTTCAAGATTAGCCTGGCCAAGGTGGTGAAACCGTGTCTCTACTAAAAATACAAAAATTAGCTGGGTGTGGTGGCAGGCGCCTGTAATCCCAGTTACTCGGGAGGCTGGGGCAGGAGAATCACTTTGAACTCGGGTGGCAGAGGTTGCAGTGAGCCAAGATCGCGCCACTGCACTCCAGCCTGGGCAATAGAGTGAGACTGTGTCTCAAAAAAAAAAAAAAAAAGAAAAGAAAAGAAAATGGGTTCTACATCTATTGGGGGATGTTTTCCCCTTTCTAGTACTGTGAAACTGAAGATGTAAATCTGCTCATGTAAATCTTCCATTGCATAGCCTTTTGTGTGGAGCATTTATCGGGGCTGATGGCAAAAACTAAGCCCTGACTTTTTAAGTGCAGATTAAGCCATTATTTATCTCTCCCTGTTTTACTTCCAAGGAAACCGAAATCATGGTATTCTGAAGACTAGAAACATGAATCTCCCTCATTTGGTATCCCACTGACCCTGGATCTGTTTCACTGCTAATGCTCTGCTGCTAAAACTATACAAGCTGCCTCCCTTTGGGCCAGGGCACATGAGGTTATAAGGGCTGGTTTTGAGGGATAAAATTAGGTCAAGATTGGCTGGTCGAGGTGGCTCACGCTTGTAATCCCACCACTTTGGGAGACCGAGGCGGGTGGATCACTTGTGGTCAGGAGTTTGAGACCAGCCTGGCTAACAGAATGAAACCCTGTCTCTACTAAAAATACAAAAATTAGCCAGGTGTGGTGGCACATACCTGTAATCCCAGCTACTTGGGAGGCTGAGGCAGGAGAATCGCTTGAACCCAGGAGGTGGAGGTTGCAGTGAACTGAGATTGTGCCACTGTACTCCAGCCTGGGCGACAGAGTGAGACTCTTATCTCGAAGAAAAAAAAAAAGGTCAAGATTAAACCCTCCAAATCAAGAAGGGGGTACTAAAAATGCCCAAACAGCTGGTAAAACAAAATTGGTTGCCTTCTAAACTATTATGTGTTACTTCTGCATCCACCCCAACCATAAAAATTTTCTGCTTACTATAAAATTAAGGAAAAATATTTACTAACATTATAAAATACCATGGAACAAAGCCTTCTGGTTATAATACTCCAAATTATAAGTCGTGAAGATAAATATATCTACAGATATAGATATGTATATATACATATTTTAAATTATTTCTCAGAATGATGCTTATGTTTTGTATAGCTAATTGCTATAAGTCTGTAACAGAAACCAAGCTTACAGTAGCTCAACACATAAAAGTTAAAAATAAGTCAGTCTGCCGGGCGTGGTGGCTCACTCCTGTAATCCTAGCACTTTGGTAGGCTGGGGTGGGCGGATTTCCTGAGGTCAGGAGTTCGAGACCACCCTGGGCAACATGGTGAAACCCCATCTCTACTAAAATACAAAAAATCAGCCAGGCGTGGTGGCATGCGCCTGTAGTCCCAGCTACTCAGGAGGCTGAGGTAGGAGAATTGCTTGAACCCGGGAGGCGGAGGTTGCAGTGAGCCGAGATCACGCCACTGCACTCTGGCCTGGGCGACAGAGCCAGACTCCGTCTCCATAAAAAATAAGATTAAAAAAAAAAAAAGTCAGTCTTGTAACTTTGTTTTTTGGGTTTATTGTTGGCTTTTTTTTTTACTTAATAATTTTAAGAAGTAATGAATGCCTGTCCCCATCCATTCCTATATGGCCTAAAACAATTGACTATAAGTCTTTTGACTCTTAAGGCCCTCAGCCATAGGGAGTCCTGCCAAGGAAAAAACACTGTAGAATTATATGACTTCTCCTGTGACAAAACCTTTTCTCCCAAATACCAGTATATGGTGCAATACAAAAGTTGTGTGAAAAATAGGTTTCTACTTTTAATAAGTCTGTAACAATTTAAACACCAAGGACCAGGCATTTCTCCCATTTAATTTATATCCTCCCTCAGGATGCTATACCTATGGAGATAAATTGGTGGAAAGAGAGATTAAATTTATTACTTTCTAATTTAATATTGGTAACACAATTTTCAAATAAGATTTATCACAGGGTTCAAATAACCCTTATTAAGGAGTACAAACACACTGTAAGTCTATTCAAAGAATATGATGATGCATGCAGGGTTTTTCCTGGCTGATTGGGTTGTTTACTGCCCTCAGATTCTACCTATAACCCTGAGTGCCCAAATCTTCACTGTCTTTATGATATTTGTTATTATATTAGCATTAGGCATTTCTTGTAAATATTATGTCAGATACAGCAAAAGGCAAAGGCACAGTTAAAGACCCGGATCATAATAGCTCAGAAAATAGATCTGATCCGGGATTTTTTTTTA
Organism: Pan paniscus; assembly: GCF_029289425.2. Lineage (NCBI taxonomy): Eukaryota > Metazoa > Chordata > Mammalia > Primates > Hominidae > Pan > Pan paniscus. Next base: position 58,881,376 of record NC_073258.2, read on the forward strand.
GACTAAGCCTGACTCCATTTCACCCCTTAAACAATTGGCTATTACATCAGGTCAGACCATGTCCTCCCCCCATTATCCAAATCGCTAATATTTAAAACTATTACCATCAAATCAAAGGACTCTAGAAACAAGCCTTCCTAGTCCTGTGGGACCCTGCCAGATGGCCAAATCAGACAACTCTAGGAATGAAGTTTCCTAGCACGTTGGGACCTGCTGGTGTTTGTTGGTCTACACATACATTCTATGGAATGCTTTTTGGCCAAGAGAGGGGACTGAGGACTAAGCTATGATTTTTTTTATCTTGCCCAAATTCCTTTCTAAGGGGTCTGGGTAATCATGCCCTAAAAACCATAAATTCTCATCAGATGGGTTTTATTTAACCCTGGATATCTATTGTGACTTACTTTCCTATCTGACTCTGGCATAACAAGGAAGAAACTAAAAATGTTTTACCCCAAAATCTGTTTCCTTCCCATACTTTGAAATTGCCCTACAAAGTCTCTTCTGGGAAAAATCCACATTCTGTAAAGAATCCCCTTTTCCCTTTGTTTTCCTTCCTTCTCAGATCCAGGAAATAATCAACTAAGAGCTAGGCACCCTTATAAGTCCAATAAGAAACGATTTACAACCTGCTCTCTCCGAAGTCCGCTGAGAGCTTCCTCTGCACAATAAAACTTGGCCTCCTCAATCCTTTATCATAACCTGAACATTCCTTTCTGTGAATCCCAGGTCTTTAGACAAACTCAACCAATTGTCTGCCAGAAAATGTTTAAATTTACCTACAGCCCCGCTTTGAGTTGTCCTGCCTTTCTGAACGAAACCAATGTATTTCTTAAATGTATTTGATTGATGTCTCATGCCTCTCTAAAATAGTAAGCTCTACCCAGACCACCTTGGGCACATGTTCTCAGGACCTCCTGAGGGCTGTGTCATGGGCCATGGTCACTCATATTTGGCTCAGAATAAATCTCTGAAAATATTTTACAGAGTTTCACTCTTTTTTTTTTGAGACAGAGTCTCGCTGTGTCGCCCAGGCTGGAGTGCAGTGGCGCCATCTCGGCTCACTGCAAGCTCCGCCTCCCGGGTTCACGCCATTCTCCTGCCTCAGCCTCCCGAGTAGCTGGGACTACAGGCGCCCGCCACCATGCCTGGCTCATTTTTTGTATTTTTAGTAGAGATGGGGTTTCACTGTGAGTTTGACTCTTTTTGGCAACAGTAATATGGCTCCCAACGTTGGCCTCAGAGAAGACTCAGAACCCCAAAGGAGTTGCCCGAAACTGGAGGTAAGGTACCAGCAGGGGCCCACTGAAGCCCCACTGAGTTCGAGCTTCTCCTTCGGTGGAACTGTTAAGTCGTCCTGAGCCCCGGACCTCCCTTCAAGGGCTGATGGTTCTTGATTTTTTCTGAGCTGGTTTTTTGCTAGGAAGTTGTTGTTTAAGGATCCTGATTGTAGTTTGGATATGCATTCTGAAGGGAATTCTCTATTGCTTTTTCTCCTAAAATTTATCTTGATTCGGTTCATCTGTGTACATTTGTGTGAGGAACTGAACTGTTGCTTTCATAGAGACTGAGTTTTTCAGCTCTGAAGAGAAAGGGTGTTTGCTCTTCCCAGCTGAAAGGTGCCCCTGGGTGACTGGGGGCTTTGTGGGAGTGTCCAGGGGTTGACCCCCAAGACGTACAGCGGCCCTAAAGGGAAATCCCTTTAGGGATTAATCCCCAAAAACAATTAATTTAAAAAATGGCTCATCCAGGAAACGCACATGAGGGCTGATCACCCAGCGTTTTGAGCCCTCTCAGAGGTCACAGACCTCTGGAGAGAGATACTTAAGAGGGCAGAAACGACTCAGTGGTGACACTGTGGAGTCCTGCCTGCAAGCAGCACGCATCAATCCACCACACATCAATCCACCACACAAGAACCCTAGGCTACAGCTCAGCTCCTCTAAGGAGAAAAAAATAAGGCGAGAAACAAATCTAAGACTAAGGAGAAAATGAGGAGAATGTCCCCTTTTCGGGTCCTTCATAGGTTTTATGGCACCTCTACTTGCCAGAATTGATATAAAATGGAAGTAATATGGTCTTTGTGCACATTTGCATTAAGAAAAAAGAGTCCTAAGGTCAAACTGAAAACTATAGAGTTCTAGGTTCTGTTTTTTTTCTGCCTGCTTTAGATCAGCTGTTACTTTTCGACTGAGATAAAAACCACTGTTCTCTGTTTTTTTGCAAGTCGGTGAAGTTGTATTTGTCTCATGGCAAAAGTATTGAATTAATAGCTATGGGAACTGTGTGTGTGTGTGTATTTAAAGGCCTTTATAATAGACATATAATTTTACGTTCAATTGGCAATTGAAACCCTTTTAATTTCCCTCTAGCACACCAGACTTTCTCTTCTTACCTTATGATGTAAATTTTGCTATCTGATTTTCACCTGAGTTGCCTTTAATATGCAAATTTAAGGCTGTTTAGCTGACAGCTGCCTAGGGTAGGATTTTTAAAAAACGGAACAAAAAGGAGGTTGTTATGAGTCTATGCCATGTGCTTCTATCGGCATACCTAATAAGTCTATATATTTATGTGTGTGTATACAATATTTTCACTACTGAAAATATATAAAGAGCTCTAATTAATTGGCTTAAAAATATATAAAAGTGGGTAGGGCGCAGTGGCTCACGCCTGTAATCCCAGCACTTTTGGGAGGCCGAGACAGGTTGGATCACAAGGTCAAGAGTTTGAGACCAGCCTGGCCAACATGGTGAAACCCCGTCTCTACTAAAAATACAAAAATTAGCCAGGCATGGTGGCATGCACTGGTAGTCCCAGCTACTAAGACTGAGGCAGGAGTATCGCTTGAACCCGGGAGATGGAGGTTGTGGTGAGCCAAGATCACACCACTGCACTCCAGCCTGGGCAACAGAGCAAGACTCCGTCCCCCCCCCCCAAAAAAAAATAATTTTATTTATATATATATATATATATATATATATATATATGCATGTGGTGGCCATGGTGCCTCACGCCTGTAATCCCAGTACTTTGGGAGGCCGAGGTGGGTGGATCACCTGATGTCAGGAGTTCGAGACCAGCCTGGCCAACATGGTGAAACCCCTTCTCTACTAAAAATACAAAAATTAGCCAGCCATGGTGGTGGGCGCCTATAATCCCAGGTACTTGGGAGGCTGAGGCAGGAGAATCGCTTGAACCTGGGAGGTGGAGGTTGCAGTGAGCCGAGATCACATCATTGCACTCCAGGCTGGGCAACAAGAGTGAAACTGTCTTAAAAAAAAAAAAAAAAGTCCAGGCATGGTGGCTCATGCCTGTAATCCCAGCACTTTGGGAGGCTGAGGCGGGCAGATCATCTGAGGTCAGGAGTTCAAGATCAGCCTGGCCAACATGGCAAAACTCCGTCTCTACTAAAAATACAAAAATTAGCCAGGCATTGGTGGTGGGCGCCTGTAATCCCAACTACTCGGGAGGCTGACACAGGAGAATCGCTTGAACCCAGGAGGCGGAGGTTGCAGTGAGCCGAGATCGCACCATTGCACTCCAGCCTGGGCAACGAGTGAAACTGCATCTCAAAGAAAAACAAAAACAAAAAAACCAAGAATCTTGTAGAGTGAATTTTTGCCCTCAAATAAAATAACTGGGTTGCTTGAGAGAGAGAGAGACATTTAGGGTAAAACAGCCTAACCATTGTGAATGATCTATGTAAGTCATAATACGGTTAGTAAGAAGGAATTTTTAAAGGGGTTGTATAATTCGGTTGGCTATGATTAAAGAAAATCATATCTTTCTAGAGATTAGTCTTTAATATTTAAAAAATTCACTAACACAAAACTTAAATTAGTTAAAACAAGATTTTATTACAAATATTGAGTTATTTTTAATTCAATAAATTTTTAAATTCTGTAATGTGTTTCCTTTAACATTCTTCAGATTGATATCTTAAAAGTGCCACTCTTTCCGTTTTTTTTTTTTTTTTTTTTTTTTTTTTTTGAGATCCAGTTTCGCTCTCGCTCAGGCTGGAGTGGAGTGGTGCAGTTTCCACTCACTGCAACATCTGCCTCCCTGGTTCAAGCGATTCTCCTGCCTCAGCTTCCCGAGTAGCTGGGATTACAAGCATGCGCCACTGCACCCAGCTAATTTTTGTATTTTTAGTAGAGACGGAGTTTTGCCATGTTGGCCAGGCTGGTCTTGAACTCCTGACATCAGGTGATCTGCCCGCCTCAGCCTCCCAAAGTGCTGGGATTGCAAGGGTGAGACACTGCACCCAGCCTTTTTTTTTTTTTTTTTTTTTTTTGAGACCAAAAAAATTAAATCAATGTATTTGATGTCTTATGCTTCCCTAAAATATATAAAACCAAGCTGTAGAGCACCTTGGGCACATATTCTCAGGACCTCCAGAAGGCTGTGTCACAGGCCATGGTCACTCATATTTGCCTCAGAATAAATCTCTTAAAATATTTTACAGAGTTTGACTCTTTTCGTCAACACTGGCCACTGGACTTCACCCAAAAATAAGGCCTCCAAGTGGTGGAGACCAAGAAGCTCCCACTTGGTCACAAGTCAAGCTTCCAAGGACATAAGATGAGAAGGAAACCTCATCTGGTTTTTATTTTGGGGACCCACAGCACAATTTGTATGCCATTCTGATAAGAATTTTAAAACTCACCCACCAGTCTGGAGGGCCAGCTTGACCAATAGGCTTACAGGGGCTTTATTCTGATGTTGTACTTTATGGTACCCTACTCTATGACAAAATAACACAGGAAGATATAACAAGAGAAAATGACTATTTTGGGGAGAAAAAGAATCAGACAATGTGAATATTCATACCAAAAACATATCAAAGTTGCTACACCTAAGACTAATCATACAAATGTTCTTTTCCCATTAATCTTAAATTTGGAAAGGAAAAGGAGACCAAAAGTGGTTTTTGTCTCTTTTTTCATGTGTCTTTTTCTTTTTACTAGTGTTTCCATGTGCGTTGATAAATTTTTCCTTTTCTCATGTCAATCTGCCTTTTGTCAGCTCATTTTCAGCAAAACTTTAGAAGGTGGAGGGGAGGCTACCTTTGTCCCTATAAGCAACATCTGTGCTCAGATGAAGGCGCATCATCCAGAATTTTTGTACTTTTTCCAGCCCCCAAAATGAGTCATTACCTTTACCAGAACCCACTCCCTTATTTTTTTCCTCCTTCCTTTTCCTGCTTCCTTTTTCCCAAACTGTATAATTAATTAGCTCAAATGTAGCCTTGCTATTTCAAAGGATCTTTCATTTGATATTTGATGCCACTTCAATGAAAATGGGACCCCAAAATATAAGTGGATAGTAATAAAGATTTTTAATAAGTATAGGAGACCTTTTATAAAGTTCATTTATCTGTATACTCTTATCTAATATGCAAAATGCTGGAAGTTTTATATTCTTACTCTGATAGAATTTTAAAAAAATGCTTAGGGTTAATAGCCAATTTTTGTTTTTCTGGAAAATTCATGGTTCACCTATTTACCTTGCTGATTGGGACTAGGTTCTCAGAGCTTCTAGATAGCTAAACACAGGAAGGTTCCTGGAACATATCCTTTTGGGTTTTTATGGAACTTCATTACATAGGTGTGACTAATTAAATCATTGGCCATTGGTGATCAGCTGAACTTTCAGCCTGGTGGGGGTGGGGTGGGGCTGAAAGTCCTAACCTGCTAATCATGCGGTGTCTTTAGGCCATATGGTCCTTGTGGGAGCATCATAGAGTGTACTTACACAAACTTAGATGGCCTACTACACACCTAGGCTTTATGGCACAGCCTGTTGCTCCCAGGCACAAACCTACACAACATGTTACTGTACTAATAAGCAGTTTAACACAATGGTAAGTATTTATGTATCTAAATATATCTAAACACAGAAAAGGTACAATAAAAATATGGTATTATAATCTTATGGGACCACTGTTGTATATGTGGTCTATTGCTGACCAAAATGTCATGATACGGCACATGACTATATATTTCACAGCATAACAGTGTGTCAGTGGTAACTGTGGTTGTGTTTTTTTTTTTAAGTCCTCATGTGTAAGACACAGTGAGGAATTTTTTTTTTTTTTTTTTTTTGAGATGGAGTTTCACTCTTGTCGCCCAGGCTGGAGTGCAATAGCGCTTTCTCGGCTCTCTGCAACCTCCGCCTCTCGGGTTCAAGTGATTCTCCTGCCTTAGCCTCCTAGTAGCTGGAACTACAGGCGCCCGCCATCACGCCTGGCTGACTTTTTGTGTGTTTTTAGTAGAGACGGGTTTCACCATGTAGGCCAGGCTGGTCTTGAATTCCTGACCTCAGGTGATCCACCCGCCTCGGCCTCCCAAAGTGCTGCGATTACAGGCGTGAGTCACCGCGCCCAGCCTATAGTGAGGAATTTACAGATGAAACGATATAGCTGGAATTTGCTTAAAGTTTCTCTAAGAAAAAAAAATGGGTAGCATATATGAATTGGAAATCACAGTGGCAAAATGTTGGTTACTGTTGAAGCTGGGTAATAGGGGTTCATTCAATTATCCTCTCTTCTGTATGCTTCAAATTATCCATAATAAAAAGTTTTAAAACAATTAAATAGAACAACCAAGGGCTCTGCATTATAGAGTCATCCTAGAACACAAGGCTCATTCTGTCTTCAACCTGTGGCCTTGGGTCATCCCAGCATCATCCAGCCAGCAAATGAAAAAAAGCTGGAATGCGGGCCGGGTGCGGTGGCTCACGCCTGTAATCCCAGCACTTTGGGAGGCTGAAGCGGGCGGATCACAAGGTCAGTAGATCGAGACCATCCTGGCTAAAATAATAGAAACCCGGTCTCTACTAAAAAATACAAAAAATTAGCTGGGCGTGGTGGCGAGTGCCTGTAGTCCCAGCTACTCGGGAAGCTGAGGCAGGAGAATGGCGTGAACCTGGGAGGCGGAGGAGACCGCGCCACTGTACTCCAGCCTGGGTGACAGAGAGACCCTGTCTCAAAAAAAGAAAAAAAAAAAAAAAAAGTACTGCAAGGGCACACACTTTCTTAATTGCCTGAACCCAGAAGTGGTAAATCACTTTCATTCACATTCCATTCTCAAGTACCAGTCACACAGTTCTACCTGGATGCAAAGAGATAGGGAGAGAGTCTAGCTGCAGTATGCCTGGGAAGAAAAGAAATGGAAGTTTGCAGTAGTAATAGCTAGTCCCTCCATAGACCATTTTCTGTCCTTAGAGAATTTCTTTTGGTCCTACCTTTGGTCCCCTGGTTAACTACAACTCTCTTTTAAAATTCATCTTTCAGCCAGGCACAGTGGCTCACGCCTATAATCTCAGCACTTTGGGAGGCCGAAGCAGCTGGATCACTTGAGGCCAGGAGTTCAAGACCAGCCTGGCCAACATGGTGAAACCCCATCTCTACTAAAAATACAAAAGTTCACCGGGCGTGGGGGCAGGCGCCTGTAATCCCAGCTACTCCGGAGGCTGAGGCAGGAGAATTGCTTGAATCCAGGAGGCAAATGTTGCACTGAGCTGAGGTTGTGGCATTGCACTCCAGCCTGGGCGACAGAGCAAGACTCCTCTGTCTCAAAAAAAATAAAAAATAAAAAATAAAAATAAATAAAATTAATCTTTCCACAACTTTCATTCCCAATTCTAACCCACCTAGTTTCATTCATGAAAATCTTTCCTGGCAGGGCAGGGTGGCTCATGCCTGTAATCCCAGCACTTTGGGAGGCCGAGGCGGGCAGATCACAAGGCCAAGAGATCAAGACCATCCTGGCCAACGTGGTGAAACCCCATCTCTACTAAAAATACAAAAGCCGGGCGTGGTGGTGGGCACCTGTAGTCCTAGCTACTCGGGAGGCTGAGGCAGGAGAATCGGTTGAACCTGGGAGGCGGAGGTTGCAATGAGCCGAGATCATGCCCCTGCATTCCAGCCTGGACAACAGAGCAAGAGTCCGTCTCAAAAAAAAGAAAAAATCTTTCCTAATTTCTGCCTCAGGTATAATATTTACTAAAGTCTGTCATGCTCCCTCACCCCTATTTTCTTTTTTTTTTTTTTTTTTGAGACGGAGTTTCACTCTGTTGCCCAGGCTGGAGTGCAGTGGCACGATCTCAGCTCACTGCAACCTCCGCCTCCCGGGTTCAAGCGATTCTTATGCCTCAGCCTCCTGAGTAGCTTTGATTACAGGCGTATGCCACCGTGCCTGGCTAATTTTTTTGTATTTTTAGTAGAGACGGGGTTTTGCCATGTTGACCAGGCTGGTCTTGAACTTCTAATCTCAGGTGATCCACCCACTTTAGCCTCCCAAAGTGCTGGGATTACAGGCTTGAGCCACAGCACCCGGCCAGGAGAGCTTTATTTCTCATAAAAAGTTGCAACCTGCTGGCTATCCTGTCAGGCAGGGAAGCATAGCCTCCGCTCAGAAGCTAAAAACAGACACTTGGAGTGAGGGGTAAAGGAAACAGGAGTTTATGCTAAGCAGGGTGGCCAAATATACATATTTAATAAGCTATCGGCAGAGTCATGAATATTTATGAAAGAAACACGTGCATGCTCAGTTGAGCTTCATATCTGTCCATAAGACCCATGTTCAAAAGTGGTAATGTTAACCATGATCTGAGGTGGAGTTTTCAGCCCTCTCAAGTCAAAAGGTGAAGCAGAGGACACAGAAACTATGCATTCTCCTTAGCCTGGCCAGATCCACTGCATGGTCACTGGTCTCTTATCAGGAAGCAATGCTGGTTAGTTGTTTTGTCCTAACTGCAAAAGGGAGGGGCAGTGTCAGGCAGTTGGTTGATGTCAGGTGGAGCAAGTCTTTTCAGAGGGCTGGTTTCTGTTTAACTTTCTGTTTAAGAAAGCCTAATGTTGGTAAGTGAAGGAGGGGGTATAAAGAGGTGTGTCTGACCTCACACCCTGTCATGGCCGAGAACTCAGTTTTCAAGGTTTCTCTGGGGTCCCCTTAGCCAAGAGGGAGTCTGTTCAGTCACTTCAGGGCTTAGAATTCTATTACTTCTCAGTGTCTTTGTCATGTTTATTGTCTGTCTCACTTGCTCACTTGGTGGTTACATTCTACAACAGGGTTATCTAATCTTTTGGCTTCCCTGGGCCACATTGGAAGAATTGTCTTGGGGCACACATAAAATACACTAACACCTAATGATAGCTGATGAGCTAAAAAAAAAAAAAATCAAAAATATCTCATAATGTTTTAAGAAAGTCTATGAATTTGTGTTGGACCCCATTCAAAGCCATCCTGGGCTGCATGTGAGCCACAGGTTGGACAAGAAGGTTGTTCTAGAAGGTGAGAAAACTGTAAGACGAGTATTGAAAAGGGCTTTTGAGAGCTCTGAAAGCCCCTTTCAGCTCTCAAATTATATCAAAAGTACATGGATTATCACGATGCATATTGGGTGGGGAGAAATGATTAAGTAATGGGGGCCGGGCTCGGTGGCTCACACCTGTAATCTCAGCACTTTAGGAGGCCGAGGCGGGCGGATCATCTGAGCTCAGGAGTTCCATACCAGCCCGGTCAACATGGGGAGACCTGGTCTCTACAAAAAATACAAAAATTAGCCAGGTACAGTAGTGTGCGCCTGTAGTCCCAGCTACTTGGGAGGTTGAGTCAGGAGAAACACAAGCCCAGGTGGCAGAGGTTTCAGTGAGCTGAGATCACACCATTGCACTCTAGCCTGGGCGATGGAGCAAGACTGTCTCAAAAAAAAAAAAAAAAATTAAACGTGGAATAGCTAGATATTATATTAATGGGCTATTATCAAGAAAACTTACCTGGAAAAGTTTTATTCTACCAGCGTCACATTGAGTTGATTTTAATAATCTTACGATTTTATACCATATCATGCTTTATACAACTCTTTTTAATCTATTATCTCATTTAATCCCCCAGTAGCATTTTGAAATAGATACTGTTCAGTTGAGGAAACCAAAGCTAAGGGATTAAGTGCTTTGTTGAAAAGCACCGCAGGCCTGGCACGGTGGCTCACGCCTGTAATCTCAGCACTTTGGGAGGCCGAGGTGGGTGGATCACCTGAGGTCAGGAGTTTGAGACCAGCCTGGCCAACATGGTGAAACCCTGTCTCTACTAAAAATACAAAAAATAGCCGGGTGTGGTGGCACGTGTCTGTAATCCCAGCTACTCGGGAGGCTGAGACAGGAGAAACACTTGAACCCGGGAGGCGGAGGTTGCAGTGAGCCGAGATCGCGCCATTGCACTCTAGCCTGGGCAACAAGAGTGAAACTCCGTCTCAAAAAGAAAAGCACCAGCAAGTTTGTGGCAGGAGTAGAACCTGAATCCAGGTCTTCTGACTGATGTTTATCCCCGTACACCTTACCTAACTGCAGTTCTTTATTGTTCCCATTCCCAGTTTGGATCGCTATTGGTTTTTATTACATATTTAGTTCCCTTTCCCACCTAAATTAGCTCTAGTCACTGCATTCCTGTTATAATAATTCGATTCTGTTCCAGAGAGAAGTGGAGATCCTGATGTTTCTCAGTGCCATTGTGATGATGAAGAACCGCAGATCCAGTAAGTTTAGTTCACTTCTCAGACTCAAGGTTAGATCTAATGCCCTTTGGAGGTGCTTTGCTTCATGTTAAGAGAGTGGCAATCATTTGGTAAATTTGTCCTACGTTTAATTCCAAGGCTGAATTTGAACTTGGACTTCTATCCCCTCCCTGTCTCCTATTTCAAAGTGCCCCATGAAGAGGGACAAAGAATGGGATATAGGAGTGCACAGCCCAGCCTGACCTGTGACATCTCTGTGTTTCAGTCACTGTGGAGCAACATATAGGCAACATTTTCATGTTTAGTAAAGTGGCCAACACAATTCTTTTCTTCCGCTTGGATATTCGCATGGGCCTACTTTACATCACACTCTGCATAGGTGAGGAGACTGCCTTTCTTTCTTTCTTTTTTTTTTTTTTGTAAGACAGTGTTGATAGACTTGATTGTGGAAACCACAGTCCCAACAGTTGCAATCCCAAACATGTTTCTCCATACCCTTCTTCCATATCTCATACCTAATGAATTATATATGTAGCTCAGATGATAACAGGTTACAGAGACTGTTATTGTAGAGGTAGGGAATGTGTTGGTGGTCTACATATATCCACAAGTGTGTATTATTTGGGGGCTGAAATCCTTGGGTTGGTTTGGAAGTAAATTCCCTGTGTAAGGCTTTTTATGTTTCCTTCGACATCTTCTTTCTGTATTTAGTGTTCCTGATGACGTGCAAACCCCCCCTATATATGGGCCCTGAGTATATCAAGTACTTCAATGATAAAACCATTGATGTGAGTGCTCTTTCCCCTTTCTGTTTCTTGGGTCCCTTGTGGGTGATTTTGTAGTTGTGCTCTCCATTCACTAGGAGGAACAACAGTGCTTCAAAATGGATGTCACGGGCACTGTGGTTCATTATGAGAGCCGGGGGAGAGGGAACACCAGGATGAGGAATTAGATGCTAAAGTCTGAACCTTCCCAGGAGGCTATGTGGATCCAGCTGACTTTTCTTCCCTGTATTTGGCAGGAGGAACTAGAACGGGACAAGAGGGTCACTTGGATTGTGGAGTTCTTTGCCAATTGGTCTAATGACTGCCAATCATTTGCCCCTATCTATGCTGACCTCTCCCTTAAGTGAGTAGTGCAAAGGGAGGGATGGTGGAAATGGAGATGCTGTGCCTTCCCTCTCACTGTTTTTGGCTTTTCTTTTTCTTTTGGCCTTGATTTTCACACATGGTAACCAAAGGCATCTCCGTCTCCCCTCTTAAATATCTATACTTCCACTTTCCTTGATCCATTATTTTTTTTCAGCATATTAAATAATATATTCTTTTCAGATACAACTGTACAGGGCTAAATTTTGGGAAGGTGGATGTTGGACGCTATACTGATGTTAGTACGCGGTATGTAAAGACCTGGGCAGAGGGTCTGAGCAGGGAATCACTTTGAGTGATACATACAGGGACATTTAGAGAACTTTCTGGGCCCTGCAGGTACAAAGTGAGCACATCACCCCTCACCAAGCAACTCCCTACCCTGATCCTGTTCCAAGGTGGCAAGGAGGTAATGCGGCGGCCACAGATTGACAAGAAAGGACGGGCTGTCTCATGGACCTTCTCTGAGGTACCTGAAAGGAAGGGCAGGTGCATGAAGGGTGTAGAACAGTAGGTGGGCTTTCAAGCCCTACCCAGGTTTGATTCACAGCTCCGCCACTTGCCCATTAGCTTTGAGGGTGTGGACTAGTTACTAGACCTCATGTTTTAATTCATTTAGCAAATATATATTATGTGCCAGACCTGCTAGTACTGGGTAACAATCATTAGTTAAGATTTGGTCTCAGGCCAGGCACGGTGGCTCACGCCTGTAATCCCAGCACTTTGGGAGGCCGAGGCTGGCAGATCACCTGAGGTCAGGAGTTTGAGACCAGCCTGACCAACATGGAGAAACCCCGTGTCTACTAAAAATACAAAAATAGCCGAGTGTGGTGGCGCATGCCTATAATGCCAGCTATTTGGGAGGCTGAGGCAGGAGAATCGCTTGAACCCGGGAGGTGGAGGTTGCAGTGAGCTGAGATTGCACCATTGCGCTCCAGCCTGGGCAACAAGAGACTCCATCAGAAAAAAAAAAAAAAAGATTCTGTCTCGAAGGCCACTGCACCTATTGTCTGTAGGTGTTAGGTTCCCTGTCAGTTAATTGGAGGTAATAACCCCTGGCTTACAGGGTTGTTTTGCAGATTACATTAAATAATTTAGGTATAATTCTTGGCACGGTGATTGGCACATAATGGGTATTTAACTATTAGTTGACTTTTCTGGGTACCTAAAAAAGAGGAAGGTTAAGGAAGATTTTTGTCCTTTGCTTACTCCTTCCTTTCCCAGACTTTGTGTAAAATACCTCTTACTTCCCAGGCTCTTTACTCTCCCTTCCAACCCAGATCCTGACGTGTGCATCTCTTTTGTGCAGGAGAATGTGATCCGAGAATTTAACTTAAATGAGCTATACCAGCGGGCCAAGAAACTGTCAAAGGCTGGAGACAATATCCCTGAGGAGCAGCCTGCGGCTTCAACCCCCACCACAGTGTCAGATGGGGAAAACAAGAAGGATAAATAAGATCCTCACTTTGGCAGTGCTTCCTCTCCTGTCAATTCCAGGCTCTTTCCATAACCACAAGCCTGAGGCTACAGCCTTTTATTTATGTTTTCCCTTTGGCTGTGACTGGGTGGGGCAGCATGCAGCTTCTGATTTTAAAGAGGCATCTAGGGAATTGTCAGGCACCCTACAGGAAGGCCTGCCATGCTGTGGCCAACTGTTTCACTGGAGCAAGAAAGAGATCTCATAGGATGGAGGGGGAAATGGTTTCCCTCCAAGCTTGGGTCAGTGTGTTAACTGCTTATCAGCTATTCAGACATCTCCATGGTTTCTCCATGAAACTCTGTGGTTTCATCATTCCTTCTTAGTTGACCTGCACAGCTTGGTTAGACCTAGATTTAACCCTAAGGTAAGATGCTGGGGTATAGAACGCTAAGAATTTTCCCCCAAGGACTCTTGCTTCTTTAAGCCCTTCTGGCTTCGTTTATGGTCTTCATTAAAAGTATAAGCCTAACTTTGTCGCTAGTCCTAAGGAGAAACCTTTAACCACAAAGTTTTTATCATTGAAGACAATATTGAACAACCCCCTATTTTGTGGGGATTGAGAAGGGGTGAATAGAGGCTTGAGACTCCTTTGTGTGGTAGGACTTGGAGGAGAAATCCCCTGGACTTTCACTAACCCTCTGACCTACTCCCCACACCCAGTTGATGGCTTTCCATAATAAAAAGATTGAGATTTCCTTTTGATTGCGCGTTTGTGTGTTTCTGTATTAGAAAAGCCTGGCAACTGCAGAGGAATTGCCCATCTTAAGGGCAAAGGCCATCCTATTTGGTTTCACCAAATGCCGGGCATTGATCCCCAGGACTGGCAAGAGTTGGAGAAGTCTAGTTTCCATAAATCTAGAATAGCGGCCACATGTTGTTAGGTGGTGGGTTTACTTTGGGATTGGCCTGCGGTTGCCAGGGAGGAGAGTTTGGCGGCAGATGGTGGCACACAACATTTAGCGCCATGCAAAGGTACAGAAAAGATTGCGCGAAGCGAGGCTAGCAGTCGGACCTAGTCTCCGCCCCTTCCTGCTGTGTTCACCATCCCAGCGTCCCGTCCCCTCCACCCGAAGCGATGGGGGGTTCCGTCAGGCGCTTCCCGCACCTTCCCGCTCCCTGCTTGCAAAGTGGTTGTGCCCCAAGGTCCGCCTCCAGGCCACGTGGGTGCTGCGGGCCAAGCTTTCCCTTCCTTTGAGAGAGGTTTCCGCTGTAGGAGCAGAGCTTCCGGGCTGCGCTCTTCGTTGCCCAGTTTCCGCTCAGTGGTCGCGTCTCCGCCCCCCACCCACCAGTCCCGCTGCATTCTCGGCCGGGCTCTAGGCGCCATGTCTCCCCGCGGGAGGAAGCGTAAGGCTGAGGCCGCGGTGGTCGCCGTAGCCGAGAAGCGAGAGAAGCTGGCGAACGGCGGGGAGGGAATGGAGGAGGCGACCGTTGTTATCGAGCATTGGTGAGGGGCCTGGAGAGTAACGGGAGAGAGGGAACAGTGGCGCCGCGGGGCCAGGGGCCCCGGTTTCTAACCTCTCCGTCTCTCCCTAGCACTAGCTGACGCGTCTATGGGCGCAACGCCGCGGCCCTGAGCCAGGCGCTGCGCCTGGAGGCCCCAGAGCTTCCAGTAAAGGTGAACCCGACGAAGCCCCGGAGGGGCAGCTTCGAGGTGACGCTGCTGCGCCCGGACGGCAGCAGTGAGTGGGGACCTGGATGTGGGGGAGAGGGACGTGGGGGAAAGGGACGTGGGTTCCGAAGACAGGAAGCGCTATTCTTAGAAACCACGGCAGTGTCATGACTTCAGAGACGTGCTCGTGGGTTCCGAAGTATTGTAACTTCGCTTCATTCTGGCCTTTCAGGTGCGGAGCTCTGGACTGGGATTAAGAAGGGGCCCCCACGCAAACTCAAATTCCCTGAGCCTCAAGAGGTGGTGGAAGAGTTGAAGAAGTACCTGTCGTAGGGAGATTTGGGTAGAAGCCCTCATGCTGAGGTTTGAAATGGGAAGTGGGGGGCGCGACCGCTGTTGAGGAAGAGAAGGTATTGATCTTGGTGTGGCTACAAGTACCCACCTGGCGTGGGTAGCTCACGCCTGCAATCCCAGCACT
The DNA here is from genome assembly GCF_029289425.2 of Pan paniscus. Lineage (NCBI taxonomy): Eukaryota > Metazoa > Chordata > Mammalia > Primates > Hominidae > Pan > Pan paniscus. The sequence goes on from NC_073258.2 coordinate 58,896,612, forward strand.
CTGGGAGGTCGAGGCAGGAGTGGATGGCCAACACAGGGAGACCCTATTTGAAAACAAAAAACAAAAAAAAGACACAATATTGTTTTCTGTCTAGTGTGCCATAAGTGGAATTTATGTCCTTTGGGAGACTGTAGTTGACTGTTGCCCTGGGGGTATGGACAAGTTTTCCATTTGGAAGTTTATTTCATGTTACTTCATTTATGCTTATCCCTACCCTCTTCTGTTTGGTTCTTGGGTGTTCTGTTACTGTCCCGTGTTAACACTGCACTACAATACCATTAAATTTGGTTACAAGGATTTTGACCTTGTCTTTGTCCCTAGTGCTTCATACAGTGCTTTGGCATGTTGTTCTGCACTTATTATGTTGAGTGAGATTTGGAGGAAGGATGCAATCCTTGAGCTTCAGGGTTTGTGAGTTCAAGGGTTGGGGAACATGTCTTCCTCAGTCCTTATGATTGCCCGGATCCTTTCTCTAACCTTATTTCCCTTCTCATTTTTGCAGCTTTGTGTCCCTGGTGATGTTGGAACATTAATGATGGAACATGGCCAAACTTCAGTCATGATCCTGAAGCCATGGTTTCTTCCCTGCCAGAAATGAAGGTTCAGTTATGAGGCAACCCTCTAGTAAGGCATTGTAAAAGTTACTGGATTTGGTTTAATAAAAGTTGAAATAAAGTATTTGAGTAATAGAGTAAAACTTAATCTTAAGGGATGGACAAAGCCAGCCTTGTGGAGTTGGTAGTCCTTGTGTTTTCATAGCCCAAGATAGCCATGTGACCTGGAACTTTTAAAAAAAAAATTTTTTTTAAGAGCCAGAGTCTCACTTTGTCACCCACGCTGGAGTATAGTGGTGCTATCTCGGCTCACTGCAACCATTGTCTCCCAGGTTCAAGCGATACTCCTGCCTCAGTCTCCTGAGTAGCTGGGATCACAGGTGCACACCACCACGCCTGGCTAATTTTTTTATTTTTATTTTTAGTAAAGGCGGGGTTTCACCATGTTGGCCAGGCTTGTCTCAAACTCCTGACCTCAAGTGATATGCCTGCCTTGACCTCCCAAAGTGCTGGGGTTACAGGCATGATGAGCCACCACACCTGGCCTGACCTGCAACTTTTACGATCTCTGGTAAAACATGAGAAATACTTGTAAAAATTATGGGAGCAAAGTAAATAATTTATTTTTTAAAAAAGCAACTGTATCTTTTTCAACTTACTTTTTGGAAGTAATGATGGAAGTACATCTTCTTGGCCCCTGCAGAGGTTTTAGCTAGACTTCCTAATACTGGCAGTGAATAAGCCCCACGTTGGGTGCTGGACAGCATCCATCACTCCCACCCACTTAGTATTCCACCCAACACTGCTTCACACCTTCCTCTGGAACATTTTCTTAAACAATACCCCACCACAGAGGAGGGTGTTCTTTCTCAGCTTTTCCTAAATTACCAGTGACTGGATGCCTTATGACCTGAGAGATCTGGCCTTGGCTGTTACCTATGACCCACCAGAATTGGGGAGCACACAGTTTGTTTCAGTTGTCACTAACCGGAAAATAGATTACAAATAAGATGGTACAAGTTCATAATTTTCTATCTATGGTACCCTTGGCTTCTGCCTGGCTTCTGAGGCTTAGGGAAGGGAGGAAGGGACCTACAAAGAGCCAGGGTACACCTGCCTCTTGTGCTGAGGGCACGTGCCAGCTTCTCTGCCAGTAAGCCTTTTGCTAGCTAACATTTCCCACCCTCCCAAGGCCCCTAACCTGCCCTCCTCCCTCCACTATGTTAGTATATCTACCTCTGTTTCTGACTCTGAGGAAGGGTCAGGCCACACGGAGGGAACAGTAGTGGGTACCAGCCTCCCCTCTGCTGTCCAGTCCACCACATCAATCTCTTCCTCTTCAGAGCTGGCAGGAAGTGAGCCTAGTAGTTCAGAGTGACCAGATACCTCCTTGCCTGCCTTGGGAGAAGGGTATAATAACTCATCTGTAGTCAAGGAGACTTCCAGCCCAGTCTCCACCCAGTTTGAGCAGGGAGGTGAGAGTTCCCCATAAGACCTCTGGGGAGTATCAAGGGAGCTGACATGGAGAAGTTTGTCTTCCTGACCATCCAGTGGCTGGGAGCTGGTAATTTCAAGGTCTGGTGTCCAACGGCCTCCTACTGAAAGCACTTCACTCACCTCAGAGGGCATGACAAGGGGGCTAAGGAGCTCAGTTGGCTCTCTGTTCTCACCAGCAGGTTCCTTTTCCAATTCTGTGAGCTCCCTGGGCCAGAGTTCCATGTCTGGTAGACACCATTCTTCCCCTTCAATCCAGTTCTTTCCTGTTTCTGTCAGATGGTAGGTAGGCGTTCTGCAGCCCTCAGCCCCTGGACTCTCCAGAGACCCTATAGGTGGTTCAATGTCTGAGCCACAGAGCATGAAGTCCAGGATCTCCTCCAGCTCACTGGTGGCAGCAGCACTTGTGATTCGGTACTCCTCAGCCTCACAGGGCTGCTCCAGCAGAGCTGTGTCAAATGCATAGGGTTCTCTGCAGTCAATAGCCAACATAGGTTCCTTCTCTACCAGTTCTGGACTGGACTCAAACTCTGACTTCACCACTGGGTGGTCTGGGGAGTGGCTAGCAGAGACCAGAATGTCTTGTAGCTTAGTGCACATGGGGGAGTCCTGACACAGTTCTGTTCTAGTAGGTGACATTTCCTGCTCATTACCGGAGAATGGCTGAGTTCCTGAAGGCTCTTGGAAGTCTCCTCCGGGATCTGGGATCTGGGGGCTATCTTGAGTGTTTTTGAGAGGAGTCTCTTGTACCACTTCCCAGCAAGTCCCATTGACAATCTTCCTAAGTTTAACTCTCCCAACCTGCCCCTCCTCTGCAGAGTCTGAGTTAGGTGCCCTGACTTCAGGGCTCCGCTTCCTGCTCCCACCTGTCTTTCCCAGACCAGATGGGTTTGGGGTGCTCTGCAGAGGACTAGCTCTGCCTGGTTTTGGCTTGTCCTCTGGTGCTTCTTTATTTACACTCCTCTGCCGCCAAAGACGCCGGCCAGGGGTTGCAGGCACTGAGCTAGATCCACTTAAAATGCTGGAAGGCTTTGATGTACAGATATCAGGAGACGGCTTTGAGCGACTGAGCCTGATCTTTCTGGGCAACAGGTGTTTGTCCACAGAGGGGTACAAGCTGGGTGGGGAGAGCACTGTAGGATCAAGGGCAGTGTCATTCTTGTTCTCTCTAGGCTCTTGACTATGGCTTGATGGTGAAGAGTTTTTTTCTTGTGGAGTTGGGCAGGCTCTGGCCTTCCTCTTGAGCAGAAGAGTGCCAGACAAATTGTCTGCATTCTGTCGGTTGTTCTCCTGGGGCCCCTCTTCCTTCCCCAAGGACTTCAATCTTATTGCCCCAAGAGGACAAGGAGCTTGAGTAGTGGGCAGTGGGGTGTGAGGGTGGTGGCTGGGTGTCACCACTCTGGCAGAGATTGGTGCAGCACTTGTTGGTTGTAAGCACTCTCGGTTCAGCCTTCGGCCCTGTGGGGCCTTCACCAACTTTCCACCCTCAAGCTGAAGGGATTCCAGCTCCGACACACGGAGCTGACGGGCAGCAGATAGCACATCCTGGGCTTCTTCTTGAGATACTTCCATTTCTGAGGTATACAAGAAGTCCACCAGCTTCCTAAGTGTGCTGATCTTCAGGCCACCCAGCTCTAGCACCACCTTCCCACCCTGAGCTGGCCTCTCCCGCTCCAGGCGCTCTGTGAAGAAGGGGCTACAAGCTGACAGGATGCAGCAGTGAGCTGGAACTGCCTCACCTGAAGGGAAACCCAAATACTTTTGTTATCAGGTAGACTGGCATGTTCATGGGCTAAGCATAGACATTACTACCCAAATGTACTGCCCCTTCTTTTATTTTCCTTCCATGGGACTTCAAGTAAAAGAAAAAAATTATTCTTCTGCCTGCCTGGAACCTTCTGCCATTACTTTTTGCCTAGCTATTTTTTTTTTTTTTTTGAGACAGTCTCGCTTGGTTGCCCAGGCTGGAGTGCAGTGGTGCAATCTCAGCTCACTGCAACCTCTGCCTCCCGGGTTCAAGCAATTCTCCTGTCTTAGCCTCCCAAGTAGCTGGGATTATAGGCGCATGCTGCCACGCCCGGCTAATTTTTGTATTTTTAGTAGAGATGGGGTTTCACCTTGTTGGTCAGGCGGGTCTCCTGACCTCAGGTGATCCACCCGCCTCAGCCTCCCAGAGTGCTGAGATTACAGGCGTGAGCCACTGTGTCCAGCCCGCTACCTTGTTTCTTTATTCTCAAAATCTACCTTTGTCATCACTTCCTTCAGAAAGCCTCCTGGGGCTGAGTGCAGTGCCACATGCTTGAAATCCCAACTGCTAGGTAGGCTGAAGCAGGAGAATTGCTTGAGTCCAGGGCTTTGAGGCTAGCCTGGGGAACACAGTTATACGTTGTCTCCAAAAAAAAAAAAAAAAAAAGCCTTCCTCCACCCCACCACAAGTCTGAGTTAGGTGTTCCTGGGCAGAGGTACTCTGTAGCTATCATGGCACTTAGCTATCTGTATTGTAATTATCCATCTCCTTCACTAGGCTGTAACTGTGAGGACAAGGACCACGTCTGTCTTTCTCACTGAGATATATTCAGTGCCTGACACAAAATAAAGGATCATCATTCTTGCTGAATTTAATTTTATTGACTCACACAAGAGTTCAAAAACTTTTATAGAAGCAACTTGTGGTCTAACAGAAAGAGCTATGGAGGTGGATGATCTGCTGTGCTCTACCCACTGCCTACTAGTCAGTGGTCTGTTCTGAGCCACCTCATTTAATGGGTACTTCCCAGGCAATCTCACTTTGTTTCTTCCATGGCTTTAATTACAAAAGGCTTGCTGATGATTCCCAGATCCATACCTCTGCCTAGATCTCTTTCCTGAGGGAGTAAACATACCACAGCTGGCATGTCTACATATATGCCGCACAAGCACCTTCAATGCAACTTTTCCAGAAAATGAACTTATTCCCCACCCCAAAAAACCTCTCTCATTTTCTACTTCAAAGTAAGGCATCATATTCACCCAGTTGCCTGAGCTTGAAAACCAGAAGTCATTTTTAATTTTCCCTCCTTTACCCATCACATCTAATTAAGTATCAGGGTTTTTTGTCTTTGTTTTTGTTTTTTGAGGCGGAGTCTCACTCTGTGGCCCAGGCTGGAGTGCAATGGTGCGATCTTGGCTTACTGCAACCTCCGCCTCCTGGGTTCAAGTGATTCTCCTGCCTCAGCCTCCCAGGTGCCTGCCACCGCGCCTGGCTAATTTTTGTATTTTTAGTAGAGACAGGGTTTCACCATGTTGGCCAGGCTGATCTTGAACTCCTGACCTCAGGTGATCCACCCGCCTCGGCCTCCAAAAGTGCTGGGATTACAGGCATGAGCCACCACGCCTGGCCAGGGTTGTTTTGTTTTTTGAGACAGGGTCTTGCTCTGCCAACCAGGCTGGAGCACAGTGACACAATCATAGCTCACTGCAACCTCAACCTCCCGGGCTCTGGTGATTATCTTACCTCAGCCTCTTGAGTAGCTGGGACTACAAGCATATACCACCTCAGCCAGCTAATTGTATTTTTTAATAGAAACAGGGTTTTACCATATTGCCTAGGCTGGTCTCAAACTCCTGGGCTAAAACAATCTGTCTGCCTTGGCCTCCCAAAGTGCTGGGATTGCAACTGCACCCGGCTGTTTTTATTTTTTAGAGACAAGGTCTCAGTACATTGCCTAGGCTGGTCTTGAACTCCTTGCCTCAAGTGATCCTCCTTCCTTGGCATCCCAAAGTGCTGAGATTATAGGCATGAGCAACTGTGCCCAGCCTCTAATTAAATATCAGGTTTTTTTAAAGCTAATATTTGTTGAGTCATTATGTGCCATCAGGCATTGTTCTAAGTGTTTTACCAATATTAATTTATTTAATCTTCACTGTAACTCTGTAAAGTAGCTACTGTTATTATAAATGAGTAAACTGAGGCATAGTTAAGTAACATGCTTACAACTGCAAAGTAGCAGGGACAAGATTTGAATTCAAGGCCGGGCACAGTGGCTCAAACCTGTAATCCTAGCACTTTGGGAGACTGAGGCGGGAGGATCACTTGAGCACAAGAGTTTGAGACTAACCTGGGCAAAACAGTGAGACCTTGTCTCTAAAAAGAAAAAAAAGAAAAAAAAAAAAAGAATTTGAGCCAGAAAGTCTGGCTACAGAGTCTATGCCCTTAACCACTTCAGCAACTTTTGTAAACTCTCTTTAATAGCTCATATTTTTATCTTCTCAATGCCTTAATTCAGGTCATCATCATCCCCTCTCTCCTGGATTATGAAACAGCTGCCTATCTAGGCTCAGTAACCAATAATGGCTGAATGTTGTTTCTAAACAACAAGCTGAATGTTGTTTCTAAAGCAGGTATTAGATTATAACCTCCTGCATAAAACTGTTCAGTATGTTTCCCAGTGTCCTGAGATACCTACTTCCTTTGTATGACACTTCAGACCTCACATGTTTACTAATTTCTCTTTTCCTCTCTGGTCAATACATGTTTTATAGTCTGCTCTAATAATAACGAACAAACCCGTGGTCACATCTCTGAACCTGTATACGTGCTGCTGTCTGCCAGGAAAAATCCCTGCTTCCTCCCACTTGTTTGTCTTTCAGATCTCACCTAAGGGGTTATTCCAAGAAAAGTTCCCTAACCCTTGTCTCCCAGTCTCCTCAAGTCTGTGAAGGATGTTCCTTTTTTATCCTCCTAAGTCTGCCTATGACTTACCCAATTATATTTTTAATATATTGCACAGTTACTTGAATGCACTGGATTTTTGAATGTCTTCCCCTTATAAGATTTCCTTAAGAAGAGGAACTTTTGTATGACCACGGTAGCAGTGTTTAGCATACAACAGGCAACTGATACTTTTTTCTTTATTTGGAATTAAATAGTCAATCTCAACTCTGCACTTACTAAGAGAAGCAGCAGGCAAATCACTTAACTGTAGTCCTCAACTCATTCATATGTAGAATTGGAACCATATAGCTAAGGCTTCTCTTACAAGACTGTTAGAATCAGATGAGACATGGCCGGGTGCTGTGGCTCACACCTGTAATCCCAGCACTTTGAGAGGCCAAGGCAGGTGGATCACCTGAGGTCAGGAGTTCAAGACCAGCCTGGCCAACATGGTGAAACCCGGTCTCTACTAAAAAATACAAAAATTAGCCGGGTGTGGTGGCATATCCCTGTAATCCCAGCTACTCAGGAGACTGAGGGAGGAGAATCGCTTGAACCCAGAAGAAGGCGGAGACAGCAGTGAGCTGAGACCACGCAATTGCACTTCAGCCTGGGCGACAGCGCAAGAATCTCAAAAAAAAAAAAAAAAAAATCAAATGAGACACTATACTGTATGTAATCCACAAACTGTAGAGTGGTATACAATATTGGTTATCATAATTATTTTTTATAAATGAAGACATTGAGCCCCAGAGAGATGAAGTTACCTGCCCATTTCTTGGGCCTTTATATATCAGGATCTACTTAGTAACTCTGACTCCTAATCTTGGGCCTTGTACATTATATATCAGGGTCTACTTTATGCTGAATTAACATTTCCAGTGTGAAGTGAAGGGGTGGAAATAACCTATACATTTTTAGTTCTAGCAACAAACAACAAAAGTCATCAATTTGAATATTAAAGAAATTAAGCAGGCCGGGCAACATGGCTCACGCCTGTAATCCCAGCACTTTGGGAGGCTGAGGCAGGTGAATCATGAGGTCAGGAGTTCAAGACCAGTCTGGCCAACATAGTGAAACCCCATCTCTACTAAAAATACAAAAAATTTTCCGGGTGTGGTGGCACGCACCTGTAGTCCCAGCTACTCGGGAGGCTGAGGCGGCAGAATCGCTTGAACGTGGGAGGTGGAGGTTGCAGTGAGCTGAGACCGTGCCATTGCACTCCAGCCTGGGAGACAGAGTGAGACTCTGTCTCAAAAACAAAACAACAACAACAAAAAAGAAAATGGGAAAAGGGTCGGACGTGGTGGCTCACGCCTATAATCCCAGCACTTTGGCAAGCCGAGGCGGGTGGATCACTTGAGGCCAGGAGTTTGAGACCAGCCTGGCCATCATGGCAAAACCTCATCTCTACTAAAAATACAAAAATTAGCTGGGCGTAGTGGCGCATGCCTGTAATCTCAGCTACTTGAGAAGGCTAAGGCATGAGAATCACTTGAACCCAGGAGGTGGAGGTTGCAGGTAGCTGTGATTGTGCCACCACACTCCTGCCTGGGCAAGAGAGTGAGACTCTCAAAAAAAGGAAAACATAATAGTATCATCTAACACATATTGTGGTTAGTATATTAAAAGCACTATTCTAAGTGCTTACCCACATTAACTCTTAATCTTCACAACCATCCCATTGGAATATTATCCATGTTATATAGAATGTATCTGCTTATAAAACTTTACAATTAGATTCATTATTTAAGAGAAAGAAGCAAAGTCACAATTTCACTCTTGAAAACAGTAGTAATTGTCCTAGAAACAAACAGCCCTTTACCAAATAGTTTACAGTGGTCATAGGCAGTAATATTTTGCTGATTTTGTCCTTTACCCTCTGGCCCTGAACTCATTTTATCTTATTCTATGGTGAGTTTTCAGTTGAATTCCGACCACTCTCTTACCTTCTGCCTGCAGAAGGACATCACAGAACACATCACTCTGCTGCTGGTGATGAAGCTGCAGAAAAGCTAACCTGAGGAACCGGGGGTTCCTGTATAGGATTTTGGGACTGGCAGGAGAGCACATGTTGGCAAGAGTCTTAACAAACCTTCTAGGTTTTCACAGATCAGACTCCTGTAGGTGAGATAATACATTTCAGAGGCATGGTTACATCTAATTTGTTTTTTGTCTTTGAAATGGCAGGGGAATTTTGAAAGTGAGAGATAATAGTATGAGTTGAGGAAACATCAGCCCAGAAATTGTGCCAAGGATATCTCAAGAAAGAAAATTATCATAGTGGTTACATGTGGGAGCTCAGAGATAAGCCTAGGTTTGGGTCTTGGCTCTATTTATTAGCCTGGCTGTATAATCTCACACAGGTGACCTAACTTCTCTGAGTCTCACTTTCCTATCCATGAAATAGAATAATAGTACTTACCTTGTAGGGTTGTTTTAAAGATTAAATGAGTCAGTGAAGGTAAAGTTGCTTAGCACAGTGAGTGCCTGGCACAAAATAACTACCAAGCCCCAAATGGTAACTATTATTATCCTTCAACCTTCCTCATTTCCATTACCACTGAGACTCAACTGCTACAATGCTGACTACTTATATTCTTCCTGAGCACCACATCCCAGCTCCATAGGTATAATCTTCAATTTAACACTTTTAAGGAAACATTACTGGGTATAAAATTATCTCTAGTAAGTCGTATGCGCCTTTTCTCTGAGCTCACTGTATCACACTAACCAGCAGAGGGTGCACAATAAAGAAGAGAAGCCTCTGACTCTGCGGGAAGGTCTCTCACAGAACCAAGGACGTTGCCACCCTTGGCTGGGTGTACTTGACCAAAGCGAGCCTGACTGACCCTGGTAGTAGGCAAAGAATTTGGCCTTTACGTTTGTATAGTTAATTACCAGGCTAACAATGCAGCAAGGATAGTAAAGCATTTTACCCCTCCCAAAACAAACTGAGTATTCTGACTTCAGGCTTATGTCCAGCTTTTTAGCTCCGAAACCCCCCAACTCACTGCACAGCTGTGTTCCTTTCCTGGAATGCAGTTTTCTATCAGGTAGCACTGAGGGTCCGAACAGTTCACGTCAAAACTATCAGGAAAGAAGAATGAAAAGGTAAATTAAGAGAAGGCAGGCTTGGCTGGGCGGGGTGGCTCACGCCTGTAATCCCAGCACTTTGGGAGGCCGAGGCGAGTGGATCACCTGAGGTTAGGAGTTTGAGACCAGCCTGGCCAACATGGTGACTCCCCGTCTCTACAAAAATACGAAAATTAGCCGGGCGTGGTGGCAGGCGCCTGTAATCCCAGCTACTCGGGAGACTGAGGTGGGAGAATCGCTTGAACCTGGGAGGCAGAGGTTGTAGATAGAGCCACTGCACTCCAGCCTGGGCGACAGAGCGAGACTCCGTCTCAAAAAAAAAAAAAAAAAAAAAAAAAAAATTCCCATCCCAGTGAGAGAGATGTGGATGGAGGATGGCAGCTGTTGCAAGGGCCCTGGGGAAGCTTCTCAATCCACGAGCGCCTGGCCTTGCCTCCAGACCCAACCTGAAATAGCTTTTCGGTAGACTTTGCTCCTGTTGCCTTCTCTGTGCTTGTCCTCTGTCCAGCCTGCCTTGCTTCCTCTCAATGTTCAGCGTTGAGTCAGGAGGCTGAGCAAAGATGCGCAGGTGGGCCAACGGCTGAGTGCTTCACCTCCCTATCCAGAAGCAAGGGAATCGGTGTTGGCGGAGAAAGCAGGGCTTCAGGGAGAGCCCTGCAAAGCGGGGTGGCCCGCACGCTTTGGCGCCCTGGCCCAACTCCTTTGAAGAAAGACTCCTAGGCGCGAGGGTTTCTGGGAATGGACCGTGGGGATCCGGGAGGCCCAAAGTCAGGACTTCCCGTCACGGCCACCTCCGCCAGCATAGACTTTGCAGGCAGCCCCTGGCGCCCTTGTATCCCTGCGGGCCTCGGCACCCACATGCACTGGGTGGTAGTGATAGCGAGGGTTGTAAGGCCACGCGGCCAGCGCCACACACCTCGTGCCACCGTCCTAGCGCGCTGCGCGTCGCAGAGCCCTACGCCCCTCCTCCTCCCGAGTCCTCGGGCCTACGTCGTCCGGCATACGTCATCCCCATTGGCCGAAGGCTCCCGGGAGAACCAATCAGAGCAGGAGGAGCGCTTTGGGCGGGAGGCTAAGTCTCGAGGGACTTGAGGGCTGAGGGAAGATGGCTGGGCTGCAAGAGGCAGGGGGATGGGCCCGTCAGGGAGGAATTCTTGTGAAAGCCGTCGTCTGCCTCAGCACTCGATGAAAACACACCGAAAAAGAGGGTAGGGATGCTGTAGTAGAGCAGGCACCAAGGCTGTTAAGGGTCATGTCCGTCTTCCCCTTGAAGAGGCAGTAGATGCCCTTGGCTCTGCCTGGAGCGCTCCATGCTTCGTGGAGGAAGTCTCTGGATGGCTCTGGTAACACCGGGTCCCCCATATGGCTAATTTAGAAATCTCCTAAGACCGGAGATGTTATGGAATAAGGTCCTTGGGCAGTTTCTGAATTCAGTTTCTTCACTGATTCCACTCCAACCCCAAATCTTGGAGAACTAATGACCCAGGGGTTTTGCAGAAATTCCCCCCCCCCGCCCCCGCGAACGGTCTCCATTATCGTTACAGAGATGATTTTTTTAAAAAATGTTAATTAGGCCTGGCGCGGTGGTTCACGCCTGTAATCCCAGGACTTTGGGAGGCTGAGGGGGGCGGATCACGAGGTCAGGAGTTCGAGACCAGCCTGGCCAACATGGTGAAACCCCGTCTCTACAAAAATACAAAAAATTAGCCGGGCCTGGTGGCGCGTGCTGTAATCCCAGCAACTCGGGAGGCTGAGGCAGGAGAATCGTTTGAACCCGGGAGGCAGAGGTTTCAGTGAGCCGAGATGATGCCACTGCACTCCAGCCTGGGTGACAGAGCAAGACTCAGTCTCAGAAAAAAAAAAAGAAGGTAATTAATGTTGCCCAGGATGTGACGCGATCCCGGCTCACTGCAGCCTCGACCTCTGGAGCTCCAGCAATCCTTCCACCTCAGCCTCCCAAGTAGCTGGGGCTATAGGCAAGTGCCACCATGCCTGGCTGATTTAATTGTTTTTCTTTTATTTATTTATTTATTTATTTATTTATTTATTTTTTGGAAACAGAGTTCCGCTCTTCTTGTCCACGCTGGAGTGCAAGGCGTGATCTTGGCTCACTGCAACCTCCACCTTAGGGTTCAAGCAATTCTCCTGCCTCAGCCTCCTGAGTAGCTGGGATTACAGGCATGCGCCACCATGCCCAGCTAAGTTTTGTATTTTTAGTAGAGACAGGGTTACACCATGTTGGCCAGGCTGGTCTCGAACTCCTGACCTCAGGTGATCCACCCACCCTGGCCTCCCAAAGTGCTGGCATTACAGGCGTGAGCTACCGCACTTGGACTGATTTTCTTTTTCTTCTTCTCTTTCTTTTTCCCCTTCCCTCCCTCCCTCCCTTGTTTCCTTCCTCCTTTCTGTCTTTCTCTTGTTCTCTTCTCTTTCTTTTCTTTTCCCTTCCCTCCCTCCCTTCCTCCCTTCCTCCCTTCCTTCTTTCTGTCTTTCTCTTGTTTGCTTTGTTTCCTTTCTTTTTCCTCCCTCCCTTCCCCTCCCCTCCCCCTCCCTCCCTCCCTTCCTTCCGTCTTTCTCTTGTTCGCTTTCTTTCCTTTTTTTTCTTTTCCCTCCCTCCCTTCCCCTCCCCTCCTCCTCCCTCCCTCCCTCCCTTCCTTCTTTCTCTTGTTCGCTTTCTTTCCTTTTTTCTTTTCCCTCCCTCCCTTCCCCTCCCCTCCCCCTCCCTCCCTTCCTTCCTTCTTTCTTTCTCTTGTTCGCTTTCTTTCCTTTCTTTTTCTTTTCCCTCCCTTCCCTCCCCTCCTCTGCCCCCCCCCTCCCTCCCTTCCTTTTTTTTCTTCTTTCTTCTGTGTGTTCTTTCTTTCGTTCATTCTTTCTTTCATTCTTTAGCTGTTTTTGTTCTTTTTTTTCTTTTTTAAAAGAGAGACAGGGTCGGCCAGGCGCGGTGGCTCACGCCTGTAATCCCAGCACTTTGGGAGGCCGAGGCAGGTGGATCACGAGGTCAGAGGTTTGAGACTAGCCTGGCCAACATGATGAAACCCTGTCTCTACTAAAAATAAAAAAATTAGCTGAGCATGGTGGCACACATTGGGGTGGCTACTGGGGCGGCTGAGCCAGGAGAATGGCTTGAACCCAGGAGGCAGAGGTTGGAATGAGCTGAGATCATGCCACTGCACTCCAGCCTGGGTGACAGAGCAAGACTCCGTCTCAAAAAAACAAAAAAAATAGAGACAGGGTCTCCCTATGTTGCCCGGGCTGGTCTCAAACTCCTGGGCTCACTCGATCCTCCCACCTTGGCCTCCCAAACTGCTGGCATTACAGGCATAAGCCACCGAGCCCAGACCAGACACAATTTATTTAGCCCAGTTCCTGACTGGAATCAGCTGTTTTCAGGGATGATACTAAAAATTAAATTATCTCAAGATTTTTTTTTTTTTTTTTTTTGAGACAGAGACTCCCTCTGTTGCCCGGGCCGGAGTGCAGTGGCACCATCTTGGCTCACTGCAACTTCCGCCTCCTGGGTTCAAGCAATTCTCCAGCCTCCAAGTAGCTGGGATTACAGGCACTCACCACCATGCCCAGCTAATTTTTGTATTTTTAGTAGAGATAGGGTTTCACCATGTTGGCCAGGCTGGTCTCAAACTCCTGACATCAGGTGACCCGTCCGCCTTGGCTTCCCAAAGTGCTAGGATTACAGGCATGAGCTACTGTGCCTGGCCTAATTATCTCAAGATTAAATATTTACAGAGAATGCCAACCCATGGTATAATTCTGGACAGCAGTTCTTTCCCCTGTGTATGTTAGGACCTGGGCCGTGGCTTCAGTTATTGCCCCTCAGTAGATGCTCTGTGATGTCTAGCTCTGGGTGAGAATGGCTGAATCCAAAGCCGCTGGTGACAAAGTGGGGTGAATTGAAATGAACCAGCTCCCACTGAGGCCAACTGGAGGTAGAAAGGAAGAAAAATGCCTAAGACAAGGGGAACGTGCAAAGGGACAAAACACAGTGTGCCCAAATGTCTTTATTGATATCTAACACCTTTTCAAAAAGGATTTGAGGTTGTTGGTGGAAATGGTGGCGTGGGGAGTGCATTTCCAAGTCAAGTACTATTTCCCCTATGCTGAGGCCTGTGATGTTGAGATGGAGAAAGAAACAAAGAACAGAAAACATTTTTGGTTGCCGTTGTCTTACTTTGAAGAAGAAGCAATTAGTGAAAGACATAAAACTTAGCAGAAGGAGAACAGATTTTAGATGTTGTCAGTAGCAGCAACAACAGCACCACACACACATACACACACACACACACGTAAACAAGCAAGGAAAACAAAAGAGAAGGCAGAACAACCCTTGTTTATGGCATCTGTTACTATAGAATCAGGACTTGATTGGGCAGGTAGAGTACCAGTATAGATGATTCTGTGGAGGTGTAAGGAAATTATAAATGTATGTCTTCTCATTAATATATTGCCATGATGATTAAATTAATTTTCAAGAAGTGGAGAGGACTTCTTATTTTTTTTAATCTAACATCATTTTAGTTAAATCTTGTGTTGGTAGAATTTCTTAATGCAGTCAAGGTGGCTCAGGCTGGTAATCCCAGCACTTTGGGAGGCTGAGGCAGGCAGATCACTTGAGGTCAGGAGTTTGGGACCAGCCTGGCCAACATGGCGAAACCCTGTCTTTACTAAAAATACAAAAATTAGCCAGACATGGTGGTGGGCACCTATAATCCCAGCTACTCAGGAGGCTGAGGCAGGAGAATTGGCATGAGCCCAGTAGGCGGAGGTTGCAGTGAGCTGACATCACACCACTGCACTCCAGCCTAGGCAACAGAGCAAAAAAAAAAAAAAAAGATAAAAAGAACTTCTAAAGGGATTGATAAATGGCCATCCTATCCAGGGCTTCAAAAATGACAAACTTTGATTGTAATGTGTAACCACCAGAGGGTGGAAAGGAGTAAAAATATTTTGTTTTTCTTTGTATGGATAACCAGTGGGGTTTTTGGAGTTGAATTTTTAAAATTTCTTCTTGGCATTTATAGTTTTAGCCTATTTTATTTTATTATTTATTATTTTATTTATTTTTGAGACAGAGTCTCACTCTGTCGCCCAGGCTGGAGTGCAGGCGCAATCTTGGCTCACTGCAACCTCCACCTCCTGGGTTCAAGCAATTCTCCTGTCTCAGCCTCCCGAGTAGCTGGGACTACAGGTGCAACACCACACCTGGCTAATTTTCGTTTTTTTAGTAGAGATGAAGTTTCAGCATGTTGGTCAGGCTGGTTGGGAACTCCTGACCTCTGGTGATCCACCTGCCTTGACCTCCCAAAGTGCTAGGATTAGAGGTGTGAGCTACTGCACCCAGCCTTATTTTATTTTTGAGACAGGGTCTCACTTTGTGGTCACCTAGGCTGGAGTGCAGTGGCACAAACACAGCTCACTGCAGCCTTGAACTCCTGGGCTTAAGCAATCCTCCTACCTCAGCCTCCCAAATTAGCTGGGACCACAGGTATGCACCACTATGCCCCGCGTGTATTTTTAGTAGAGAAGGGGTTTCACCATGTTGGTCATGTTGGTCTCGAACTCCTGACCTGAAGTGATCCACCTGCCTTGGCCTCCCAAAGTGCTGGGATTACAGGCATGAGCCATCACACCCGGCCTATTTTAAATGTTCATTAATTTTAAATACGTTGACCAGGCATATATAACTAGCAAGCTAAGAGACTTTATTCACTCATTTAGTTGTTGCTAAATATGAGTTACAAGGTTGAGCTCTGGGGATAGACCATGAGCAAAAAAGACACTCTTCATGGAACTTTTTTTTTTTTGAGACAGAGTCTCACCCTGTCACCCAGGTTGGAGTGCAATGGCACAATCTCAGCCCACTGCAACCTCTGCCTCCTGGGTTCAAGCGATTCTCCTGCCTCAGGCTCCCGAGTAGCTGGGATTACAGGTGGTGTGCCACCAAGCCCGGCTAATTTTTTGTATCTTTAGTAGAGACGGGGTTTCACCATGTTGACCAGGCTGGTCTTGAACTTCTGAACTCGTGATCTGCCTGCCTCGGCCTCCCAAAGTGCTGTGATTACAGGCGTGAGCCACTGCGCCCGGCCCATGGAGCTTATCTTCTGATGGGGGAGACAGAAGTATACATACACACAAATGAAAACAAAAGAAAAAGGAAGACAAAATACTTGCAAGTTGTGAGCAGTGATGTCTTCAACAAACAAGACCAATCTGTCTGTAGAAAATCATGTAACATTCTAGTATGTGGCTTTGATCTCGGAATCAATGAATCAACAAACATTTTTGGGCTGATTGTTTTCCTTTGGTGATTATCTTTGGCTTTTGAACTTGCTATGGAGGACTAGGAATTGATGGGGAATAGAGGTAGAAAATGTGATACAATAAAAGGAGAAGATTTTTAGGTAATGAGGCTTAAAGGCTGTTCATATCTTTGTTATAATGTATTCATTTTCAGCTGTAGTTTATTTAAAGCCCATCAAACAAGTGCTGTAATGCATGTTTGGTTTTTCAACACTTCTGAGGAAAGTCCTTTTTGGCCACTATAGACCAAATATAGGTCTATGAGACTATAGACCGTATATATAAGGGAGTGGATAATGACTACATCAGCATGATTAAAAGCACATTCATGCTGAGTTGTTGAATTCTAGTTTATCTAGGTAAAGAAAGGTCAGATTATGGTTGATAATGTGTTACTTTAATGTACTGAATGAATAAATGTGGTGCCTTCAAAGCAGATGATAGTCCCCTACCATCCCAGTCAACATACAGTAGTCCTGTTTCTAGGATTTCTCTTGACCTTTATCTTGACCATAGTGTAACGTAATAGAAAGAGCATGGGCTGTGGAGTGAGACTGGTGAGGGTTCACTTAGCCAGATGAGATCAGGCAAATTTCTTCACCTTATTGGACCTTGATTTCCTCATCTGTAGAATGGTTGTAGTACTATTTCTGTGGTCATGTTTTAGAAGTTTGAAGTACTGAGCTCAAAATACCTCTTACATGGTAGACACTTCATCATTGGTTGCTATTATTGGGCAGTGGCTCACCACTGCAGGTTTTTGGGCAGGGTAGTTACTGAATAATAAAAATAACGATAATGCATTCTTAGTGAGTTTATACTATATGCCATACATTAAGAACTTTTGTTTTGAACCGGAGTCTCACTCTGTTGCCCAGGCTGTAGTGCAGTGACACGAGCTCAGCTCACTGCCTCCCGGGTTCAAGCGATTTTCCCACCTCAGCATCCTGGGTAGCTGGGACTACAGGTGTGCGCCACCACGCCTGGCTAATTTTTGTATTTTTAGTAGAGACGGGATTTTGCCCTGTTGGCTAGGCTGGTCTGGAACTCTGGAGCTCAGGTGATCCGCCTGCCTCGGCCTCCTAAAGTGCCAGGATTACAGGCTTAAACTACGGTGCCTGGCCCAAAGAACTTTTTGTGTATTTTAATTCTCACAACAGTCTTGTGAGAGAGATATAGTTATCTCCATTTTATAGTTAAGGAAACTGAGGTTCAGATTATTTAATTTGGGTCAAGGTCACATAATAGTACATATATTTGAGTAAGTGTACTTACTTACAGAGGTGGCGTTTGAAGCTAGGCAGTTTGTGAAAACCTGTACTCTTAAAGTTTCATATTTCTTTCTTTTTTTTTTTTTTTGAGACGGAGTTTTGCTTTGTCACCTACACTAGAGTGCAATGGCATGATCTCGGCTCACTGCAACCTCCACTTCCTGGGTTCAAGCGATTCTCCTGCCTCAGCCTCCCGAGTAGTTGGGATTACAGGCACCCACCACCATACTCGGCTAATTTTTGTATTCTTTGTAGAGACGGGGTTTCGCCATGTTGGGTCAGGCTGGTCTCGAACTTTTGACCTCAGGTGATCCACCCACCTCGGCCTCCCAAAGCTCTGGGATTATAGGTGTGAGCCACTGTGCCCAGCCAAGGTTTCATATTTCTATTCTAGATTTTGATAACTTCATGAAGACTCATTTGGCAGCAGTCTATAGGATAAGTTTTAGATTAGTAAGAAAGAAGAAGGAAATCTTTGATTCATCATTGTCTTTGTTTTAGTAATCAGGGAATAACCATAAAATGCTAATCTTTGTCAAGCATGTTAAAAAAAAAATCCAGCCTCTGTCCATCATGGTCTAACAGTTTAAAAATATGTCCTAACTCAGAAAAATAATACCCCAATAATCCTTTATTTAGGTCAAATGTAAAAAGAGAATGTATAAGCTAGATCATCTTAAGCTTGAAGTTCACAAAGAAATAAAATGTTCTTTTTTTTTTTTTTTTTTTGAGACAAGAGTTTCGCTCTTGTTGCCCAGGCTGTAGTGCAATGGCACAATCTCAGCTCACCGCAACCTCTGCCTCCCGGGTTCAAGCAATTCTCCTGCCTCAGCCTCCCGAGTAGCTGGGATTACAGGCATGCACCACCACGCCCAGCTAATTTTGTATTTTTAGTAGAGACAGGGTTTCTCCATGTTGATCAGGCTGGTCTCGAACTCCTGACCTCAGGTGATCCGCCCACCTTGGCCTCCCAAAGTGCTGGGATTACAGGCGTGAGCCACCGCGCCCAGCATAAAATGTTCTTGACATGAGATTTACTTTCTTTACCTATGCTGTTATTCCCTCTAAATATATTGCTTGTTTATTGGATTTCATTTCCTCTTTCCAACAAACCCACATTATTTTGATTTGGGGACAAATTGGGAAGACAGTGATTTTCTTTAACAGCCCAGTGGATTCTGCTTCCTTCTAATTCAAAGTATGGAGATTAAAACTGTTAACAAGTCTAGGCATCAAAAAAAAAAATAGCTCTAGATGGGGCGTGGTGGCTCACGCCTGTAATCCCAGCACTTTGGGAGGCCGAGGCGGGTGGATCACCTGAGGTCAGGAGTTCGAGACCAGCCTGACCAACATAGAGAAACCCCGTCTGTACTAAAAATACAAAATTAGCTGGGCATGGTGGCACATGCCTGTAATCCCAGCTACTCGGGAGGCTGAGGCAGGAGAATCGCTTGAACCTGGGAGGCGGAGGTTGCGGTGAGCTGAGATCACACCATTGTACTCCAGCCTGGGCTCGAAACTCCATCTCAAAAAAAAAAAAAAAAATAGCTCTAATGCAATTAATCCAAAACAGTGAAACTGAGTTTACCTCAGATATCCCCTACCATCCCAGTCAACATATAGTAGTCCTGTTTCTAGGATTTCTCTCTCCTTTCTTTCCCGTCTTCCTTTAGGGAAATGCTTTGGGGTAGGAAGCAACAAACCAAACAGCAGCAGGCAAGTAAAATCAGCTCTTTTCTATTTCCCCACTGGGATAGTACGGAAGAGGGAGCAAGAACTCATCATCAAAGAGAACTGAGACTTAGGCGTACCATTCTAAAAAGCCCTTGTTCCTTGTCTCCCTTGCCTCTCCCGCCTCCCTCAGCTCTGCAGTAATTCCTCAGAGATTGTACAGTCTCTCCACTTTAAATATAAATATATAAATATAAATATATATGTATAAACTTCCCCCTGTCTTTCTCTCCTCTCTTTTTTTTAATTTTCTATAATAAAGTTTCCTATTGGATAAGGTCAGCTCCCTGATTTATGCCTGGTTCCTATTGGAAGCTCACAGGGGCTGACATCACTTAGGAAAGCGAAGGGGGTAGGGCTGCCAGATCAGTTTGTCACCACCCAGGCTCCCTTGCCTTTGGCTGGGTGCAACTTCCATTTTAGGTGTTGGATCTGAGGGGGAAAAAAAAGAGAGAGGGAGAGAGAGAGAAAGAAGAGCAGGAAAGATCCCGAAAGGAGGAAGAGGTGGCGAAAAATCAACTGCCCTGCTGGATTTGTCTTTCTCAGCACCTTGGCGAAGCCTTGGGTTTCTTTCTTAAAGGACTGGTTTTTAGAACTCCACATTTGAGGTGTGTGGCTTTTGAAGAAAATGTATGTACTGACGGGAAAAGGAGGATAAGCAAGTCGAATTTTTGTCTTACGGTAACCGGAGGGAATTAAAAAACGGGAGAGTCTGTTATGCTGATGAGTAACTTTTAAGCAATTATTTTTCTTTTCTACTTTCAGTACTTTGGCGGGGGAGATTTTGGTATTTTATTATATTTAAAAAGGTAAAATATACAAGACCTAGAAACAAACTTCTAGGTCTCTGTAATACAGGAAGCTGAATAGATCCAGAGGGGTAAGAGCAGGTTTGAAAATTTACATTTTGGTGTGTTCTTTGATTTTATTTATTTATTTTTCTGGATTAAGCTAACATATTTCTGTTTTCAGAGCCCAAATCAAAAGTTGGTTTTTTGGCATGTTGCATGTGGGTTGGAAAAGAAATTTGTCCGTGTCGGAACCCAGTTATACCGATGGTTCTTCATATGTTTCAAACTTTTTTTTTTCTTTTATCATTGGATTTGTGGAAGTGGAAAGTTGCAGGGAGCTTTGCAGTGTAAATGGTATTGTTTTTCCCCCAGAGAGTTTGAACGGCCCGTATCGGTTTCAGCCCTGCTGTTCCTGGGTGGATCCCTCTTACTTTTCCAGGTGCGGTGGGTGGGAGCCTCATTCTCCTGCTAGATGTAGTCTCCCTGCTTTGGCTTATAAAAGAAAACAAATGGAACCATGTTAACTGAATTGCCATCTCCTTCTTCCTTCTAAACTACCTTTGATAGCAAAGATTTGTGGAGGTGTTTGTTAAATCTGCAAATACGATAACGTTTGGTTTATGTGTTTAAAGGGATAAGGAAATTCTAATCATGCTTTTTATTTCACCTGAGTAAAGTGGCAACATACCTGAAAATATTTTCAGCTTTTTGCACTCTGAAAGGGCCAAGGGTGGAATAAAATTAGGTTTAGAAAAACCATTTATACAAAGTTTAGTGTTTAAAATACATTTCGGAAAACAAGGGAGATTTTTATTTTTAAACCAACCTGAAAGTTGTTTTTTGGAGTTGAATTTATTGTTTAGTTAATTTACCATGAAATCTGAAATCTCTTAGAGCTGAAGGCCCATGACTGTGCTTTCATATCTTATATTTAATCTTAAGATTTGTTTTGTTTTTGCAAATACATTCTTGCAAAAGTACGGATTCTAGATAATTATATAGCCAACTCATCAGTAGCTGAAAAACTAGGGTATTCTCTTTTTGAAAATGCGAATCCGCCTGAAAATTATAGATGCTGTCCTAATTGTAACAAGATGGGCTTTAGTGTGTAAGCTGCTCATTAGCTTTAAACTGGTATGGATCTTTAATAATCTGATTTCGTTCTCCCCTCACCCCCCTGCCACAAATTTTTTTAAGACTAGACTTCCTTGAATTTCTTTTCTAGAATGAGGGTATTTCTTGAAAGACGATTTCATCCTTGTGAAGTTGTGGCTTCAGGAGGAAACAGAACTTTGTTCCTCCTTCAAATATAACCTAGGCAAAGGCTGCAGGAAATTTTTGATGTCTGAATCTCATAATTATAACAAGTACAGTTAAAAAGAAAGAAAAAATACAATGTGTATAGGCTGTTGAACTGTAGTTCTTGTTTAATATTTTCCAAATTTTCTTTCAAATGTTCTCTCTGCCTTGACTCCAGCCTGGGGAGGTTTCTTGGATCTTTAGAGTGTTGGTCATGTTGCTTCCAGAGTGTCTGTTTCCCACTCAACCTTTAGGGGGAGGGATGAGGAAATCTGAAGGAGGAGTACAAAGGCAGTTTGAAAATAGGTTCTGGATGACTGAGTGGTGGTGATTTGGGTCTAGCTTTAAATAGTGGGCTTTGTGTAGCTGAAGTGAGCATCCTAGTTAACCTAGTGTCCAGGACTATTTCCACGAACTAAGGGTTGTTTTGACTGGTGTGTAGTACAGAGCCTTTGGGGTGATAAGATGGAAGATTTGTCTTTTACCTCACCTCCACTGGTTCTTTCAGGAATTATAAGGGATGCAGATAAGTAAATCTTTTATTTTTTAAATTTTTTGTTTTGCTCATTGTCTTGGTTTTGGGGTAAAAAATGATGATAGGTAAGTATGAGCTGTTCAGATATTTCTTTCCTTGTTTGCCTCCTATGTACGGTTGGTTTCTTTGTTATGTGAGTAAGGTAGTGGTCTGTGTTCCAGATTGCGGGGCGGGGGGGCGGTTCTCTTTTAGGTGGTTGGAGTTCTAGTACCTTTCTCAGGGTTCCAGCATGGACAGTCAGAGAAGCTCCAACATGTTCTCTGAGCTAGGGTAAAATTGAGACTATTGGAGATATTAACAAAAAGAAAAGCACTAAGTAATTACAATCCAGCCTTAGGTTTATGAAGTAGCTGCTCTCCAGGGATGAATGAGATAGGATGGATGCAAATAAATTAAGCATAGATCACTATCAATTGGAATAACAAAATGATTAGCTTTGTATAATTTATCTCCTTCTATTTTGGTACCCTGTTAGTAACTGCCAAGGCCCTCATTCCCCCCTACCTCCCCACACCTTGTTTTTAGTGTATTCTAAGCATTTTGCATAAACTATTAATTTCCCACCACTGGTTTTTTTGTTTGTTTTGTTTTTTAAGGAATTTGACCCTCAGAGAAGCTGAGGTTTGGTGAAAATCTCACTGCCTGTAAATGGTTGAGGCCAGGATTAACCCTGGTCTGACTAACTACAAAGTCCATGGACTTAACCACTAATATACTGCCATTCTCCAGAGAGAATGGAAACAACAGCTCGAACTAAAACGAGCCCTTGCTAGAGGCAGGAGTGTTTCATCTTGGCACAGGGGCAGTACTCACTTAAATTTCCAACTCCCTCCAACTCCCCACTACCCTTGTTGGGATAATGTATGCAAAAGATCTATTTTCCATAGAGCCCATGGGGAGCTGGATGTGCTAGAATGGATATTATTTTAATCTTTAGAACGAGAATCTTTCCATATCCATATGCCCACCATTGCTGTCCTAATTTCTTAAACTTCCTGGAATTGTGTCACACGTTGTTTGATTATCAGTAAAATTTCTTCTTCCAGAGAATTTGTTAGGTATGTGGTTTGGAATGATAGGATATCATCAACTTGCAGGGACAGGCTTGTAGGAGGTAGTTCAGATATTCTTGTCTTTCCCTCTAGACTATGAGCAGCTTGGGTGTAGGTACTGTCTTATCTCTGTATCTTTTTAGCACCTGTCTTAGTGTTTGGTACATGCTGAGGTGCTCAGTAAGCCTTGGTTAAATAAGGCATTTGATGAGAATCAGTGAGGGACTGATTTGTGGGGAAGGCTTGAAAGGAAGCAAAACAACATAGATTAATCAAATTGCAATGTACTTTTGCAACTTTTACTGTAGTCTGTAGTTTTAACCTTTTATGCGTCTCCTCCCTTAATTTTTTTTTTTTTTTTTTTGAGACAGGGTCTTGCTCTTGTCATCCAGGCTGGAGTGCAGTGGTGAAATCATGGCTCACTGCAGCCTCAAACTCCTGGGCTCAAGTGGTGCTCCCACCTCAGTCTTCTGAGTAGCTAGGACTATGGATGCACACCACTATGCTTGGCTAATTTTTGTGTATTTTTGTGGAGATGGGGTCTCTCTATGTAGTCCAGGCTGGTCTCAAACACCTGGGCTCAAGCCATCCTCCTACCTCGGCCTCCTAAAGTGCTGGGATTATAGGTGTGCCCCACCACACCTGGCCCTCCCTTATATTTTTAAGCAAAGTTTCTAGAGATAATGGAGGATTTAAAATTTTAGCTTTTCTTTAATCCTGTTCCTTTCTTGGCAAGTGGTACAAAGAATAGTATAAAAAGTAAGGATCTGGCCTGGTGCGGTGGCTCACGCCTGTGATCCCGGCAGTTTGGGAGGTCCAGGTGGGTGGATCGCTGGGCAACATGGTGAAGACTCCTCTTTACAAAAAATACAAAAATTAGCTGGGCGTGGTGGCATGTACCTGTAGTCCCAGCTACTGGTTGCAGCAAGCCGAGATCATGCCACTGCCCTCCAGACTGGGCTTGCAGAGCCAGATCCTATCTCAAAAAAAAAAAAAATAAATAAATAAATAATAAGCATCCTAGTCCGTTCATTTCATAATGAACTTCAACACTGAAAACCTTAAATGTTGCCATTTTCTAGGGGAGAGTATATTAAGACATCAGCAGAAAAGTACTGCTTTCAGCCCTGGTTGGAGGTGAATGGTTTCTGTGCTTGTTAATAAAAACGTTAAGAGCTTGGGATGATAGTTTTGAACATCAGTGTTTCAAAGAAAGTATGTTTGGATATCAGTGTATTTTTTAAATCACTGTTTTAGCCACAAAACTTTAGATTTTGTTCATGTATTGGGAAGCTTATGAGTTTAAGAACCGAAATTAGTTTTCTTGGGTAATTTAAAAGGTATTAACAAGGAACTTGCCTACAGGAGTGAACTGTAGGTAATAAGGATGTGACTAACTACAAATATTCTTTCATGTTCTCTTCCCTCAAAGAAGGGTTAAATGCCACACAAAGCTGAAGTAGGGATTGCTCTGCCTAAATTATGCAGCTGCCTCCAAGGTTTCCAATAGAGCATTGATGTAGCCTGGCAGGGAGATTGTAAGAAGGCAAGAACAACTGTTCTGGTTAGAACTAATGAGGGGGAAATTAGGGTATGGATTGATTTGTATTTAATTGTTTAATGTATTTTTCGGAAGTAATTTTTTTCCCTAATTCTACTTGGAATTGCATGTTATTATTAAATATTAAGCATTGAGAATGGGGCCTGAATTTACCACTTTATTCAGGGATAGTGTTCCCTGTTTTTAGGGCCACTTCTTCTCCAGTGAGCCCTTCAGTTTGATTGGTGTGGTGTGGACAATTTAGATCAGGCATATAGTGGGGGAATTATAAAGAGGCAAAGAATTTTCTTATCTTTTTTTTTTTTTTGAGATGGAGTCTTGCTCTGTTGTCCAGGCTGGAGTACAGTGGCACGATCTCAGCTCACTGCAACCTCCGCCTCCCGGTTTCAAGCGATTATCCTGCCTCAGCCTCCCAAGTAGCTGGGACTACAGGTGCGCGCCACCACGCCCTGCTAATTTTTTGTATATTTAGTAGGGATGGGTTTTACCATTTTTGCCAGGTTGGTCTCAAACTCCTGACTTCATGATCCGCCTGCCTTGGCCTCCCAGATTACAGTCTTGAGCCACTGCGCCCGGCCAGAATTTTATCTTAAAGCCTTCCTTGCTGGTCAGCAGTAGGTAATTTGGTCATGACTTTCACAAAACATGTCCCAGGTTGGTTGATGTGATGTGATGACAAAAGCACTTCTCAACTTTTTATTTCAAACTTGCAGGAAAGTTGCTCTAGCACAGTAACTCTGGTATACTCTTCATTTGCCTAGGTATCATTTGTTAACATGTTGCCACAAATGCTTTATTCTATATTTTTTGGTAAATATGCTAACCAAAAAGGGAATTTCCAATCTGAGACTTCCATAATATGGTGAGGCAAGGCAGCATAACATAATGATTAAGAGTATGGATGGGGAGCTAGACTGCCACGGAGGAACCATGTAACCTAGGGCAAATTGCTTAATCTCTCTCTGCCTTGGCCTCCTTGTCTGTAAAATGGGGATAATATTAACCATCTTATAGGATTGTTGTGACACTTAAGTTATTTAATGTATGTGAACTTTATAGAGTAATGCACAGCTCCTAGTAATGTCTTGTGTTTGCTATTAGAATGGATGCTTCAAAGAACTCAAATTTCGTTTGTTGAACTAATGCCCTTGAAGGTCTTTTTTTTTTTTTTTTGAGACGGAGTCTTGCTCTGTCTCCCAGGCTGGAGTGTAGTAGTGCAATCTTTGCTTGCTGCAACCTCTGCCTCCCGGGTTCAAGCAATTCTCCTGCCTCAGCCTCCCGAGTAGCTGGGACTACAGGTGCCCGCCACCACGCCCGGCTGATTTTTGTATTTTTAGTAGAGGAGGGGGTTTCACCATATTGGCCAGGCTGGTCTCGAACTCCTGACCTCAAATGATCCACCCACCTCGGCCTTCCAAAGTGCTGGGATTACAGGCGTGAGCCACCATGCCCGTCCGAAGGTCTCTTAAAACCTGAGAATCTGTGGTAGATGTAGGTGCTTGCATTACAGAATATATGGGCTTCCTGAGTGGGTAAAGCTAACTTTTAAATTTTTTTAATGGGAAAAAATTAGTAATAGGTGATATTGGAGAGTTGTGTGGGTGAGGTTCAAAACAACAGTAGTATGAGAATGGATAACTTTAGTAAAGTGAAGTGTTAGTGGGAGGAAGATAAACAGAATGATTTGTATGATTTGTGGACATCATTCTTTTTTTTTTTTTTTTTTTTTTTTAGACAGAGTCTTGCTCTGTCGCCCAGGCTGGAGTGCAGTGGCGCGATCTCGGCTCACTGCAAGCTCTGCCTCCCGGGTTCACGCCATTCTCCTGCCTCAGCCTCCCGAGTAGCTGGGACTACAGGCGCCTGCCACCACGCCTGGCTAATTTTTTGTATTTTTAGTAGAGATGGGGTTTCACTGTGTTAGCCAGGATGATCTTGATCTCCTGACCTCATGATCCGCCCACCTCGACCTCCCAAAGTGCTGGGATTACAGGCGTGAGCCACCAAGCCCAGCCAGACATCATTCTGTATTTGCAACCCTTATTTGTGGACATTTATAAAACTGACATGAGTTCATGAATGCTTCCTGTGAGAAGTGTGCTTCTAAGAAAGGAGTCAGCTTTTATATGTGGAAAAGCCAAGCTGTGGTCTGTGGGAAATACATATGTGTTAGATACAACCTTGCCTAGAAACTTGCAGGTTTATTCCAGCCTAGGAATTTTCCTTCTCTTTTCCTCCCTTTTCTTCATACTTAAGAACCCATGAAACTAGTGTTCTAAATAGTACTTAAGCCAATTTCTTTGAATAATTTTTTTTTTTTTACATTTTTATTTTAAAAATGAGACAGAGGCTGGGCGCGGTGGCTCACACGTGTAATCCCAGCACTTTGGGAGGCTGAGGCAGGCGCATCACTTGAGGTCAGGAGTTTGAGACCAGCCTGGCCAACATGGTGAAAACCTGTCTCTACTAAAGATACAAAAAAAAAAAAAAAAATTAGCTGGGCATGGTGGTGCATGCCTGTAATCTGAGCTACTTGGGAGGCTGAGGCAGGAGAATCGCTTGAACCCGGGACCCGGGAGGTGGAGGTTGCAGTGAGCCGATATCATGTCATTGCACCCCAGCCTGGGGGACAGGGCGAGACTCCGTCTCAAAAAAAAAAAAAAAAAGAGAGACAGAGTCTTGGTATGTTGCCCTGTCTCCAACTCCTGGGCTCAAGTGATTCTCCTACTTCAGCCCCTGGAGTAGCTGGGACTACAGGCACACACCACCTTGCCTGGCTATTTAAGCTAATTTCTTTTGGCACCCTGTAGCCTCCCACATTCAGTTCCTCACATTTATTTTACCTACAATTTCTTCTACCAATTCTCCTGTATTTTCTCCTTTTCTTTTGCTTTCCTGTTCTCTGTGGTGTCTTCCTTTGTCTCTCTTTGCCTCCTCTTGCCTCCCCTATCTTTTTTTTCTTTTAGGTTGGGTTTCCTTTTTTTCCCTTTAGGTTTTCCCTTAGGTCTTCATGGGCGTTGCTTTGCCTCACTAACAGTTAACATAAAGAAGTATTTCTGTTTCTTGTACCCATGTGCTAAAGGTACAACTGTTAGGATACCACTTCATTTCAGTTAGATCTAGTTTAGGCATACAATTGTAATCCAAGAAGACTGATCTCTTCTAGTGATTCAGATTGGTTTTATCTTTGATTTTTAGATTTCATCTGCATTTCTTGATTAATTACTCATTTTGGTTTAGTTGACAGTTGAGCAAAAAAAAATTACTTTCTCCGGAGTAAATCATCTGTTTTATTTATGCTTTCTATGTTGTTCTATGTTGTAGTGCAGTAGCACATTAGGAGGTATCTTTGTGGAGTGAAAAGATTTTTGTGGCTGGGCGCGGTGGTGGTTCATGCCTGTAATCCCAGCACTTTGGGAGGCCGAAGGCAGGTGGATCACCTGAGGTCAGGAGTTCGAGACCAGCCTGGCCAAAATGGTGAAACCCTGTCTCTACTAAAAATACAAAAATTAGCCGGGCGTGGTGGCAGGCGCCTGTAATCCCAGCTACTCGGGAAGCTGAGGCAGGAGAATTGCTTGAATCTGCGAGGTGGAGGTTGTGGTGAGTGGAGATCGCACCACTGCACTCCAGCCTGGGCAACAGAGCGAGACTCCGTCTCAAAAATAAAAAATAAAAAAAAAAAAGAAAGATTTTTGTTACACGGTTGGGCTCGGTGGCTCACACCTGTAATCCTAGCACTTTGGGAGGCCGAGGCAGGCGGATCACGAGGTCAAGAGATTGAGACCATCCTGGCCAACGTGGTGAAACCCTGTGTCTACTAAAATTTCAAAAATTAGCTGGGCGTGGTGGCACATGCCTGTAGTCCCAGCTCCTTGGGAGGCTGAGGCAGAAGAATCCCTTGAACCCAGGAGGCAGAGATTGCAATGAGCCGAAATCGCACCACTGCACTCCAGCCTGGCGAGAGAGTGAGACTCCATCTCAAATAAAAAAAAATAAAAAAAAAAGAAAAGAAAAGATTTTTGCTTTAGGAAGCTCATATTTTAAGAAACTAAAATATATTCTCATGGTTGAGGACATAAGACATTGTTATAGAAACTAGGTCAACTTCTCAATACCTTTATCAAAGCACCTGCAGTTCCCATTTCATTGCAAGTGAAGTAAATCTCATTGAAATAAAGTAGCTGGTGTATATTCAGTACACTTTTAAAATAGCCTATTTTAAAAGAGAAATTGGTGCCAGTCTGATTTCTTTCCTGCTTTGTTGGAATGGGGGAAGTTCTGTAACCTCATTGCTGTTCTGCTGTCTATTGACTACTTTGTTAACTGGGGCACAGTTGGCCTCTTGGATGTCTACCGTGCTGAAGGTCAGCCAAATAGGCAGGTAAGACTACCTAGGCCTCTTCATAGGCCTAACTAAGATCACAGTTGGAAAAAAAAAAGTGTAGAAAAAGAAAAGAAAGTTGTTTTTTTTTCCTAAAATTTAACTTTTTGTATTCATTGAAGAAGGAAGTAAAACATCTCCATTCAAAAGAAATTTGAGAGTCTGTTGTATGCCATGCACTGAAGTACAACAATAAACAAAATAGACCTACTGTTTGTTCTCAAAGAGCTTACATTCTAGTTGTGAGAGACAAATAATAAGCGAGTAAATATGTAGTATGTCAGAGTGTGATAATATTATTGAGAAAAAAGTAAAGTAGAATGAGTAGTATGGAGGAAAAGAAGTCTCAGGGTGGGGGTGAGGTTATTTTATATAGAGTGGTCAGGGAGGGTCTCATGTGTAAGGTATGTTTGAGAGAGACCAAGAGAAATGGAGGATGGAGTCATGTAGATATGAGGAGTAGGAAGTGCAAAGGCCCTGAGGCTGGTTATTGCCAATGAACAAAAGAGATTGAGGGGAGGGAAGGAGAAGTAAGAGACCTGTCCAGAGAGGACCAATGGGAATGTATTTTGGGGGAAGGGGAATAATGTAGGGTCTTGTATACTATATTGTACAAAGAAAAATTATCTCCACTTCAAACCCCAGAGACAACGGCTGTTACCGAATTTTTGTGTCTTTCTTGTAACTTGAGGTAGCACCTGACCCAACCTCCATATTTCTCCCATTGTGGAATCTCCATGAAAGTATAGTTAGCAGATAATTTGCATAGTAGCAGATTTTGCATAGGTTGATTACCCTTGTCTTAGAGAATGATAATAAGGCAGCTACTTAGAATAAGCTGATATGTTTTTGGGAAGTGGGATCAAAATTTTTCTTTTTCTTTTTTTTTTTTCTTTTTTGATACAAGGTCTGTCTCGGCAGTGTTAACGATCTCAGCTCAGTGCAGCCTCTGCCTCCCACGCTCAAGCCATCCTCCCACCTCAGCCTCCTGAGTAGCTGGGACTATAGGCATGCACTACTACACCCAGCTAATTTTTGTATATATATATATATATTTTTTTTTTTGGTAGAGACAGGGTTTTTCCCTGTTGCCCAGGCTGGTCTCAAACTTCTGAGCTCAAGTGATCTGCCTGCCTCGCCCTCCCAAAGTGCTGGGATTACAGGTGTGAGCTACTGTGCCCAGCCCCCAAATTTTTCTTTCCAAGAGAAATACTGTATATTTCTCCATCTTCTTATCTAACTAGTCAGTTTTCTATAAGCAGGAGTGACAGCCTAGACCTGTACAGTTTCCTTTTGAGGACAAAATTTATTGGTTTGGTTTATGTGCTTTTGACCAAATAGGCTTGCCCCACTTGTCTGCTGCTTCTCCTTTTGCTCATTTGACCAAAAAGCTCCTGTTTCCCCATGCCCTGATTGTTGAGAATTCATGGCTTTGAGGACCCCTTTATAGGTCACCATATCCGTATTTCTGTCTTGCACATTGGGAGAGATGATTATCCCTGAAACTAACTTTCCTTATGTTTGTTTAGGCATGAGAGGTTATTAAAGCACATCCTGAGCCACTTTACCTAGTTGACTTTGGAGTTGAGGAAGAAGCACCAACTATTTAGTGATTTGATGTTCCATGCATATACGAAAGTAAAAGGATATTTGATTGAATACCTATGTCTTGAATCACACACTGTTACTTTCCCTCTTAAGATTTCTGGTTTAGCTGGTCTGTCCCTCAGTGAGAGTCTCTGTCTCGTTCTCTCTTTCTATGTCTCACTCTGTCTCCTCTCTCTCTCTCCCTCTCCCTCTTTCTCTCTCTTTCTCTCACCCCTCTCCTCCTCTCTCTTTGGAGTTTTTAGCCCTGGCTCTTAACCTGGTTACCCTCTGTTCTTTCCTTTAATTATGCTTACCTGGTTGTCATCTGGTTACTTAATATTAGGGATGACCTCAACCAAGATACTTTTTTTCTTCCCATCTCCTCCTTTGTTCAGGTAACTGTATCGTCTTGCATGGGAAATAATCCAGGCAATCAGAGATTACCCAAAATTTTGAAATTGTTTTAAACAACTGGTTTATATGTATTACTTCATCATATATAGATGGTGTGAGATGTTTGTGGTTGTCTTGAGAGTTTTTTGAGATAGAGCTTTGCTCTGTCATCCAGGCTGGAGTGCAGTGACATGATCATAATTTATTGCAGCCTTGACTTCCCAGGCTCAAATGATCCTCCCATCTCAGCCTCCATCACATCTGGCTAATTTTTGTGTTTTTTGTAGAGACATGGTCTCTATATGTTGCCCAGGCTGGTCTCGAACTCCTGGGCTCAAGTGATCCTCCTCCTTTGGCCTCCCAAAGTGCAGTAATTACAGGCATGAGTCACTGTGGCCAGCCTGAGAGTACCTGAGATTATGTTTTTTTTTTTTTGAGACGGAGTTTAAGCTCTTGTTGCCCAGGCTGGAGTGCAATGGCACGACCTCGGCTCACTGCAACCTCCACCTCCTGGGTTCAAGTGATTCTCCTGTCTCAGCCTCCTGAGTAGCTGGGATTATGGGTGCATGCCACCACGCCTGGCTATGTCTTTTTTTTTTTTTTTAATTAAAAAATTTTTTTGGCTGGGTGCAGTGGCTTACATCTGTAATCCCAGCACTTTGGGAAGCTGAGGTGGGCGGATCGCTTGAGGTCAGGAGTTAGAGACCAGCCTGGCCAACATAGCAAAACCTCATCTCTACTAAAAAAAAAATAAAAATTAGCCGGGCGTGGTGGTGCGTACTTGTAGTTCCATATACTCAGGAGGCCGAGGCAGGAGAATGGCTTGAACCCTGGAGGCGGAGGTTGCATTGAGATTGCACTATTGCATTCCAGCCTGGGCAACAGAGCGAGACTCCGTCTCAAAAAACAAAACAATTTTTTTTTTGGTTTTGTTTTAAATGTACCTTTATTGTTTGACTTTGGGATCTGGGAGAGAGTATGTCTTTTAATGCCATTCTTCTTTCCTGAGTCTTCGGTGACACGTTTACTTGTGGGAATATTTCACTTTTTAGTTCTTTTAAAGACCTTTTGCTATTCGCTTGCTCTTACTCAAACCAGAAGTTAAAGTGGCTTGCATAAGTGTCAGAGGTAACCACTTGGATCCAGAGTTTCTGGTTCTCTCTCTGTTGTCAAGTGGTTTAGAATTATCTAGGGTCTTTAATGGTAGATTTAAGACTTTGGAGTTCTTTTGGGATAGAATATGCAACCAGGTTTTGAAAATTTGGCATAGCTCTTTGTTCCTTGAAGGCCATCTAAGATGTTTTAAACATAATTGGGTTCTCCAATCTGCAGTGTACAGAGGGATATCCTACAATGTAGCAACTCGGGATTCCAGAGAAGATGGTGCTGGCAAGTGAGACAGTTCTTCCTTCTAGGTTCTAAGTCTGCAGTACAGGAGTTAGGACTGTGCCATTCCAGCCATCCTTATATTTAGATTCATGCTTTCAAAGAGCCTCTAATCTAGACTGAATAATGATCTGAGCTGTCTGGTGAGCAGTAAAACTGGCCCAAATAATGTATTTTATAACCAGTGCCCTTTTAGCAAGAAAGTCAGTGGGTTGTTAGGGATAGGCCACTACAGTGGTTCACAACAGGCCATAAGAGTCTATGAGGGTTTATTTATTTATTTATTTATTTATTTTGAGATGGAGTCTTACTCTGTTGCCTAGGCTGGAGTGCAGTGGCGTGATCTTGGCTCGCTGCAACCTCCGCCTCCCAGGTTCAAGTGATTCTCGTGCCTCAGCCTCCTGAGTAGCTGGGATTACAGGCATGCGCCACCATACCTGCTTAATTTTTGTATTTTTAGTAGAGGTGGGGTTTTGCCATGTTGGCCAGGCTGGTCTCAAACTCCTGACCTCAGGTGATCTGCCTGCCTCAGCCTCCCAAAGTGCTGGGATTACAGGTGTGAGCCACCGTGCCCAGCCTATGAGGGTTTTTTTTTTTTTTTTTAAACATGAATTCCCAGACTTCCCTATAGAAACTGATGTAGAGGGGGGATTTAATTTTTTCAAAAAGCTCCCTAGGTGATTCTGATCATTCACGTTTGAGGATCACAAAACCTGAATATTTGAATTAAGCTTACATGTATATGTTATTTCTCAGGTGGATGGTTATTTAGTTAAGGTGAGAAGTAGAGCCAGGCACGGTGGCCTGTGCCTTTGGTCTCAGCTACTTAGGAAGCTAAGGAGAGACTTGAGCCCAGGAGTTTGACACCAGCTTTGGCAATATAGGGAGACCCCGTCTCGAAAAAAAAAAAAACACACACACACACAAAACAAGAGAAGTACAGAAGATGGTTTATTGTAGTAGACATGACGAGAAGGTCGTTAATTTGAAGTGAAGTGATTTACCTCTGTGTCCTGTATTGTTTTGGAATTAAAGATGTTACCTCTTGATTTGGGGGTTATGCCAACACTTAGCATGGTATGGAGGACTCGCCTATTGGGAGGAAGGGAAAACTTTAGACTGTATCTGTGGTTTTAAATTGTGGAACAAATTCAGGAGAGGATGTTAGCATTGAAATTTAGCTGGACAATTTGTTTAAAACTGGACAGGAAGGGCCAATGTTACTTCCTGTCTGAAAAGGAAGTGCTGGCTTCCTTCCCTTCCTCCTTGGTTAACTCTGGCCAACTTGGAATATGGGTGGGGGAGGGGCTGGTTATGTTAGTAATCGTGTTACCACTAATGTTCGTGTATAGCCGCTTAAGGTTTACTCTTTTCCTTACTTGAAACATGTAGATGGGTGCTGTGTGTGCTCCTGTTTCCTTGTTCTTATATGGGAGCCCTGTACTAGGTTTGAGTTTAGTCTGGGAAGCCTAATCTCTCAGACGTTACTTTTACATTCAACCTTATATACACCTCCCTTGTATTTTCTGACATTTGAAAATACACCAAAGAGTTGGAGGGAAGAAACTGAAACTCATTTGACACGGAGCGGGGTAAGTTGTGGAAAGGAGAACATAATTGGGCAGAGGGGAGTGGATGACAGAGGTTTCTTATTTTTGAATTGAGCCAAGAAAGCATTCCTTCTAAGTGGGGCCAGTTGGCACTGTTACTGCTATTTTAGTTCAGGCTTCTCCTTCCTACTGACCAGTCAATTGTATTAAGTGTTTGATGTGAGTTTGAACTGAGGTCTCAGGAGGGGAGGGAGCGAGGGAGGGTGGTGGTGGAAACAGCTGGTGCCTTCATCAAGCTATCTCAATTACTCTTCAGAGTGTTTGGGGGTGGGGGTTGGTGGCACAGGAATTAGACGTGTGTTAGCAGAGTCTCAGCAACTCTTATGTAGTGGGTTTGAATTCTCAGGCACTCTTAATGCTATGTGGGATGTTGGCTAGTTGGAATGTAGCTAAACCTTTCCCAGTCACATTCTTGTGCCTCGCCTCCCTGTAATTCTTTCAGCATTGGGCCTGCTTTGGAGAGAGAGGGGTGTGGGAAGTTAGACAGCAAAACAGATTCATCCTTCCTACCCATTGAGTATTCAGCTTAGGTCTTGGGCCCTCCAGAGGCTCTCTTCATATCCATTCATTATTCCTTTAGTTGGGCTTTCTAAATATGTCTGCAAAGAGTCTGAGATACAATTAGAACTGGGACCTCTGGTGAAGTTAAGTTGAATTGTAATCAGTTGGCTATACTTGTCGTCTTCCCTCCCTCACACCCCAGGATTACTGTATTTCTGAGTCAGCACTCCTTTTCTGTCTCACCTGCTCAATTTGATGCAGAGAACTTGCCAAGCATCCTTTTGGATTAGCAGCATTGATGTGGGTGTGTTCAGTTCTCTGCTTGGGGTGTGTCTTTTACAACTTTTTTTTTGGTATCTCAGAAAACTCTCCCCTACTAAAAGCTACTATTTTTATCTACTTTAGTATATCTACTTCACACCGTGGTACTTAATTAACTCATTTATTTGGCCTGGGCTATGCATAAGGAAGAATTGGATAAGAATACTAACAGTCATAACTAATTGTTCAGTATTCTTGAGAGATAAAGGGAGTTAGTCTGATTCCATGCCAAGTAAGAGACTGTTAACTTTTTTTGTGTATGCTTCAGTGATAGAGTTTGCAATGGCTGGGCTCTGCTGCTGAAGTTCCATAGTGTTGCTAAATATTCTTTTCTATTCAACCCTAGAATGGCTATTGTGTATATTACTGCCCTACCCTTGCCACTTGGTCATACCAGATCCAGATAAGGTCTAAATCCTTCTTTTTTTGGTCACCCAGGCTGGAGTGTAGTGGCATGATCTCAGCTCACTGCAACCTCTGCCTCCCGGGTTCAAGTGATTCCCCTGCCTTAGCCACCTGGAGTAGCTGGGATTACAGGTGTGCTCCACCATGCCCGGCAAATTTTTTTATTTTTAGTAGAGATGGGGTTTCACCATGTTGGCCAGCCTGGTCTCAAACTCCTGACCTCCAGTGGTTTGCCTGCTTCGGCCTCCCAAAGTGCTGGGACTACAGGCTTGAGCCACTGTGCCAGGCCAAGGACTAAATCCTTCTAAGTTGTCTGTTTAGACTTAGTTCCTTTGTATCATGTGCTGCTTTAGACCAGGGTTCGGCCCATACTACTTCTAGCAGATCTAAGAAGATGAAAGGAATCTAGGAAAAATAAAGGGAGAAGAAAAGACAAGAAGTGATAGCATATTACCAGTTAGTTCCTGGTGTGCCCCTCTGGTTGGAGGACTCTGCTGAGCATCTTGCTCATTTTATGCAAAGGGAATTGAGCCCTTTGGGCAAAGGGTGTTGCTTCTTTGGATTTCAAGAATCTCTAGCTAATAGAGCTTCACCTCTGTTTGCATTTTTGCTTCTGTGATTTAGGGCTAATTTCCAATGGGTTGTACAAGATAATAGAAAAATGTATCATTTATCTCATTCTTGCAGTTAGTGGAGGACCTTTATTAGGAGAGGAGCCTTTCTTTTCTGACTAGGCTCCAAATTTACAGCCCCTGACCCACTTCAGGGGGTTGTGAGCAGGAAAAGCTGATGTTGCTGTCTTGACCTCTTTGCCGCCAGGATTTGGCTTCTGTGCAATTCCTAGTGGTTGTCCTCTCATTCTCTAGGGAAACGGGGAACTTTGCTCCCAGCACCTGATTAAACTGCCTCTTTGTAGGGTGGAGTCCGCTGCCTTTGTTTGTTCTCTGTGGAGCCTGTCTTAGTAATCAACTCTATGCTTGTAGGGAAAAAGTTTGAAAGGCTGAAAACAGAGGTGGATGATAGGGAAGGTGAAGTTCCTAAAGTAGTTCTCCAAATGGGAATATTCCATTGACTGAATCCAGATTGGTAATCAAATTGCCATAATGGGATGTGTCACATGTAGCTGAGCTGAATTAACAGCATCAGTAGCTTTAAAACCCCTAATGCAGTGCCTCCAAAGTGAAGAAACTTGCCAAGTAGGAATCTTAAAAATTCCCTCACCCCCTCCAAACTTTTAGATCCACACACAGTCTTTCTGCTGATTCTTAAAGGCCTGAGCTTTGTCCTACGTAGTGTTGGCTTGGGGCAGAGAGGAGGGTTGTTTTCCCTGAACATGATAAGGAGCTGAGCAGGGCAAAGTGGGGGCTCTGGCCCGTGATTGGTAGACAGGATGCCCTGGAATGCAGTTGGCCTGCAGCCCAGAATCCAGCACTTTGTATTTGTTTGTTTCTGGGAGACTGTGGTCTGGTGCTACTGTGACAGGAAGTGAGAAAGCTGGGAGTGGGGGAACAGAGAGGGTCGATGTCTTTGTGGTTCTCCTGTGAAATCTCTTTGTCCCTGGAGAGCAGCTCTGCTACAGAGCTCTGCTGAGAAGAGAGCAGCCTTTGTGTGTCTAATGGGTCTCGGAGCATCTAGCTACTCCGAGGGATTAGAGAGTGTGAATTCTGACTGTGGCCTTTTGCGTTTTAGCACTTAAGTTATATAAATGGCCCTGATCTCTTAGCACTGGGAAGCTTACTGAGTTTTGTGTGTGCTGCTATTCTTTGTGGATCTCTAGGATTTAATTAAGAAAGGAATTCTAGAAGGAAATAGATGTTAAGTAATGTTCATTTGCTGTATATGTTGCAGGTACCTTGTTGGGTTTAAAAGGGACAGAAGGAAACAGGTAATGCTGAGGTCCTTTACATTTTAGATCTCATCCTTCCAATTGGCACCCTACTGCATACAGATCAGGAGAAACCTACCCGCTTAGTATTAAGAGTTACTAGAAATTCTCTAATGTTTGATCATAACTAGAGAATGGTTGGTAGTTTCCTGGGATTTTTCTTCCCTATGTCTAGACTGAAATAGCACCTGTAATACCCTCTCTCTTTTCTGCCCTCTTTTCTCCTTTGTTTTGTGTTTTCCCTGCCTTCCATTCCAGCTGTGAAACAGGCATCTTTTCTCACTTTGTGGATTGGGTGGCTGAGTCCTTAACTTTGAGCCAAGCTGGCTGGTTCCTGAGCACACACACAAACCCGCCTTTGATTGTCCAGGAGGACAGCTGCCCTAGAGGCAGATTGCTAACATACCACTAGAACAATCCTTCTTCTCTGTTCTTATGCTGGCTAGCACAATCTTTACTGCCTCTAGTTCCTTCTGTTTCCCACCCCATCTCTGATCTTTGCTTTTGGCTTAGTGAGATGTCACATTAAAAATGAGAGTAGGGATTGGATTTTTTTTCTTGTGGTAGGGTTGAGGGGGTGATCAGAGAATGTGACATGTAGCCAGCTTTCTAGAGCAGGCTTGCCAGTGGTAAGGTAGGTGATTTTTACAGAGTAGTGCCTCTTTTGTTCTTAGCACCTTTCCTCCTGAGTACTAGGTTCTTATAAAAGGGAAGGTAAATCTGAAGTAGGTTGCAAGCTACTCTTCCCAAATTGAGTAAGGTTTTGTTCTTTAAAGTGAAGATAAGACCCAAAAGTCTAGCTGGCTCCATTCCAC
Source organism: Pan paniscus (assembly GCF_029289425.2). Taxonomy (NCBI): domain Eukaryota; kingdom Metazoa; phylum Chordata; class Mammalia; order Primates; family Hominidae; genus Pan; species Pan paniscus. The sequence continues at coordinate 58,934,285 of NC_073258.2, forward strand.
CTTCTCTTGCCTCCTTCCCCTCTCCGTAAAAAAAATGTCAACTTTGGGTTAACTTCTTAATTGGAACTAGAATGACTTTTTTTTTTTTTTTTTTTTTTTTTGGAGACAGGGTCTTACTCTGTCACTGAGGCTGGAGTACAGTGGCACAATCTTGGCTGACTGCAGCCTGGAACCACCAGGCTCAAGTGATCCTCCCACCTCAGCCTCCCGAGTAGCTGGAACTACAGGCACATGCCACCACACCCAGCTAATTTTTTCTATTTTTTGTAGAGATGGTGTCTTGCCATTTTGCCCAGGCTGGTCTCAAACTCTTGAGCTCAAGCAGTCTGCCTGCCTCAGCCTCCCAAAGTGCTGGGATTACAGGCTTGAACCACCTCTCCTGGCCCGAAGAATGACTTTTAACCACAGGAAGCATAGAAAATTCATACTCTTTCCACTTTATCAAGAAGGAGCATGGACTTGGAATAAAATAGGAGTTTTCACTACTTACTACTAGTTGATGAGCTTGGGCAAGATACTAAATACTTCTGGTATATAGGTAGTATACTTATTTATAAAAAGAGGCCATTACCTCAGCAGGTGTTGAAAGGATTATATGATGACTTCAAGGGGAAGAGCAATAATGCACAACTTTCTTCCCCTTCAAGGTGGGATTTTCTTCTTTCAGATAAGGAGAAACATTTCCTCCTGCTATCTGTCCTAAAGCCAAGAAAGGACCTTAACACTTCTGATTGATTTATTTATAGATTGACATGCTCTGTCTCCCTGTTGCTTATCTCAAAAGGAAGACATACTCCAAACTTGATGAAAAGAATGCCTTATTGGTCTTTTCAGGGTTTTGAGGAATTGGGACTGTGTAAATCTGGCTCAATTACATGCTTCCACCTTTTCCAAGTTATTTTCAAATGATGGGCAAAGAGGTGGGGGAATGCCATAGATTGAAAGTTTGGTGAGAAGCTGCTATTTTCTTTCTTTCTTTCTTTTTCAAGATGGAGTTTCACTCTTATTGCCCAGGCTGGAGTGCAATGGCGCAATCTCTGCTCACTGCAACCTCCACCTCCTGGGTTCAAGTGATTCTCCTGCCTCAGCCTCCCGGGTAGCTAAGATTACAGGCATCTGCCACCACGCCAGGCTAATTTTTGTATTTTCAGCAGAGACAGCGTTTCACCATGTTGACCAGGCTAGTCTCAAACTCCTGACCTGGTGATCCACCCGCCTCAGCCTCCCAAAGTGCTGGGATTACAGGCGTGAGCAACCGCACCTGGCCAGAAGCTGCTATTTTAAAAAAGGAATGTGAGCTCAAACAGTTGGGTGACCCCTAGTAAACTCTAAGGTTAAGCTTTTCCATGAATATTTTTTTTTTTCCGAGTCTAGGGTATGGAAGGATATAAGGTGTCTTAGTTAATTTTAGAATTTCTCTTTTATGACATGAGACCTAAACAATACCTTTGCATTTCAATGAGGCTTTTTCTTATTTTTCATAGTGTACCTGATCTCTCTCCTCTTGTAGGAAGGAGAAAGGCATTTGGCCTCTCCCCTTCCTTTAGTCTAACACCTTCCTCTGTTTTTTTGCCCCTCCCTCTTATCTTTGTTTCCTTATCGGCCTCTCCCTAAAGCCCTGCTTTCTCCTTTTAAGGCTAGGTGAGGTGTCTTTGGCAAGGTTGCACAGGGATCCAGGTAAGTAACTCAGTCTCTTCTCAGGATTAGAGAAAACTCAGTGTGAACTGTCCCAGTGGAGGGCCTTGGAGAGGCACATGGATAATGGGGGAGGAGAAGGAGGCAGCCTGGCCTGAGAGATCAGGACTTGTTAGACCAGTCCTGTGTGTGCGTCATGCACGCTCCACAGAGAAGCAGGTTTTTTTCTTTCTGTACCCTTTCAGTCCTGGGCCCCCTCACTAGCTGAGAGCCACACCCTTCCTTGGCTTCAAAGCCAGCCCAGCACTAAGCCATTTTAGTATGTTATGGTTTAGAGGGGGTTCTCAGAATACTTGGGAGGGGAAAAGAGAGAAAAAGAAGAATGTTTTATTTGGTCTCAGAATTTAGGAGGTCATGATGGTGGAGGTGATTTTTTTTTTTTTTTTTAAGTTGCAGTAAAAACTTTAAATATTGACAGGTAGCTTTGGGTAAGGATTATAAGACTAAAGGGAGTTTAAGGTACCCTGTTGATGTATAGAGGTTGCCAGCTCAAATTCCTTTTAACAAGGAGTATTATCTTGTTTATATCTTTGTTTTTTAAAAAATTCTTTTCTCTGATGTTCCAATCAGAGAGAATGTATCACTCTTTCCTAAGAGGAGGGTGGTCTGCCCAGAGCCTTCCTTAATTCATCAGAGAGATCCTGGTGGACACCTAGTTTTTCCTCATGAAAATAAGACTTCTTTGGTCAGCCTTTTACCCTCTTTTAAAATAAAATCCTTAACTAAATTAAATTTAACAGTGTTTAATTGAACAAAGAACAGTTCACTAATTGGGGAGCCTTCTGAGCCAGAGTAGGCTCAGAGACTCCAGTGCAGACGTGGTAGAAGATTTATGGACAGAAAAAGGAAAGTGATGAACAAAAAATGGAAGTGAGGTACAGAAACAGCTGGATTGGTTATGGCTCAGCTGGCAGTTGCCTTATTTGATCATGGTTTGAACAGTTGGCCCCCTTTGAGTGGCCAAAACTCAGTGATTGGCACAAGAGTAGGTTACAGTCTATTTCTACCACCATTTAGGTTATAGTTCATTATGTACAGATAAATCTTTAGGCCAAACTTAAAAGATGTAAGGAGGCATAAACTTGCCTAGGCTAAACTTGATTTAACACTTCTAAATGGAGAAGTTGGGCCTAGCAGGAAGCAGATCCATGAGGAAGCATAGAAAGAGTGAACACTAGGAGAAGGCCATATCCAGAATAATACAGGTTTTGTGACTTGAGTAGTGCTCAGTTGAGATTGTGAAGTGAGCACAGTCCTTTTAATCTTAATGCAAATCAGCTTCAGGGACTTGGAATTAACAGAAGATGAGTCTTCCCAGTGAAGTGAGAAATACTAGAACTGTTCTGACTGAGCATGAAGGTGGAACATGGTTGGGCATGGTGGCTCACGCCTGTAATCCCAGCACTTTGGGAGGCCAAGGCTGGTGGGTCACTTGAGGTCAGGAGTTCGAGACCAGCCTGGCCAACGTGGTGAAACCGTGTCTCTACTAAAAATACAAAAATTAGCCAGGCATAGTGGCACATGCCTATAGTCCCAGCTACTTGGGAGGCTGAGGCAGGAGAATTGCTTGAACCTGGGAGGTGGAGGTTGCAGTGAGCCGAGATGACGGCATTGCACCTCGGCGACAGAGCAAGACTCCATCTCAAAAACAAACAAACAAAAAAAAACGTGGAACATCAAGTGGAGGTAGGGCAGGGTACTTAGACTTTGGACTCTGGTACAAGCACTGATAAGAAGCCATAGAAAGGCCGGGCTCACGCCTGTAATCCCAGCACTTTGGAAGGCCGCGGCGGGTGGATCACGAGGTCAGGAGATCGAGACCATCCTGGCTAACACGGTGAAACCCCGTCTCTACTAAAAATACAAAAAATTAGCCAGGCGTGTTGGCGGGCGCCTGTGGTCCCAGCTACTGGGGAGGCTGAGGCAGGAGAATGGTGTGAACCCGGGAGGCGGAGCTTGCAGTGAGCCGAGATCGCGCCACTGCACTCCATCCTGGGCGACAGAGCGAGACTCCGTCTCAAAAAAAAAAAAAAAGCCATAGAAAATCTTGACAAAATATATTTCTTTGATTTAGAAACAAAATGGCAAGTTTGTTTGTGGTCGAACCGGAATATTTCTTCAAATTTGGGGTCAGGTGCCAGTTAAGGCAAATAAATGCCTTTTAGGTATCTGAAGGGCCCCTTTCTGGCTTGAATGTTATGTAATACAGTTCTGTAGTGTTACAGGTGCTATATTTTGTTGATTAGTATTCTGCAGTAGGAGGCTTGGTATGCTATTTATTTATTTATTTACTTATCTATTTTTGAGACAGGGTCTTACTCTGTCGCCCAGGTGGCAATGTAGTGATTGTGGCTCACTGTGGTCTGGACCTCCTAGACTCAAGCAATTCTCCCACCTCAGCCTCCTGAGTAGCTGGGACTACAGTGTGCACCACCATGCCCAGCTAATTTTTGTAATTTTTTTGTAGAGGTGGGGTTTTGCCATGTTGCCCAGGCTGATCTTTAAACTCCTGGGCTCAAGTGATCTGCCCACCTTGGCCTCCCAAAGTGCTGGGATTACAGGTGTGAGCCACTTTGCCCAGCCCAGTGTGCTTTTGAAAAAAGCCCTTTGCATTCCCTAGAATGGCTGGGCACAGTGGCTCATGCCAGCAATCCCTGCACTTTGGGAGGCCAAGGCAAGAGGATTGCTTGAGCCCACGAGGTCCATGCTGTAGTGAGCTGTGATCACACCACTGCACTCTAGTCAGGGCGACAAGAGCTAGATCCTGTCTCAAAAAAAAAAAAAAAAAAAATTCCCTAGAACGACATGGAAATGGAGTTTTGCCTGTCATTGTTTTTAGATGGAGAGCATAAATTTGTGACACTCGTTTTGTTGTTGTTGTTGTTTTTGAGACAGAGTCTCACTCTGTCATCCAGGCTGGAGTGCAGTGGCACAATCTCGGCACACTGAAACTTTTGTCTCTTGAGTTCAAGTGATTCTCCTGCTTCAGCCTCCTGAATAGCTGGGATTACAGGTGTGTGCCAACATGCCCGGCTAATTTTTTTGTATTTTAAGTAGAGATGGGGTTTCACCATGTTGACCAGGCTGGTTTCGAACTCCTGAACTCAAGTGATCCTCCTATCTCAGCCTCCTAAAGTGCTGTGATTACAGGCATGAGCCGTGGTGCCCGGCCGTGACATTGGTTTTGATTTTATAATGAATAAATAGGAAGAAAGGAGGAGAGCTGCCTTTGAGACTGGCTCTGAAGACAAAATTATTTTTGCAAAAACCCAAAGATTGGTGAACTTCAGAGTTCACATAGGCTATGGGCTATGGTTTTATATATATTAGCTCATTAAAACTAAACCATGAAGAGTAATAGAAATGGAAGTTTACAGGGGTTATAACTTTTCCAAGGTCTCCTAGCTAGTTTTTGGAGGAGCCAAGACTTGGACCCCCAGTCTTTTGACCCCTAATCTGGAGTTTTATTTTGTTTTTCCCTCTAAAAGTGAATAATTCCTGTAGTTTTCAGGTCTGCTGCAAATGAAAGAGGGGAGCCTGGGGAGGCTGGTTTACAAACTTCAAAAACCACCAACCACACCCAAGCTCTAGTCCCTGTAGTAGTAACAATATTACTGGCTTTCTGTGCGTCAAGACATTTTTCTAAACACTTTACATGAAATGCCTCATTTAATCTTCACAACCACCCTATGTATTTTTATTCCTCCATTTTACAAAAAAGGAAGCTGCAGTTTCGAGTGGTTTATACTTTGCCCAAAGTCATATAGCTAATAAGGATAGATCTTATACTTAAACCCAGGCAGATAACAAAGCCTATACACTTAACCTCTTAAGAATCATAATTCCAAATTGTATTTCTTTAGTCAGTTTACAGTAGAAGAAATCATTCCAGGGACTGTGCTATTGGTAGGTGATTTTTTTTGTGTGTGTGTGTGGTGGGTACTGAGTCTAGCTCTGTCACCCATGCTGGAGTGCAGCGGCATGATCTCGGCTCACTGCAACCTCCGCCTCCCCGGTTCAAGTGATTCTCCTGCCTCAGCCTCCTGAGTAGCTGGGATTACAGGTGTGCACCACCAAGCCTGGCTAATTTTTTATTTTTAGTAGAGACGGGGTTTCACCATGTTGGTCAGGCCGGTCTCAAACCCCTGACCTTGTGATCCGCTCACCTCGGCCTCCCAAAGTGCTGGGATTACAGGCTTGAGCCACCATGCCCGGCCGGTAAGTGATTTTTTTGTTTTTTGGACCTCCTATCTGGTTAGCACTGTCTAGTTGTTTGGTCCTTCTGGGTATTTGATTTAATTTAACTTCTTTTGGTCTGGAGTTCTTACAGAAGAGACTGAGTTTTTATCATTATCATTGCTTGGATGAAGGATCTTTACTATGGACTATGGACTCTGGGTAATAGCAGGAATATCTTTCTAGTGTGGGTGGGATCCAGTAATGTAGGACTTAATGGCTTATTGAGAGTAAAACTAGGTATTCTCAGAAAATCTAGTCTTAAGGGGGAATAACAAGTTTCACTTTATGTTTCCTCAACCCCCTGACTTTAGGAATTCTTTGATTTTTTTTTTTTGTGAGAGGAAATGTAGTCTATTTAAAAATCTAAGTAAGTGGAGGCCGGCTGCCGTGGCTCACGCCTGTAATCCCAGCACTATGGGAGGCTGAGGCAGGCGGATCATGAGGTCAGGAGATCGAGACCATCCTGGCTGACACGGTGAAACCCCGTCTCCACTAAAAATACAAAAAATTAGCCCGGTGTGGTGTCATGCACCTGTAATCCCAGCTATTCGGGAGGCTGAGGCAGGAGAATCGCCTGAACCCAGGAGGTGGAGGTTGCAGTGAGCTGAGATTGCACCACAGCACTCCAGCCTGGGCCACTAAGCGAGACTCTATCTCAAAAAAAAAAATAAATAAATAAATAAAAAATGTAAGTGGCAAAGCTGGAAAGGTATTGGGCTGGACTTGTAATTACGACTCCTGACTGTCTGCCAAAGTCAGCTGAAGGTTTGTAGTGTGATCTTTTTGATGCATATGGCATGGAGAAGAATCTTTTTTCCTTAAGTCTCCAAGCGATGAGACCATTTACTGTAGCCTGCCTAACAGCTTCATTCTTTCCCCACTCATACATACCTTTTCCTCCCATTTTTTTTCTGTTTTCTCACTTATATGTAGATATTATGGGTAACTCTTGAGCCTAAAAAAACAAAGTAGAACCCTTTTCTTTCCCTGTTTTCCTGTGATAGTTGAGAAGAAAGCTCTCAAAGGTTGTAGAGGAGAGGCTCTGGACCATCCATCTGGTACTGACTGCACTTCTATTTGGACTTGACACCATGGCATAGAAAGAGAACACAGGCTTTGGAATGGCATAGACCTGGGTTTAAATTCAAAATTTGCTATTAACTGTGAGACCTTGGGTAGTTTCTTCACCCATGAGTCTTATTTGCAATAAAACTTCCTTAGGGTTGTTGTAAGGATTGCCAAGATAGTAAATGTAAAACATTCAGTAATCATTAGTTTCACATTCCCTTTCTCCAAGGTAATAAATTGTTAAGGCCTCAAATACAGAATCAAGAACTTATTATGACAGATGTGTAATGATGTGATGACTTCCAGGCACTAGAGAAGTGTCCTTTGTCCCAGAAACACTGGTATAGGTGGGACGTTCTAGTAAATAGATTAGGAGTAGGGAAACCAGCCCATTCACTCCTTAGAACCTAGTTATGTTTTTGATCCAGTTGATTTCATCTACTAGTTCACAAAATAGTTTGAGGCTGAGACATTACGGTGAAGTAATGTAATTGGAAGTGTTAAACCAACTTTTGAAACAACTTAATACCTGACATTTGTATATAACATACATTGTCTCACCTAATCCTCACAACAACTCTGAGTTAGACCGGGCTAATTTCCTAACTCCTGGGAAGCAGCAATTTTTTTTCTTTTTCCCCAATTTGGTTCCTGGAAACGGGGCAAATGGATTTGGCATCTTACAAGTGAGAATATGACAGGGTTTACTGCCATTGTTGGGTAGTAGTAGAGCCAGAACTGGGACCAGTCTTCTTGAGTTGTGTTCTATCCCATATGGCCTCTGCTTCTGTCCTTTTTCAGGCAGAGTATCTCCCCATGCTTTTAGACCTAGGAATCTGATCTTTTTGTGTAATTGTGCTGTCTTCTTTTCCAAATTAGAGCCAGGTGGTCAGCTTTAAAGCTGTGAAGATGGTGGAAGCTAATGTTTCTCCAGATACTGCTTTCTGACCTAGAGCCCTGAGTATTTTTCCTATCTCCCTTCCTAACCTTCTTCACTGAATTTAAGTTGCAGGGCCATTTATGGCCATCTATACACTTTCTCTTTGCAGCAGGGAATGTCACTGTATCCCCCGTGGTAGCAGTAATTTGGGCTTTTATTAGCAAAGAAGATTATAGGGTGGATGCTGCTGGAGTGGTAATTGCACTTCAGACCCTGTTGAAATTCAGTAACTGGAAGAATCTCTTTTTGAGCTCAGAGTCCTCTTGGTGTGGAAGGTTCATAGGTCATTGTACATAGTGGATAAGGGCAAGTACTTAAGAAATAGAGATGAAAGGGGAGCACCTTTTTTTTTTTTTTTTTTTTTAAATAAGGGTGCTTATTCAAGAAAGACCTTTGAGTGGCCTGTTGGAATGTAGGGTGGGAATATGAGAAAGTGGCAATGGGTTTTGGACTGAAAGGAAGAAGAGTTGATAGGCGATTATGGGAACTTCGAGCTGGGGTAGGAGGAATTTAGGGAAGGGCGACCACGTTCTTTAAACTTAGGGACTGGATTGATTCAGGAGTTTATTGGACACTTATTTATCAGTTCCTTTGGGTACTGTTGCTTGCTGACTTCTGCATACACTCTAAGGCAAACAGGCCCGAGCATTTGTGCTTGGTGGGGCTCTGGGGAGCGTGGGAAAGGGAACTGAAGCAAAAGGCTCAGCCTAGGCTAGTCCCCACATGTCTTCCCCACACAACTTTTGCATTGGTTTCTCAATGTCTTTGTGGGCATGCTGGGACTGGGCTTTGAGGTTTCTGCCTTAGGGGTGGGAAGGGAGGGGGAAGGGCATTCCAACAGCAGTTTTTTTCTTTTTCCCCAATTTGGTTGCTGGAAACAGGGTAAATGGATTTTTATACATATTATAACCTGTTCCTGGTTATATATGGAAATACAAGTAGAGGAGCTCTCACTTGACAGTAGAATCCAGGTTTTAATGAAAACGACACCCAAGGCCTAGGTATCTGAACACAACAAGGTCTAAAGGGCACTTGTCACATTAAGCAATTCCAAGTCATATTTTAAATTACTTCCTTTCATTCCTAATATTGCCCCTTGCTCTTCTGGTTTTTATGTATTGGGTATATTTTATTTTCCTCTCATTCCCATTTTTCCTTCAAATATTTCTGCAGCTCTCTCCTTCTGCTTCCTCCTTGCTGTGGTGGCTGGGATGCTTCTTCCATGATTTTTTGAATCTAGACTGGGCTGTTCTCTGTGTTAAACCAATCAGTTGCGACCTTCTCTTAACAGGTGTGTATGGAAATATGTTTATTAAGAATGAAAAATCTTACTTTTTAAGAAATATGTATTTTTATTCCTTTCATGTCATAGCAGAAAAAAATCTTTTTAAATACCTTTTTTCTTTATGGGTTGGTGAGAGGGTGGGAATTGGGGAGAATATTTATTTCAAAACCTGTCTTTCAACATTGTATATTTTGGACTGGCATAAAGTCTTTCATAGCTATAAGAGAGAAAAAAACCCATTGAGTCCAACAGAGTATCACTAATGCCTGTAAAACCTCCTGTTTATATAATGGTATGGAGAACTCTTCATTTTTATATAACTATCTTTTATTGTATAGATAGCACACATAGACCCTCTAGATACTTGGATATTTATCCTGAGTTAGAACAAATAAAAGGGTAAAAAGATAGTCTATTTAAAACAAGAGCGTCCAATCTTTTGGCTTCCCTGGGCTACAGTGGAAGAAGAATTGTGTTGGGCCATACATAATGTACACTAAGGATAGCCAATGAGCTAAAAAAGAATTGCAAAAAAAAAAAAATCTCATAATGTTTCAAGAAAGTTTACAAATTTGTGTTGGGCCGCATTCAAAGCTGTCCTGGGCTGCATGCGTCCCGCGGGCCAAGGGTTGGACAAGCTTGAGTTAGAGGTTTCTGCAGGATTACAGAGATGTGGGAACTTCCAGCCATTGACGTGTGGAGGTTAGGATATGAACTACTGTGAGGTGCACTTTCAGAGGTTGAGGCTAATACTCCTTTTCCTACTTCCCAAGGAGGTGAAGTTTCCTGAAGACAGTGCTTTTTTACACGTAGAGTTTTTTGTGGTTCTGTTACTCTGTTGTCTCCATTAGTCAAGGAACACGTTTTGCCATCAATATAATATTTAACAAACTATAGTAGTATAGTTTGGAAAGTAGAAACGCCCTTTTATGAATGTATTATTATAGTTTTGGAGGCAGAGCCTCACTCTGTTGTCCAGCCTGGAGTGCAGCGGTGCCATCTCGGCTCACTACACCCTCCGTCTCCTGGGTTCACGCAATTCTCATGCCTCGGCTGGGATTACAGGTGCCTACCACCATGCCTGGCTAATTTTTGTGTTTTTAGTAGAGATAAGGTTTCCCCATGTTGGCCAGGCTGGTCTTGACCAACTGAACCTGACCTCAAGTGATCCACCGACCTCGGCCTCGTAAAGTGCTGGGATTACAGGTGTGAGCCACCTACCTTCATTTCTTTCTTTTTTTTTTTTTTTTTTGAGACGGAGTCTTGCACTGTCGCCCCAGCTGGAGTGCAATGGCGCGATCTTGGCTCACTGCAACCTCCGCCTCCCTGATTTGCGCTATTCTCCTGCCTCAGCCTCCCGAGTTGCTGGGATTATAGGAGTACGCCACCACACCCGGCTAATTTTGTGTGTGTGTGTGTTGTTTTTTTGTTTTGTTTTTTTTTTTTGAGACGGAGTCTTGCACTGTCGCCTAGGCTGGAGTGCAATAGCGCGATCTTGGCTCACTGTAAGCTCCACTTCCCGTGTTCACGCCATTCTCCTGTCTCAGCCTCCCGAGTAGCTGGAATTACAGGCTCCCGCCACCACGCCCGGCCTTTTTTTGTATTTTTTTAGTAGAGACAGGGTTTCACTATGTTGGCCAGACTGGTCTCGAACTTCTGACCTCGTGATCCGCCTGCCTCGGCCTCCCAAAGTGCTGGGATTACAGGTGTAAGCCACAGCGCCCGGCCTTTTCATTTCTTAATTGGCATTTAGTTTAGCATAGTAATTTTTTTTTTTTTAATTTGCTGCCACTTCAGCAGTTTTAGTGTTTAGATGTGGGAGAGGTTAAGTAAGATCTGTATTGCCCTATTATCTCTAAAAGTGGCTTGTCCCTGCAGAATAGTGAATGCTTGCCTGTACCATTGGAGTTACACATTTCATTGAGTTGATACCAGCAGATTTTTTTCAGGGAATCCAATCTCATAACTACAGCACCTCACCACATTCTCCCTCTCCTAACAGTGTAGAGACTTAGATTTAATTGCACCTTTCCTTTCAATAGTTATTTCTGGTGGGATGTTGAAGAAAGCGTAGTGGGCAAAGGATTCCGCTTGAACAGACACTGGTGATGGGCTCCCAGGCTTGGCGGTGGCTTGCTTTCTGCACTGCAGTAAAACCACGAGAGGGCATCTTTGGCTCTGGGATTAATAATTCATCTGTCTTCTCTGACCTGTGACCTTTTCTCTCCTTTCTCTTACCCTTTCCCGGTAGTGTGAAGTGAGGCGGTCTCTCTCCCTCCTTCTCCTTCCTCTGTGATTCACCTTCCTTTTTACCCTGCCCTGCGGCGGCTCCGCCCCTTACCTTCATGGACGACTCAGAGGTGGAGTCGACCGCCAGCATCTTGGCCTCTGTGAAGGAACAAGAGGCCCAGTTTGAGAAGCTGACCCGGGCGCTGGAGGAGGAACGGCGCCACGTCTCGGCGCAGCTGGAACGCGTCCGGGTCTCACCACAAGATGCCAACCCACTCATGGCCAACGGCACACTCACCCGCCGGCATCAGGTAACCCCCCTCTCCATCAGACGTGCAGGTAGGACTTTGGCGTGGTCACAGAGAGGCTATGATCCTTTTTGGGAAGCTACTCTCCTTTTGGTGATGGGCTGTCCAGTGCCCGTTCTTCCAGGGATTTTTTTCCAGGGGTGTTAAATGCTGATAAGAGACAAGGAATATTGCTGCTGGACTGAGCTGGGTGCAGTTACTATCTCTAGAAGCATCCATCTGACTTCCTGTTCTGCTGGAGTAGGTTTTTTGGGGTGGGCTACAATTCTAGTAATGGTAGATTAGTTTGCAGCTGTACTCAAGTTACTTTTCTTTTCTGATTTTTTTTTCTTGGTATCAGAAAATTAGGAAAGTAAATGCCCACTTAATGGTTGGGCATCTTGTGCTCTCAGCCCTAGTTCAGTCTCCCTGAGGGAACAGTCTGTACCCAGGTGTGGCAGTATCCATAAATTGTGTACTCCTGCTCCATATTGTCCTTGTGTGCTCTTTTTGTTGGCTGTGTAAATCATGTGTTGGAGGAAGGGGTCATTGTTAATTCTGTTGGTTAGAGTTGGAGAGGGAGCATCATGCTGCTGTTTAACCCAAATAACCACAGGAGCCAGTGGTCTCTGGGTTGGCTGACTCTGTGATGTGACTTGGGAGAGTTGGTGTTAGAAATGAGAAGTATCTTGTGTTTCCTCTGGTTTTTCTAGTCTGACTTTGCTGTGATGTAATCTGTCTGAGGTTTTGTCTGTCTTCCTCTGTGTGTGTGTGTGTGTGTGTGCACGCGCACTCGCGCATGTGTGTGTGTGGTAGACATTGCCTGATAGATTGCATCTTACGAGAGATCTCTGAGTGGGAACCAGAACAGTGCTCATGCCCTGATAGTCCTTTTCATTGAGTAATTTTTATTTATTTATTTAAATAGGAGTGCAGTGGTGCAATCTTGGCTCACTGCAACATTCGCCTCCCGGGTTCAAGCAATTCTCCTGCCTCAGCCTCCTGAGTAGCTGGGACTACAGGCGTGTGCCACCACACCCAGCCAATTTTTGTAGTTTTAGTAGAAATGGGGTTTCACCATGTTGGCCAGGATGGTCTCGATCTCTTGACCTCGTGATCCACCTGCCTCGGCCTCCCAAAGTGCTGGGATTACAGGCGTGAGCTACCGCACCCGGCTGAGTAATTTTTTTTTTTTTTTTTTAAGATAGAGAAAGTCCCTCATACTGAGGAGCCTTGCAGTTGAGAGAGAACAGAATTCCAGTTGGAGGATCAAGGAATTTGAGGGAGGCAGCATGCTTGCAGTGTTCCTAGGATTTTTACAGGAACTACAATAGAAAGTTAGGGATGAAATTATATTGAAAGGGGAAAGCTGGACTGCTCAGGTTTGGAGGTCATGGGGAATTCCAGGATTCAGTATGCGGTTGCTCTCTTATTTTTAACTTCTGCTTAGCAGTAAAACCACACCCTTCCTTCTTCCTGAAAGTAATGTTTAACTTCCTCTCCCTGCAGCATTACACTGTATGTAATGGGAGTGGGGTGGAGGAAGAGTCTCCCAAGGTGGTTGGATCTCACTATTCTACTGGAAGAGGAGCAGGCAAATACATTTTTATGTGGTATAATGTCATTAGATTATTTCCTGCTGCTTAAGACAGAGCAACTTCTGGATGACATTTTGGAATGTATTCTGTGGCTCTAATAATTGTTGGTAAAGATATTGAGCCTTCTGTTTTCTTGAGGGGAGTTGGGGTGCTTGTTTTTGTACTTGGAAAGGGAGACTCGTATCTCTTGCTTTTTTCTTTAATTAAATTTCTATTATTTACATTAGGACATGATAGCCATCTTGCTTCTTTCTTTAAAAAGCTGCCGGGAATGGGAGTTTCCAGTGGTAGTACTGCATGAAGATTCATGAGACTATAAAGCTCTTTGGAAACCCCCCAACTTAGCCCTTCCAACTTTCCTTACATTTTTATGGCTTTCCAAAAAGGTTGCATGTAAGGGAAATTATCTAGGTCTGTGCTGTTTATTCAGCAAATAGTTTTTGAGCACCTGTTATGTGCCAGGCACTGTTCAAGGCACTAGACTAAACTAAACTTATCCCAAAAAACCCTCTGCCCTCGTGGAGTTTACGTTCTTATGTTCCAGAGACCCTGTCTGCCAGAGTTCCAGGCCTGATTTTCAATTTTGAGGAAAGTGCTAAGACTAAAGAGTGAACGGTTCTTTTATGAGTACTGACACAAGGCCTCCAGGCCACACATATCTTCTTGAAAGCCCTTTTCCTGTTTGAAAAAAAGATCATTTGTATTTGATAGAGCAAAAGAAGGCCACAAAATGAATTGTCTTCTTGTGGGCTGTGTTTCAGAACGGCCGGTTTGTGGGCGATGCTGACCTTGAAAGACAGAAATTTTCAGATTTGAAACTCAACGGACCCCAGGTAATTCTTTGGCTCAAGACCTGGGTTGCTTCATTCATATTTTCTTATTTCCCCAGCCTATAAGAGCATATTTGTGTCTTGTAAGGTGCCTGGCACATTGTACATACTCGTCAATTAGTTTCTTTTATTTACGAAAACAAAGAAGTGGAGCTCCAAAGTATATATGCAGTTTTGTTTTGGAATGAATTTTAATGACCATTGATCTTTATGACTATTCCTCCTCCCCACTGCCACCCCATTTGATCCCTAAGTACTGAGTTTCTTTTCTAGAGACAGTAGGCTTCTACTTTGCAGCAAAAAACCCTACCTAAAATCTGGCTGGTCTTGAGCCTTTTAGACGGTAACTGAAGAGTAACATAAAGCCAGTCAAAAGATGGCTCTTACTGGGATTTTCAGGTTTGTCTTAAAAGTTCTTTATTTTTGGCCAGGCATGGTGGCTCATGCCTGTAATCCCAGCACTTTGGGAGGCTGAGGTGGGCAGATCACCTCAGGTCGGGAGTTGGAGACCAGCCTGACCAACATGGAGAAACCCCGTCTCTACTGAAAATACAAAATTAGTCAGGCGTGGTGGCACATGCCTGTAATCCCAGCTACTCGGGAGGCTGAGGCAGGAGAATTGCTTGAACCCAGGTGGCGGAGATTGTGGTGAGCTGAGATCATGCCATTGTACTCCAGCCTGGGCAACAAGAGCAAAACTCTGTCTCAAAAAAAAAAAAAAAAAAAAGTTCTTTATTTTAGACTGGGCACGGTGTCTCATGCCTGTAATCTAACACTTTGGGAGGCCAAGGCAGAGCAAAACTCTGTCTCAAAAAAAAAAAAAAAAACAAAGTTCTTTATTTTGGCCAGGCGTGGTTTGCTCATTCCTGTAATTCCAGCACTTTGGGAGGCTGAGGCTGGAGGATTGCTTGAGCCCAGGAGTTCAAGACCAGCCTGGGCAACATAGACCCTGTCTCTACAAAAAAAATAAAATTAGCCAGGCATGGTGGCGTGAGCCTGTAGTTCTAGCTACTCAGGAGGCTGAAATGGCAAGATTGCTTGAGCCTGGGAGGTTGGGACTCCAGTGAGCTATGATCATGCCACTGCACTCTAGCTTGGGTGATAGAGTGAGACCCTATCTCAAGTAAATAAATAAAAGTTATTTATTTATTGGGTGAGCTGCTCTTTTGAGGGATCACTCAGATATAGATGAAACTGCAGTTAACACAGTTCATGTTCACTTAGATGACCACAGCTGGGAAGTTAAATCTACTGTCTGTCACTTGGATGTTGATGTGGCTATAGTTAGTTCATGTTTGTTAAATGACTACAACTGGGAAATTATGTCTACTGTCCTTTTGTACAAGTTCAAAAGATGACAGCCACCCATCTAAAAATCCTGAGGCCTATAGAAGATGCATGAGGAGTCCCTGTCTCCAGGGTTACCACTTATGCTTCTTATTAGGATGGCTTGTTATACATAGCACTTAATAGTAGTTTCTTCTCTTTTCTCTTTTGCATATAGGATCACAGTCACCTTCTATATAGCACCATCCCCAGGATGCAGGAGCCGGGGCAGATCGTGGAGACCTACACGGAGGAGGATCCTGAGGGAGCCATGTCTGTAGTCTCTGTGGAGACCTCAGATGATGGGACCACTCGGCGCACAGAGACCACGGTAAACTAAGACGTGTGTAAGATCTGGAAGTGATAAGAGGTCTTTTCTTCTCTATTAGGGGAGGGGTTAAGCCCTTCATTAAGATGGAGGACTGATATGCCATTATTGATCTGATTGCATGAAGTGATCTCTGGCCAGATAGAAAGGATGAAGAGATGGGAAAATGTTATGGGATAGGGAAGACAGAAGGTATATCAAGGTCTATAGTAGCTTCCCTTATAAGCATAGTTACTGTCAGGGCAATTTTCCTGCTTGGGGACTTCCTATAGGATGGAAAGAAAGATAGATGGTAGGCCTTAAGGCATTTCTAGGTAAAGTGACCTAGGGATATAAAGGTTTGTTTCTTTTGGAGTGGTATAGAATTTAATTGTTCATGGCTGGGCGCGGTGGGTCACGCTTGTAATCCCAGCCCTGTGGGAGGCTGAGGTGGGCGGATCACGAGGTCAGGAGTTTGAGACCAGTCTGGGCAACATAGTGAAACCCCGTCTCTACTAAAAATACAAAAAATTAGCCAGGTGTGGTGGTGTGTGCCTGTAATACCAGCTACTCGGGAGGCTGAGGCAGGAGAATTGCGTGAACCTGGGAGGCAGAGGTTGCAGGTGAGCCGAGATCACGCCATTGCACTCCAGCCAGGGCAACAGTGCAAGACTCCATCTCAAAAAAAAAAAAAAAGAATTTAATTGCTCACTTCCTTAATTAGTTTTTCTTTTTCTTGTTTCCTACTTGCAGGTCAAGAAAGTAGTGAAGACTGTGACAACACGGACAGTACAGCCAGTCACTATGGGACCAGACGGGTTGCCTGTGGATGCTTCATCAGTTTCTAACAACTATATCCAGACTTTGGGTCGTGATTTCCGCAAGAATGGCAATGGGGGACCTGGTCCCTATGTGGGGCAAGCTGGCACTGCTACCCTTCCTAGGAACTTCCACTACCCTCCTGATGGTTATAGTCGCCACTATGAAGATGGTTATCCAGGTGGCAGTGATAACTATGGCAGTCTGTCCCGGGTGACCCGCATTGAGGAGCGGTATAGGCCCAGCATGGAAGGCTACCGGGCACCTAGTAGACAGGATGTGTATGGGCCCCAACCCCAGGTTCGGGTAGGTGGGAGCAGCGTGGATCTGCATCGCTTTCATCCAGAGCCTTATGGGCTAGAGGATGACCAGCGTAGTATGGGCTATGATGACCTGGATTATGGTATGATGTCTGATTATGGCACTGCCCGTCGGACTGGGACACCCTCTGACCCTCGTCGGCGCCTCAGGTAGGCAAGAATAGGGGAAGAGAAAAGGGTCTTTCCAAGACCAGGGACAAGGGGTAGCTTTTCCTTCAACTTCTAGGAGCTTTTTGGGATCAGAGATACTCGTGGCCTCCTCCCCTCTGCTTTTTTTTGGGGTGAAAAGCTACCCTGTTTTTCCCTTTTCTGACTTGGCTTAGTATTGACTTGCTATATATATATAATACAAATATATATATAATTTTTTAAATGAAAATAATATAATTTTATTTTTTATTTTTTTGAGACAGAGTCTTGCTCTTTCACCCATGCTGGAGTACAGGGGTGCCATCTTGGCTCACTGCCACCTCCGCCTCCCGGGTTCAAGTGATTCTCGTGCCTCAGCCTCCCTAGTAGCTGGGACTACAGGCAAGCACCATCACGCCTGGCTAATTTTTATATTTTTAGTAGAGATGGGGTTTCACCATGTTGGCCAGGCTGGTCTCAAACTCCCGACCTCTGGTGATCCACCCGCCTTGGCCTCCAAAAGCGCTGGGATTACAGGCGTGAGCCACCGCGCCTGGCCCACAAATTGTTTTCTATAATTTGAATATATGGGCCAGGCGCGGTGGCTCACGCCTGTAATCCCAGCGCTTTTGGAGACTGAGGTGGGTGGATCACCTGAGGTCCGGAGTTCAAGACCAGCCTGACCAACATGGAGAAACCCCGCCTCTACTAAAAATACAAAATTAGCTGGGCGTAGTGGTGCATGCCTGTAATCTCAGCTACTCGGGAGGCTGAGGCAGGAGAATCATATGAACCCGGGAGGCAGAGGTTGTCGTGAGCCAAGATCATGCCATTGCACTCCAGCCTGGGCAACAAGAGCGAAACTCCACCTCAAAAAAAAAAAAAAAAAGAAAAAAAAGAAAACAACTTGTGATTGTTATTAGTCTGTGTCCTGAAGAGTGAACTTTGCTTCTGCTTCTATGCTGAAGTTTTTGCTGTTTCTGGCTAAGATGTGACCCCCTTTTGGTGTGTTAGGCAGAGGATTCTGATGTCTGGGGCCATGGAATTCTTGCTCACTTCTTCCTGGGAATTTCTTTAGCTTCTGATTTGGTATTAAGAACAGAGTCGGTTGGGCACGGTGTCTCACGCTTGTAATCCCAGCACTTTGGGAGGCCGAGTTGGGCGGATCACGAGGTCAGGAGATCGAGATCATCCTGGCTTAACACAGTGAAACCCTGTCTCTACTAAAAATACAAAAATTAGCCGGGTGTGGTGGCTCGTGCCTGTAGTCTCAGCTACTCAGGAGGCTGAGGCAGGAGAATCACTTGAACCCGGGTGGCAGAGGCTGTAGTGAGCCGAGATCCTGCCACTGCACTCCAGCCTGGGTGACGTAATGAGACTGTCTCAAAAAAAAAAAAAAAAGCCAAAAAAACCCCAAAACAAAACAGAGTTGAGGGTTTTAGGAATTCAGAACCAAAAGAGACAGTTGAGGACGTGTATAAGAACTTTCTTGTGTTTTTAATCCCAAAGTTAAAAACAAACTTTGACCTCACAAGGGCCTTGACATTCTGTGCTTAGGGTCTTATTATTTGATTGTAAAGTGAAATTGTGGTGGCATCCTTGGGTGGGGGTCAGGGGATACATTAGCAACACTCTGAAAGGTCACTAAGCACCTGCCTACTCTGACTTTACTACTTGTTCCTGGAGATTCTTTGGTGATGTGAAAAAAGGAGTGATTGATGTTTGGACTGGTATATGGTTTGCCTTGTTGCCTTGAGAGAATGCTTTAGAATGGGGTCGACAGACCCCTGAAAAGGACCACGTAGAACTATTTTAGGCTTTGCAGGCCGTGTATCATTGTCGTATGTTGTTCTTTTTTTCAAACAATCTTTTAAAAATAGCATTATGGGGGTGTACAAAAACAGGTTTGGCCCATGGGCTGCCAATGCTGCTTCAGAATAAATTAGAAACAGTGTTTTCCAGGTAAAGAGAAATGATAAGAAACAAGGGATGATTTACGGTTGTCTTGATGGTAAGGATATCCTAGCAGCTGTTGCTGAATTTCTCTATATGGGGTCATGACCTTTTAAAGCAAATGCCTTGGTGCTTATTTTCCTCATATATTAGGTAGCTTTGGTTAAGAGTGAACAGGGCTGGGCCCAGGGGTAGAGGCCCCATTATCTAAGACTGAGTCACTCACCTTTCAGGTGTCTTGGATAGCTAATCCAGCTCCCATGTGACTCATTTTTATTCCTACAGGAGCACCAGACCTCGGCTGGTGCAACTTAGAGCAGTGGTAGATAACAGCCTTCATTGAAGCAGTCTGTCCAGGGTGTTGGCTCTACTGCAAGTCTGCTTTTTCTGACTTCCTCATTAGTAAAGAGTGATTGGACCCAGATGGGTGTGGGTGGCCAGGTCATTCTCTGCCGTCCCTAGTTGTGCTAGTTCACATAGAGTTTTGGGCCTGGTTCTTGGGTTTGTTCCAGGGTAGCACTGGACTTGGAAACCTGCTTGACTAGCAAGCATATTTGCTGCTTCCTGTTCCAGGCTAGAAGAGTAATACAAGGTCAAACTTAAACAGTGAGGCAGTGATTAGTGGAAAAAGCACTGAACCCTGAGACCTTGGTTCTAGTTGTGCCTTTGCCACTAGCTAAGTAGCCTCAAGCAAGTCATTTGGTCTTCCCAGGCACAGCTTTGTTTCTTGTAAAACAAAGGAAAGAATGTCCAATCCACTGCCTTTGTATAGAAAAGGATATAAGATAGAGTTATCTGGAAATTTTGGTTATGGTAATTGTTCATATAATTTTGTATATTAATAATAGAGGTTAAACATGTTCAATACGGAGCCTGAAAAACCCAGAAAAGCATTACCACCTATTGATAAAGAACCACTGTTAACATTTTGGTGCATATCCTTTGAGTTTTTTTAATTATACATGTAACTATATCCTATTTTCCCTCTACTAAAATGGAATCTTAACATACTGCTCAATAGCCTACTTTTAAGCTATCTAAGCTATTCATTTTGTTTCCGTGTGTTTTTTTTTTTTTTGAGATGGAGTCTTGCTCTGTCACCCAGGCTGGAGAGCAGTGGTGCGATCTGGTATTATACCCAGGAGGCTTTTTGTTCCATGGTATTTTATAATGTTAGTAAATACTTTTCCTTAATTTTATAGTAAGCAGAAAATTTTTATGGTTGGGGTGGATGCAAAAGTGATGCATAATAGTTTAGAAGACAACCAATTTTGTTTTACCAGCTGTTTGGGCATTTTTAGTACCCCCTTCTTGATTTGAAGGGTTTAATCTTGACCTTTTTTTTTTTTTCTTCGAAATAGAGTCTCGCTCTGTCACTTAGGCTGGAGTGCAGTGGCACAATCTCAGTTCACTGCAACCTCCACCTCTTGGGTTCAAGCGATTCTCTTGCCTCTGCCTCCCAAGTAGCTGGGATTACAGGTGCCCACCACCATGCCCTGCTAATTTTTGTATTTTTAGTAGAGATGGGATTTTTCCATGTTGGCCATGCTGGTCTCGAACTTCTGACCTCAGGTAATCCACCCACTGCAGCCTCCCGAAGTGCTGGGATTACAGATGTGAGCCACCATGCCTGGTCCTGTTTCCGTGTTATTTTAAGACCATCTTGGTCATGGTTTACTAAATGCTTTGTCCATCTGAATCACTGTTGCATAGTTGATGTTGATACCTGTGAGGCAGGCCTTCTGCTCAGGGCA
Organism: Pan paniscus; assembly: GCF_029289425.2. Taxonomy (NCBI): domain Eukaryota; kingdom Metazoa; phylum Chordata; class Mammalia; order Primates; family Hominidae; genus Pan; species Pan paniscus. The sequence continues at coordinate 58,955,064 of NC_073258.2, forward strand.
ACCTTGAGTATTTGGTGACAGTGGGAGTGGTTTTGTAGAACAAACAATGGCTTATTTGGAGAGCTCCACACAATAGATTATCCTCTCCTGTGGGAGCCAGAAAGAGATGAGCTCACAGATAATGGGTTTCTTCCTTCCTGGTAGTTACGAATAAATAATAGTGTGACAGACTCACCCTCTAGTGGTTGTTGGTAGTACTGAAACAGGAAGAATTGTCTCCTGGTTTGATTTTTCTTACTTTCAATTGCTTTCTCTGTTCCTAGTGGCTGGGCTTCCCAAATGTGATGTTGGTGAATAGCCTTCATTTTGAAAGAGCTGGAGGTATTGTCTTTAGAAATTGGAGGATGGAATCTTACCTCTTAACACATTTGTTGAGTAGCAGACATGACCTTGGAATGACTGTGAAAATTACTTTTCAAGTTTATACCTCATCAGTACCAAAGCCAGATCCTCCTGTGATGTAGCAGGAAGCCCTTTATTAGTTTTTCTCTATCAATCCATCTTTTATAATTTCCAAAATAGGATAAGGAGAAGCTTAAATATGAAATGTATTTAAAGGTCTTATCCTACCAGTTGTTTCCTGTGTGTAAATGCCTAATTTCCTGTTTGGTTAAGGAACTGTTCTCAGACTTCTGTGGCATTGAGTCAGTTGCTTTGGTTAATTCTGTTCTCTGAGAGTTTATCCTGATCTCTACCTAGAAAAGTTAATAACTGTCAGATATCATTCAAATAAATGATAAGTAGTAGGGATTTGGTTCTTTCTTTTTGATTAGCCTTTCCTGAATGCTTGTTACTTTCTAAGCCTGCAGACTTCAAAGAAAAAAATGTAGTTTTAATTAAATTGCAGGTGTTTTTAAAATTATTACCTTTTATTTTTACTAACCCATTGAGGAAAATTGATCAGTATATTATTCATGCAAAGGAGAGATAAGATGAGCACACTGAAACTCCAGTTAATCCTCCTTTGCAGATGAGGGTAATGGGAATGTCCAGGAAGCTAGCCATAATGACTTGATGTATTCTCTTGGTTCTTCCAAAACTTCTCAGGAGCTATGAAGACATGATTGGTGAGGAGGTGCCATCGGATCAATACTATTGGGCTCCTTTGGCCCAGCATGAGCGAGGAAGTTTAGCAAGCTTGGATAGCCTGCGCAAAGGAGGGCCTCCACCTCCTAATTGGAGACAGCCAGAGCTGCCAGAGGTGATCGCCATGCTTGGATTCCGCTTGGATGCTGTCAAGTCCAATGCAGCTGCATACCTGCAACACTTATGCTACCGCAATGACAAGGTGAAGACTGACGTGCGGAAGCTCAAGGGCATCCCAGTACTGGTGGGATTGTTAGACCATCCCAAAAAGGAAGTGCACCTTGGAGCCTGTGGAGCTCTCAAGAATATCTCTTTTGGACGTGACCAGGATAACAAGATTGCCATAAAAAACTGTGATGGTGTGCCTGCCCTTGTGCGATTGCTTCGAAAGGCTCGTGATATGGACCTTACTGAAGTTATTACCGGTGAGTTCTAGGCCTAAGGAAAATTGCTAAGTCAGTGTTACTCTCTAGTGATGTTGAGAACTAGAGGGATTTCCAGACCTTTTACTTTTGATGAAAGGTTGTGAACTGGTGGCTGTGGGTCAAATCCATCTCACAGATTTGTTTGGATCACACAGCATTTTTGAAATTTTAAAGAACTGGTTGCTGATGTTTAAAATTCAGAAGATTTCACTTAAAATTCCAGATTCTTGGCTTCTATTAAAAACGTGGAAGAGTTGTTAACAATGGATCTCTTTTCTTCCTTAGCAGTATTTGGTCTGAACTGATTGGAGCATGTGCTCTCTAATTTACACTAATCTCCAACACATTCTATTATCTGACCAACTACAGCTGTTTAGGAAGTTGTTTCCCAAACATGGAGCTGTCAACTGCTATTTTTTCACATGCTTGTAATTTCTTTTAAGTATCTTCCTCTCTTGACTCACCTGCTTGACCCATATAGACATTTAAGCTTGTGGTTCTTGCTTTATTTAGAGCAGTAGTTTTTCAGATTGCGGGTTGTGATCTATTTGCGTGATCCGTTAGTGAATAAAACAAAATTTTGTGGAGCATAATCAGCATTCCAAGGGAAAGAAATAAAGAAAAAGTAGTATAGACCATTGTTTCTCAGTTGTGGGCCATTTTGCCTGCCCTGCCCTGAGGACATTTGGACATTTGCAGTGTTGGAGATATTTTTGGTTGTTATAACTTGGAACAGGGGAGAGGGAGTGCTACTGGCATCTAGTGAGTAAAGGCCAGGGGTACTGGTAAACATCCAACAATAGACAAGACAGCTCCTCATAACAAAGAATCATCTGGCCGAAAATGTCAGTGGTGCTGAGGTTGAAAAACTCTGGTATAGACAGATCGGAGAGCATTGAGCATTGCTTATAGTTTTGTTTTGTTTGTTTTTTTTGAGATGGAGTCTCGCTCTGTCGCCCAGGCTGGAGTGCAGTGGCACAATCTCAGCTCACCGCAAGCTCCGCCTCATGGGTTCACGCCATTCTCCTGCCTCAGCTTCCCGAGTAGCTGGGACTACAGGTGCCCGCCACCACGCCCGGCTAATTTTTTGTATTTTTAGTAGAGACGGGGTTTCACCGTGTTAGCCAGGATGGTCTTGATCTCCCAACCTTGTGATCCGCCCGCCTTGGCCTCCCAAAGTGCTGGGATTACAGGCGTGAGCCACCACACCCAGCCTGAGTGTTGCTTATAGTTAAACATTGTTTGTTTCATGATCTGTATGTTTATTTTGAGCTATAATGTAGAATATGTTTCTTGGTGAGGGTCGCAAACAAAGCTTGAATATTACTATAAGGTATTTGGTCACTGGGGAAGACTGAGAAGTGATACGATAGGGGGATTCTCTTTGACGTTCTTCAGACATATTGTCTTGAATGCTCAAGAGCCATCTGATGAATTGTCTCTTCCAGGAACCCTGTGGAATCTTTCATCCCATGACTCAATCAAAATGGAGATTGTGGACCATGCACTGCATGCCTTGACAGATGAAGTGATCATTCCTCATTCTGGTTGGGAGCGGGAACCTAATGAAGACTGTAAGCCACGCCATATTGAGTGGGAATCGGTGCTCACCAACACAGCTGGCTGCCTTAGGTAACAGTAGGGACTTTGAGAATATGAAGATGAATTTTTGAGGACTGACTTAAATTTCCTAAAAAAAAAAAAAATTAAAATTCTTTAGCCTATTCTTTAGCCTCCATTCCTATCTGTATTGCATACTGTAACTCCAACCTGTCTTTCTTTCTTGCTATTCTCTCATGTATACCACATGTACCTATATCAGTTTTCTTGCTGTTCCCCACACATCCTCTTCACTTTTATGCCTCTTTGACTTTGTTCATCTACTTTGGTAAGCTTTTGTTCAGCATCTACCACATGTAAGGTGGTCTAGTCCTGGACTTGTGTGTGTCTATGTCCTTGCCCTAGTTATTTGTATTTCAAGTCAGGCTGTGATAAATTCAGCAAAAGGGGTACAGAGTACTAGGAGGTTAGGGCATGGGTGAGGAAGGTCTGTTCTTTCTGTGATGCCTTTCTCTTCTTATTTATCTTTTTGTGGTTAAACGCAAGTGCCTTTATTTTATTAAAGTTTTCCTGAATTCTTTTTATATCCTATAAATGCTGCTATATAATCTTTCTCTCTTTGGAATACACCTCTGTGTGCTGTGTTCCATTCTACATATGTATTATACTTCCATACAAGAAGTATATATTCCATCTTGAATTACTGCATCTGGTACATATCATTAATCCCTACCCCACAGTGATATAAACATTCAGAAGGCAGGGACTGTTAATCAACTTTCTCTCAACTGCAGTACCTTGCTTATAATAGGTATTTACTATTACAGTGAGTAGAAAAAAATATTCAGGAATCTTGTAGGTGTTGAGGGATATTTAAGGGAGGATTTCTGGATTTGAGTCATCTTGAAGCTTCTGGTTTCCCCTCAGGAATGTAAGCTCAGAGAGGAGTGAAGCTCGCCGGAAACTTCGGGAATGTGATGGTTTAGTTGATGCCCTCATTTTCACTGTTCAGGCTGAGATTGGGCAGAAGGATTCAGACAGCAAGGTAAGTGCTGTCTTACCTTTAATGGCTGAGTGAATTTCATTCACCACAACTATGAAGTATCTGTAGGTCAGAGACCTATCATCTCAGGCTTTCAAGTAACATTAAATATTTATACTGTCCCCTACCCCTTATTTTTGAGACAGAGTCTTGCTCTGTTGCCCAGCCTGGGGTGCAGTGATGTGATCTCAGCTCACTGCAACTTCTGCTTCCTGGGTTCAAGCGATTCTCGTGCCTCAGCCTTCCAAGTAGATGGGATTACAGGCGTGCACCACCACACCCAGCTAATTTTTGTATTTTTAATAGAGACGGGGTTTCACCATGTTGGCCTGGCTGGTCTCAAACTCTTGACCTCACGTGATCCCCCCGCCTCAGCCTCCCAAAGCATTGGAATTACAGGCGTGAGCCACTGTGCCCAGCCAAGCCCTTACTCCTTAAAGTGGGTATTCAACTTAAAACATGTTTTTTGTTTGTTTGTTTGTTTTTTTGAGATGGAGTCTGGCTCTGTCCCAGGCTGGAGTACAGTCCCGTGATCTCGGCTCATTGCAACCTCTCCCTCCTGGGTTCAAGCAATTCTCTGCCTCAGCTCCTGAGTAGCTGGGATTACAGGCACCTGCCACCATGCCCGGCTAATTTTTGTGTTTTAGTAGAGACAGGGTTTCACCAGGTTGGTCAGGCTGGTTTTGAACTCCTGACCTCAGGTGATCCACCCGCCTCGGCCTCCCAAAGTGCTGGGATTACAGGTGTGAGCCACTGTGCCCGGCTTTTTTTTCTTTTTTTTAAATCTGTCACCTATGTATTTTAAAGCTGCTTAGCTGTCTTCCAAAATTGTACATTGTCTAAGTAGTAAGAATGATGATCCAGTTTCAGTCACACACCAAATAGTGGCAGAAGCCAATAAGTCCATAGTTGGACCTTCCATTAGCCTGAGGCTACAGGGATTTCAAGAAGCCTGGAGCACTTAAGAGGCATCCTGAGAAGTTATGGATTGGGTTATGCATTTGAAGATCAACATTTTAATACCTGAGTCATGGAAACCTGTACTTGTGGAGAAATCACAATAGACATTCTTTTTTCTCATTGGCCCTTTTATGTCCCTAAGCTTGTAGAGAACTGTGTTTGCCTCCTTCGGAACTTATCATATCAAGTTCACCGGGAGATCCCACAGGCAGAGCGTTACCAAGAGGCAGCTCCCAATGTTGCCAACAATACTGGGCCACATGCTGCCAGTTGCTTTGGGGCCAAGAAGGGCAAAGGTGAGTCTTGGTTCCTGTTTCTTAGTCTTTAATGTGGGATAGGGAAAGGAAGGAACACTTTAGCTTAAGGTACAAAATACTTGGCAACAGTATGGGAGTCTGCCTGGTTATGGATGTCTTTTTGGTTTGCTGCTTTCCCTGTGTTGTGTGCTTCATTCAAGGTGTGGTGATGGGATGGTGGTTGTGATGTGTTGGTGGTGGTGGTGGTGGTATCAATGAGTGGGGCAGTGGAAAATGAGAACTCAACTAATCTGGGACCTTCTTCCCCATACGTCCTTTGCATTTTCTGTGTTTTTCTTTTCTTCTCTGTGCTTCCCTGCTTATTTGCCCATGATTCTGCTGACATCTTTCTCCTGCATTTTTCTTATTTCATTTCTCTTCTCTGCTTTCTACCTTGGGTGATGCACTGGAAGATGAGTGGTTCTCCAGAGGTGAGTGGAGTCTTTTAAGGTGCTTATCTACTTCTAATTTGCATGTTTTGATTTTAGCTTCCCTAGTATGTCCTTGCCTAACCTTTCCCTGTCTATGCATGTAGGAAAGTTCAGTTGAGGAAGACACTGAAACAAGTTTAGCTCTTTGGAGCTAATAGCTCACGGCATGCTGTTTCTGGGCAGCAGTCCCCATTATCAGAACTCAGGACAATAGCATCAACAGTGGTCATCCTCATCTTACCTATCTGCTGCCTGTTTTCTATCCTTGTTTCTGAATAGTCCCCTGCTGGAACAAGTTGCCCTCACCTGCCCCTTTTCCCCTCGTGGTGCATCTGTGATCAAAAGGTTCTGACTGAAGGATGAAAAATGTGCCAGGTGGAATCTTTTCTTTTTTAAACTGGCTTACCCCTTTTCCCGCCCTTTTTCATTTTTGTAGGGAAAAAACCTATAGAGGATCCAGCAAACGATACAGTGGATTTCCCTAAAAGAACGAGTCCAGCTCGAGGTAAGTTATCTTCTCAGTCTCCAAAGGTCTTATAAACATAGTACAAAGATAAGATATTTAGTAACCTAACAGCAGACTTTATGTGATAACGTTTATTGTCCTCTCTTTTCCAACTTACAGATTTGAAATGATTGTGAAAGTATTGGGAAGCTGCATAGTATTATAGCAGTAACTTAAAAAGGACTGCTTGTTAAGGCAGTTATTCAGGTTACTTGAGGATAGAATAAGGTCCTGATGGTAGTATAGAGCAGAAATTTAGGAACCATAAATGGCCACTGTAGTGCCTGAGACTTAAACCTCACTATTAAAAGAAGCTTCTTTACCAAGAAAGATACTTTTTAGGCTGGGCACAGTGGCTCATGCCTGCAATCCCAGCACTTTGGGAGGCCGAGGCGGGCAGATCACCTGAGATCAGGAGTTTGAGACCAGCCTGGCCAACATGGTGAAACCCTGTCTCTACTAAAAATGCAAAAATTAGCTGGGCATGATGGTGGGTGCCTGTAATCCCAGCTACTCTGGAGGCTGAGGCAGGAGAATTGCTTGAATCTGGGAAGCAGAGGTTGCAGTGAGCCAAGATCGCGCCACTGCACTCCAGCCTGGGCGACAGATAGAGACTCCGTCTCAAAAAAAAAAAAAAAAAAAAGAAAAGAAAAGATACTTTTTGTACTTTACTAAAAGAAATTTGGATCTTTATATTCATCAATACAGTGAGTCCAAAGTTCACAGCTCTCCATGGATATAAAAACTGTAAACGTTTAATCTATAATGGACCCTTGTAGTAATCACAGAGGTGGGAAGAATGACTGGGTTAAGTTAGAAATAATTGATTTGAGATGAGGAATTTTTAACCTTGAGTGCTGTCAATGAGCTAAATGGAGCCCCTGAGCGCTCATGGTAGAACCAAAGGCAAAGCTATGGGAGAGGAGGCAAGAAGGAAGGAAAGAGAGGAGTTGAGTATAATGAGTTGATATTTGTTCTACTCTTACCATGGATTCATTATTCTTAAGACATGGAATTTGGCCTCTAAGTTTGCTGTAGAGAGTGTGAGAGAGTTTAGGGAACCTGATGGTATAGAAGCATAAATCCATCAACTGAGAGTACTAAGGCTGGACTCCAGCCAGCTAGAGCCTGGTTTATTGGTACTGATTAGCACCCTCTGCCTTCTATTTCTCTTTTGTGCAGGCTATGAGCTCTTATTTCAGCCAGAGGTGGTTCGGATATACATCTCACTTCTTAAGGAGAGCAAGACTCCTGCCATCCTAGAAGCCTCAGCTGGAGCTATCCAGAACTTGTGTGCTGGGCGCTGGACGGTACCTTTTAGAAAAGGGATTTGGAGATGGGAAAACTTAGATAACTAGTTTGCTGCCATTTGTAATTTGTTCCACCCCTTTCTATTTGCTGTTCTAGTATGGTCGATACATCCGCTCTGCTCTGCGTCAAGAGAAGGCTCTTTCTGCCATAGCTGACCTCCTGACTAATGAACATGAACGGGTGGTGAAAGCTGCATCTGGAGCACTGAGAAACCTGGCTGTGGATGCTCGCAACAAAGAATTAATTGGTGAGGAGTTGAATGCTAACTGTTACCTCAAAATTTAGTACAGTGTTTGTAGTCCAGCAGGTGCCTAATAATTTATTGAATTTATTGAAATGACTGAAGGGAAGGACCCTCCCCCCCTTCATAGTTTATGAATGCAAGAGTTGGTAAGGGTTTTAGTTTAATGGTTCTTGGAAAGAAAACAAGTGACAACTCTTCAAAAATAAAATAATAATTGCTATTATTTATTGAGCACTTACTTTGTTACTAAGCGTTGTTAAACACTTCTGTGTTTCCATTTAATCCTCACCACTTTACAAAGGTCCATTTTTTTTAATAGGATAAGGAAATAACTCATGGAAGTTAAGTAAATTGCCCAGAGTTAATGTAGCTAGTTAGTAGCAGAGTGCAGTTATTTATTTATATTTTAAATTCATAATAACTCTTCTATTACATTATTATAATATTCAAGATATTTTCATTAGAGTATCTGAAAGGACTGTGTAGCTTATTTAATATACAGTATTTACACTTTCAATGTGGTTGAAGTAGAAAAGAAATAAAGGAATAGGTAGGACAGTACATCCATGGCTATTTCAGGTCCTTAGCCCTTTTGATATGATAATCCTATAGGATAATGAAGTTGATTCATGTGGACAGCACCTACACTTGATATGATTAATGCAATTAAGTATAATGTAAGGCTCTTCATGACCTGACTTGATCTTTTCTCCCTGCATACATTCTTTCTTACTAGGTAAACATGCTATTCCTAACTTGGTAAAGAATCTGCCAGGAGGACAGCAGAACTCCTCTTGGAATTTCTCTGAGGACACTGTCATCTCTATTTTGAACACTATCAACGAGGTTATTGCTGAGAACTTGGAGGCTGCCAAAAAGCTTCGAGAGACACAGGGTATTGAGAAGCTGGTGTTGATCAACAAATCAGGGTGAGCTTACCACCTAAAATTACAGTCAAAAGAATTTGAGTGAGTGGAGAGTTGTTTTCCTCTTTTGGTTACTAAGAAAAAGGAAATTTCCCCTTATTTACATGTAATGTGTGAAGAGCTATTGCTCTATTATCTGTCTTAATGTTGATCCATAAATTGATAATAGATTCATGTCAAACTTTTCTTGTGTCGCTATTTGGGATAGAATACAGGATTTGGTAAAAATTTGATTTAACCCATTTTGGCATTTATATTCTTTTTTGTTTGTTTGAGGCAGAGTCTCGCTCTGTCACCCAGGCTGGAGTGCAGTGGCGCAGTCTCTGCAACCTCCACCTCCCGGGTTCAAGTGATTCTCCTGGCTCAGCCTCCTGAGTAGCTGGGACTACAGGTGCGTGCCACCATGCCCAGCTAATTTTTTGTACTTTTAGTGGAGATGGGGTTTCACCGTGTTAGCCAAGATGGTCTCCATCTCCTGACCTCAGGTGATCCACCTGCCTCGGCCTCCCAAAGTGCTGGGATTACAGGCAGGAGCCACTGTGCCCTGCCCCTGGCATTTATATTCTTATGTTATTAGAGGATATAGGATCTAAGCTTTTTTCCTGATTTTATATCCAAATTCCGTATGGTGTTACTTTCCTCCAAAGGAACCGCTCAGAAAAAGAAGTTCGAGCAGCAGCACTTGTATTACAGACAATCTGGGGATATAAGGAACTGCGGAAGCCACTGGAAAAAGAAGGATGGAAGAAATCAGACTTTCAGGTATAGTAACTTTTGAGACCAAGACTTTTACTTTTTTTTTCTTGGTCCCAGGATAATGCTTCTGTTTTCTTTCGTTTCTTCCATTTCACCATCATGCTAAACCTATTTTTTTTTTTTCTTTTTCGGAGACAGAGTCTCACTCTGTTGCCCAGGCTAGAGTGAAGTGGCGCAATCTCGGCTCAGTGCAACCTCTGCCTCCAGGGTTCAAGTGATTCTTGTGCCTCAGCCTCCCCAGTAGCTGGGACTACAGGCGCATGCCACCACGCCCAGCTAATTTTTTATATTTTTAGTAGAGATGAGGTTTCACCATGTTGGCCAGGCTAATCTTGAACTCTGAGCTTAGGCAACCTGCCTCGGCCTCCCAAAGTGCTAGGATTACAGGCATGAGCCATCACACCTGGCCTCATGTTAAATCTATTTTTGACCCATATTTCTTAATTAGGAATTATTTGGCCAGGTGTGGTGGCTCACGCCTGTAATTCCAACACTTTGGGAGGCTGAGGCAGGTGGATTGCCTGAGCCTAGGAGTGTGAGACCAGCCTGGGAAACATGGCGAAACCCGTCTCTACCAAAAATAAAAATAAAAGTAGCCAGGCGTGGTGTCGTTTGCCAGTAGTCCCAGCAACTCAGGAGGCTGAGGTGGGAGGATTGCTTGAGCCCAGGAGGTGGAGGTTGCAGTGAGCCGACATCACACTGCTGCACTCCAGCCTGGGCAACATAGCTAAACCCTGTCTCAAAAAAAAAAGAAAAAAAAAAAGATTTGGTTTACTCCTCAAAAGGATGATGTGTCTACAATTCATTTGTTGCCGACACAGCTCAGGTATCCCTCTATGTCATAACATACTTTAGGTGCAGGTGATGATGAAGGATGATGGCCTTTTTGACTTTTGCCCAAATCTACCATAGCCCTTTGAGGAAATTTTTACTATTCTCTGAAACTGTATTTTCTTCTGATAGTGTCAATATTTGGATCCTTTGTAATCTCCTGTTCTGGAACACAAATAGAAGCCATAATATCCTAGTTTGTCTCACTGTCTAGGGTATTTATTCAACTCTTATAAGTTGCTTTTTCATGATTCTATTTGGGAATAGGAACCTAGAGGTTTATGCCCATTAGAGCATAAGATAGGGTGAATTCAGTATTCTGTCACATTGTCGCATTTGTGTTTGCCTCTAGGTGAATCTAAACAATGCTTCCCGAAGCCAGAGCAGTCATTCATATGATGATAGTACTCTCCCTCTCATTGACCGGAACCAAAAATCAGGTGCAGTATCCAGAAGGCACACCCTCTCCTTTTAGCCACTCTTGCTGTTCTAGGTGGCTTACTAAGAAATAGGATATATATTATTTCTGAATTAGCTAGCCTTTTGTGGGAGGGGAATAATTTTCCACTCCAGGATCCTAACGCAGAAATGGGTAGGTCTTAAGCATTAGAAATCAAAACAAAACAGGTAATTAGCCTGAATGTGATTCCTTTATCATTGCTTGTGAACTTAAAACACTGGAAAGTGAACTCTAGTCTGTTTTGTCTATTTTTTCTCCTTTTAAATTTCCATTTAATACCTAATATTGTAATAGATAGTTACTATTTTAAAATTACAAAATATAAACAATCAGAAAAATAACAAAAAATCACTTGTTTCTTTTATTCAGAGAAAACCACTTGTATCTTTTAAAACATTTTTATCATGTGAGTAAACACATTTTTCCTCTGAGATGAATTATATATTTTGTTTTGTAAATTTTTTCTTTTTCACATAAAGTGTATATTGTGACCATTATTATCTTAATCACACTTGGCTTTTTCCTTGATTATTGGTTCTTAAAGTGTGGTCTGAGAGTCCCAAGATTGTTACAATTTGTACTGATGGCACAGAAAGCAGTGATGCTTCTTGCTGGTGGCTTAGCACAAACCAGGGCAGTGACATAAAGCTGAATGAGTCATTGTAGTCTTCATTGCCACTCACATAGGTAGAAGCAGAGAGCCATTTTCACTTAACTGGAGAAGAAAAAACATCAGGCCAGGTGTGGTAGCTCACGCCTGTAATCCTAGCACTTTGGGAGGCTGAGGTGGGCAGATCACCTGAGGTCAGGAGTTCAAGATCAGCCTGGCCAACATGGTGAAACCCCGTCTCTACTAAAAATACAAAAATTAGCCAGGTGTGGTGGCAGACGCCTGTATTCCCAGCTACTCAGGAGGCTGAGGCAGGAGAATCGCTTGAACCCAGGAGGCGGAGGTTGCAGTGAGCCGAGATTGCACCATTGCATTCCAGCCAGGGCGACAGAGTTGAGACTCCATATCAAAAGAAAAAAAAAATCACTTTTATTGTTTTTCTACCCTTGAGTATACATCTTTTTAATATTCTGTGCTGATGAAATAGCATATTAAAGCATGATGGTTGTCTTAAGGAAATGTACTTATGTTATTGTTTCAGTTACTAGTTAGACTAGCCACTTTTTAATTGTTTATTTATTTATTTTGAGATGGGGTCTCCCTGTGTTACCCAGGCTGGTCTTGAACTCCTGGGGTCAAGCGATCCTCCTGCCTTGGCCAAGTGTTAGGATTACATCCGGCGCTCAGCCACACTAGCCACTTTGTTTAATGGAACACTGTTTTTACTTGGAAAAAAATGTGTGGTAGACAAAGGGATTATTCAGATGTGCGCATTTGGCAGACATTTTCTCAAAAATGAATGCGATAAGCTTGTTGCTTTGAGGAAAATAACACAGTGTTTGCTGCCTGAGCTTTCAAGTGGAAATTGTAGTTTTGAAAAACTTTTATTTGCCACTGTGAGCCTGGTAACTTCCCAATACTGAAAGGACTTTTCTAGGCTGAGTGTAGTGTCTCATGCTTATAATCTCAGTACTTTGGGAGACTGAGGCAGGAGGATCATTTGAGCCCAGGAGTTTGAGACCAGCCTGAGCAACATAATGAGACCATATCTGTACAAAAAAATTAGCCAGGCATGGTGGCACATTCCTGTAGTCCCAATTACTTTGGGAGGCTGAGGCAGGGAGATCACTTGAGCCCAGGTGGTCAAGGCTGCAGTGAGCTGTGATTGTGCTACTGCATTCCAGCCTGGGCAACAGAGCAAGACCCTGTCTCAAAAAATACATGATTAAAATGAAAAAAGACTTTTCTAATGAAATAAACAGTGATGTTAACGAATGTGATTTCAAAATATTGTGTAATGCTATGTGTTAGCATTTTGAATATCTGGATAACTTGAAGCAGTATTTTGCAAGTGACAAATACATATGTCAAAATCGTACATAGGTAATTGATCCGTTAAAAGTGCAAGATGGACCAATGGATTTTAACTAAACAGAATATGAAGTGATTGTTAATTATAGATTCCACATTACTGTCAACCTTTAAGAAACTACTACTAATTAGTATACTATTAAAGAAGAATAACCACAATTATCTGAAAAGACTATTAAAATCATCCTCTTTTCCAACTTTTTATCTGTGTGAGGCTGGATTTTCTTGATATACATTAACTACAATAACATATCACAAAAGATTGAATGCAGAAGCAGGTATGAGAATGTAAGCCAAATTTCAAAGAGATATACAAAAATGAAAAGGATGTTATTAAAGATTATTTATGATAACATGTAAGAAGTTTACCATTAAGTGAAATAGATACTTTAAACTTGTCAGTATGGTAACAATTAATACATAAAACTCACACCAATGAAGGTTCTTTAGATCCTTATAATTTTTAAGACTGTAAAAGGGCCTTGAGACCAAATAATTTGAAAACTGCTAGTTTAGATGGAATTGTTTTTTGATTTAAGAGTCTGTAGGGGCCAGGTGTGATGGCTCACACCTGTAATCCCAGTACTTTGGGAGACTGAGGTGGGAGAATCACTTGAGCCCAGGAGTTTCAGACCAGCCTGAGCAACATAGTGAGACCTCATCTCTACAAAAAGCTTAAAAATTATCCAGGCATTGTGGTGCACATAGTTGGTGCTAAGTAGAAGTGTGAATGAAGGGAAGGAAGGAGGACCAGAGAGCAATTTTCATGATGTGTACAGATTTTGAAGAATTGTTTTTGACATGGATAACTTTCTGACTTCATACAGATAAGAAACCTGATCGGGAAGAAATTCAGATGAGCAATATGGGATCAAACACAAAATCACTAGGTAGGTGATTAATTCTTGCCTAAGGATGTGGAGTAATATTTCACTGGGCTAAGGAGAGCTGTCTAGCTCTATAGTTTTTTTTCTAATACCCTTACCATTTACCATCCTGGGAGAGCATTGGCTGATCATTTCCATTTTGAAGGATGTAAGGAAATTTAATAAAATCTGATCCGTCTACTTTTTCTACATTCTTACATGCTCAAAGGTTTTCAGAAATCTTTCTATGCCTCTCCTATTACTACACATTCAAGTTTGTAGCCCATTATATTCCTACCCCAGTCTCCTTCTCTGGAGTGAATGGATACATCTGTTTCTGCCCAACTATTCTGCTTGCTATTCTATCTTTTCACTCTATAGTTTGATTCTGCTCATGTAATACCTCTTACTGGTATGTCCTTCCCTTTTGTCTTTCTAAATTCTCTTTATCTCCAAAGGCTTAACTCAAGTCCTGTTTTCCCTTGTCAGGTCCTTCCTAACAATTGCAGCATATTTCACTCGCTCTTCTTTTAATTCCCATAACCTTTTCAGACAAACCTCTTGTTTAGCTTTATTATGTCATATTCTGGGTATTTTATACATATTGTCTTCCATCTTAGATTCAAGTTCTTTTTTTGAGACAGAGTCTCACTCGTTCACCTGGGCTGGAGTGCAGTGGCGTGATTCTCATACCTCAGCCTCCCGAGTAGCTGGGACTACAAGTGTACACCATCACACCTGGCTTATTCTTATATTTTTAGTAGAGATGGGGTTTCACCATGTTGGCTAGGCTGATCTTGAACTCCTGGCCTTAAGTGATCTGCCCGTCTCAGCTTCCCAAAGTGCTGGGATTACAGGCATGAGCCACCACGGTCAGCCAGATTCAAGTTCTTTAAGTCGGGGACCATCAGACTTAATGCCTTTGTGGAGCATTTGACAAGCTCAGTTCCCAACAGTGATGCCTAATTACACCTATCTGCTTGATATACGTTTTACATTAGAGGGGAATGTCATATTTCTGTGTACTTTTTTTTTTTTTAAACCAGATAACAACTATTCCACACCAAATGAGAGAGGAGACCACAATAGAACACTGGATCGATCGGGGGATCTAGGCGACATGGAGCCATTGAAGGGAACAACACCCTTGATGGTAAATTCTCTTTATATACTGCTATCTGTCTAAGGCTAGTTCTATTTTGAAGCCTATGTGTTTTGTGAAACACAAAAAAAAGTACAGAGAAAGATCGCATCCTTTTCTGGTAGGGGTTTTCAGGAAAAAGTAAGAGTTCTGACTCATGTTGGGATTTCTTGGGCCGTTATTCTGCAGTGGTCAAAATGGGGGAAGCATGTCTGTAAAAGTGTTACTGATATGACTAACACTAACTGATCTACTTTCAAACATTGCCTTTTTCCTCTCCCTCCCTGTTTATGCATGTTTTTCCCTTCTCTTACTATTATATCTTGTTTTGTTTGAGTTTACAAATTTTCAGAGTTTCCCTAGCTCTGGCACACACTCATGAGGTTCCTGTCTCTACTCATACTAACAAATTGCATGTGTTCACAGCAGGACGAGGGGCAGGAATCTCTGGAGGAAGAGTTGGATGTGTTGGTTTTGGATGATGAGGGGGGCCAAGTGTCTTACCCCTCCATGGTATGTCCTTCAGTCACCCCCAAGATTGTCCTTGAGGAAGGAGGCTCCTGAGTGCCAGCAACTTGTCAATCACGCTAATCTGATCAGGCCAGAGACTAAGTAGTCTCAGCCACATGGGGCTCGAGGGGTTCTGCTTTTGTGATTATTACCTCTTACGAGTCTGGGACATGCAGCTGGTGATCTGATTCTCCATTATGTGCTGCTTTCCTTTCTCCAGATTTGCTCAACTTTTTTGGGGGGGTCTCCTTAATCCCAACCCCATTAACATTCTCTCTTTCTCTTTTTTCTCCACAGCAGAAGATTTAGCACCACTATCTCCGTTCCATCTGGGCTTATATGTACTTTTATTTTTTGGTGGTGAAATTGACTGATGATTTTCCTTTTTCTTCGCTGGACTATTGTGCCAACTGCCAGGCTGCCTCCTGCCCTTACAGCCCTAAGTGGCTGCCTTCTTTCCATCAACTCCCAACTTCTTCCTGTGAAGTTTAATTGTCTCAACGCCTCCCCCTCCCCCATTCCCTCCATTTTTCTCCCAAGAAACCTGACTCAATTATTTGCATATTTTGAGAAACTGCTGCAGATTAGTTCTTTTTGCCAGTTTTCCCTGGAACTCCTGGCCTTTTGTGGAGGGGAGGGATGGAGAGAATAGGAATCTTCACTAGAAGCCGTGGGAAGAATTGGAAGTTACATGCTGTATATGCAATGTCCAGCAGTCTGATAAACTGACGATTCTTAATCAAGATTTTTTTCCTGGTGGGGAAGGGACTTTTATTTTCTTTTAGAGAGGGGAAAGTGTGAGCTCTTCCCTTATTCCTAATGGCTATTTTTGAAGCAAAGAAGGCCGGCAACATTGGCACATGCCACCTGGCAAAGGACCCTTGAGTAAGTGAAGGTCTCCTAAAACTGGGATTAAGAAACCTTGCTCTCCTCATCTCCAAGGCAGGGACCATCAAGAACCTACAGACTCCATCTCTTCTGCAAGCCTCATGCCAACCCTGGGCTATTGCTGCTGCCCCTTAAACACAGGCTGTCCTTAACCCACCTCTCCTGCCCTGTGATATGTCTGCTGAGTTGGCCTGGCCATTTCCAAGAGGCTGTAGAAAGGGGAGAATGTCAAGGAAGACTTTTGGTAGAGAAGGAGCAGAAAGATGTGTTTTTGGGAAGAAGAAGACCTCTAGGAGGAGCTAGTAGGAATGTACATGAAGCAATTAGTCTGAAACTGGCTTCCCCACTCGCCCGTTTCTCCTTTTCCTATCCTTATAGGCCTGTCCCTTGCCTCTGCCCTGGATTGGTTGGCAAACTAAAGGACTTGATGTACATAACTCCTGTCCCTTTTACCCTTACAAGGTGGGGATTGCCCCTGGCTTTGCCTCTTCTTTGTGCCTTTGGCCTGGGGTGCATCTCCTCCCGCCCTTCCATGTGCCTTTCTTTGCCTCTGCAGTCTCATTTCTCATAATTTTGCAAATTATATTTTGTTGCTTTCTTACCTACTATTGGCCCTAAATAGCAGAAAGAAGAGAAGTGACCGAGAGAACCTCAGATTCTTCATTGAGGATTGGTATAGCCATGATTTCAGTCATAGCAAGCTTTTGCTCAACAGCATATGGGTGGGATTTTGCAAAAATCCTATTCCAATGAATCTCAAAGTAAGGCTGGTAAGAGAAGTGAGTGGTGTGACTCTTACTCCTTAGGTGCCCAGAATTTACCATCATCTCTGAAGGAGTTACAGGGAAGTGGTCTCCCCAATTCTCCCCTCCCTCCAGTATTGCCCCCTCTCACTTTAGCATATATTAATTAGCAGGTTGGGCTAGAGAAATCAGCTGCTATGCGGGTTGATTATTATTATTATTTCTAATCCTTTTCCTTATTTGCCTTCTACTCCCCTTAATCTAATCTAAAAGCTCTGTTCCATGCAACTGGAGTTCCTTATCCCTCTCTTCCCCTTCCCTTATATATTGAGGCTATGGGGTAGGAGAAAAGTGCACAACCCACCACCCCCTTTACTCGTGCATTAAAATTTCTTATTTACCCTTTTCCCCCTTCCCATTTCTTCCCACTTTCATCTACCTTTTCTGGCAAAAAGGAGCCTTTTGCTCTCTGTGACCCTAAGAGCACACTGCACAGGGAAAATTGCCCCATCCAGACCTGGCTCCACTCTTGATTTCTCTTGTTCTCTTCTGCTCTTTTCCTGGTGCTCTTTTTTCTCGGTGGGGTGTGGGTAATAGAACAGCCATGGGCTTTTGGGGACCTTTAACTTTTTTTTTCTCTTTCGTTTATAAAAAACACTAAACATTCAATTCCAGAGAACCAAAAATCCCACCTTCCCACCGAACACTACTAAGGGGCTTGTGTTCTGCTCCATACCTTTTCTCTTTTCTTTCTGTCTTGTTAATGCTTTTAAAAACAAATGAGTTTTTTATATAAATAAAGTTTTTAAAGTGTGTATGTGGGGGGTCTGTGTCATTTCTTCACTTCAAGCTGTTATTTCTTCCCTGCTTTGCATCTTTGTTACTTCCTTATGTATCAGTGTCCTTTCCAGAGCAACCAGAAGGAGGTTATACCAGGATTTATTTTGAGCTCAGCCCCAACTCTTTATCAAGCAACATTCTTGTTAACTATATGTGAAACATTTTTTCTTCTGAAGATTCTTAAAAATTGAATGTGGCTGAAGTTGAACATGGGAGCTTATTGCTAATTTAGAGATAGGAAACTGAAGCATAAAGAATTAATGACTTACTTTAATTACTGGAATTCTTCTGCAACATTTGACAAAACTAACCTTGAATAAGGCCCACTGTAATACGTAGCTCTCTTAAATATAACACTTAGGACTAGAAGATTAGAAACTACCAATCCCAACTACCTAATAGGAAAATATAGGATCAAAAGGCCCATGTATATAAGTACTGACCACTGGGCCATAATGTTGCTTCTCAGGCTATATGCAGTCCTTTAGTCAGAAGTCAATAGGCCTATTTATTAATATTTTACAGACCATATTACCTGGATTACCAGGGACTATCTGCTGCAGAGATCAAGGGTTAAGATCTATGGGAAGATACTTATTTTTCTGAGGTCCTTATGTCCTGTCATATAATTAAAGACTCAAGAGAATTTATGTGAAATGCTTTCTGTATGCCCAAATCTTTAGATTAAAATTATATAGCTGCTCCTGATGATGGTCCTGTCTTGTTTTATTGAACTAGGACTTGGGTATGAAAACTTTCATGGGCTAGCGAGACCAGGAAATCAACTAGCTTTTAAAGCTTGATTTGTGTCTAACAATTGTAGTGTTAGATTAGAGGTTGAAGTACAAAGCCAAAAAGCTATTAAGAGTTTACTTTCCAAAGAGTTTTGATAGCCCTGCTTGAGATGATTTTTATCTATATAGAAAAGCCTGGCTGCTTGTCAGCAACACTTTATTTCCCTGTTATGTTCTTATCCTTTGGCATTGAGCTAGATACAAACCCTACTACTCTTCTCTCTTCCTTCTGGATTGGTCCATTTGTTTATCTCATTCAATAAATATTTGCCAAGCACCTCCTATATGCTAAGCGTTGTGTCAAGGTTAGGTTTAGATTAGAGAGTGAAACAGATGGATCTTTTCTCATAGATTGCAATCCATGAGAATCCTCTATAGCTAAGATCTATGATCAGACGAGATCGTGTGCGTTCAGGGTGATATGGCCATAGACAAGATCTATGATCTTAAAAACACTTCTCTCTGTGCCATATCTAAATACAATGAGATGTTACACAGAATGATGTGTAAAGGCCCTATCTCACAAGTTTCTTGACACTGATGTACTTTGTGACAGAGGTCAAAGCTGGGACCTCACTTGGCCACCTTTTTTTTAGACAGAGTCTTGCTCTGTCACCCAGGGGCACAATCTCGGCTCACTGCAACCTCAGCCTCCTGGATTCAAGCGATTCTTCTGCCTCAGCCTCCCGAGTAGCTGGGATTACAAGTGTGTACCACCACGCCTGGCTAATTTTGTATTTTTAGTAGAGACAGGATTTCACCATGTTGGCCAGGCTGGTCTCAAACTCCTGACCTCAAGTGATCCACCCTTCTTGGCCTCCCAAAGTGCTGGCATTACAGGCGTGAGACACTGCGCATGGCCGGCCACTTGTTTTTCTTGCTGAACTAATATTCTTTGCTACAAACTGGAAACACCTCACCCAGGAAGAACTAAGAACCAGTCTTTCCATATCATTTTTTTCTCATTTTGTCTATTTTTATATCTGAAGCAAAGGTTCTTAATATTTTCATAGATGGAATTGACTAGACCTAGCCCTGTATATCTGAGCAAGTTACATAAGAATTCCCTGTATGCTTGTTGAAAATGCAGAGTCCCATGTTCCATTTCCAAAAATCGATTCAGTAGGTGGGACTGAGGAATCTAAAATCATGGTAAGTCATCCAGGTTATCCTCCTTTTTTTGTTTTTGTTTTTGTTTTTTTTTTGAGACGGAATTTCACTCTTGTCACCCGGGCTGGAGTGCAATGCCACGATCTCAGCTCAGTGCAACCTCCGCCTCCCGGATTAAAGCGATTCTCCTGCCTCAGCCTCTTGATGAGCTGGGACTACAGGCACCCGCCACCACATCCAGTTAATACTTGTATTTTTAGTAGAGACAGGGTTTCACCATGTTGGCCAGGCTGGTCTTGAACTCCTGACCTCAGGTGATCCACCCACCTAGGCCTCCCAAAGTGCTGGGATTACAGGCATAAGCCACCATGCCTGGCCCATCCAGGTTATTCTGATGTATGTGGTCAGTTAACTGTGACTTAAGGGACTGATCTAGTGACTTGCTTAAGGTTATAGCCTCAAAGTGGAACCCAGGATTACTGGCTTCAACTCCACTGGCAGTAATACTAGTATGGTGAATGTAGACAATATGATGTGGTGATCACCATTTTAAGAGAGCATTCATAGAGGAAACTTTATCTCAAAGGAATGCATTGCTTTCAATAGAGTTTGAGATAATGGTAAGTGATAGGTTGGTGTGTGGTATCTGGGTAGGAGAAGCTTCTCATCCTGAAAATCATATGTAGGTAATGCTCAGGTTGCTGAGGCAGGAAGCTAGCCCTTAATTTGGGGTCCTGTAGGTCACAGAGAATCCCCTGGAATTGCCGACTTTGACTTAAATGTCACTTCTAGCTACAAAGGGTATCTCAACTGGCG
The DNA here is from genome assembly GCF_029289425.2 of Pan paniscus. NCBI lineage: Eukaryota > Metazoa > Chordata > Mammalia > Primates > Hominidae > Pan > Pan paniscus. Next base: position 58,975,586 of record NC_073258.2, read on the forward strand.
AGCAAGTGGCCCCATTGGCTAAAGCCAAGGAGACCACATCTGGAAACTTAAATCACTCTGGTAGCTTCCAGAGAGAGCTACCTCAGGAAAGCTCAAAAAAGAAACAAGATAATTGCTAGGAACAATTTTTGTTCACACAGCTTTAAGACTGTTCTGTTGCCTGTGTCACTTAAAGCATTAGTTCTTCAACTGATCCATCCAGGATTTAGAGACAGACATGGATGAAGAGAAAGCTGGAGGAGGTAAGATAGGTTGATTGGTCTGCATCATTTTAACCTGACATTTTTCTCCTTTTATGCAGTGTAAAATGACCATGGATAGCTATCCATGAATGGACTAAGAGCTTTACACTTGTTATAATTGTAGGAGCTATAAGCATGTGGCAACTAGCTTTAAAATTTTTTTTTACCTGAGAAAAAGTGCTATACTTATCTCCATATACTACTTTATTTTTAAAAAAAGACAGGTTATTCCACTTTTATTGAGGACACAAAAGTATTACTACCCTGCTGTCTTTTCCCCCAGTATCTCTAGTGCTAATGGACAGTGCCATAAGACATTTATGCCTGAGGAAAAAGAAATATGGGATATTTGTGGTGATGTTCCAGTCAATTACCCAATTTTTGTCTTCACCTCAATTCTTTTTTTTTTTTTTTTTTTGAGGTGAAGTTTCGCTCTTGTTGCCCAGGCTGGAGTGCAATGGCATAATCTTGGCTCACTGCAACCTCCGCCTCTTAGGTTCAAGCAATTCTCCTGCCTCAGCCTCTGGAGTAGCTGGGATTACAGGCATGCGCCACCACGCCTGGCTAATTTTGTATTTGTAGTAGAGACGGGGTTTCTCCAGGTTGGTCAGGTTGGTCTCGAACTTCCAACCTCAGGTGATCTGCCTGCCTCGGCCTCCCAAAGTGTAGTGATTACAGGCGTGAGCCACCATGCCTGGCTCACCTCAATTCTTCTTTTCCTTCCACCTTAAAGGCAGGCTTAGCTTTGGTCTTACAGTTCACGCTGTTGGCAGAATCGGGGCAGGGGGAGTGCATTGGTGTGCGTATTTGAAACTAATTCAGGGCTCTGTTTTTGGCAGTATGCTGGATTAGATAATTCTGAAAAGTCCTTTCAGCAGAAGCAACCACGATACTGGGTAAATATATTTATAAAAAATACTTTTAAACATATTGCTGAGCAGGCACAAAAGTGAGGAGCCTACGGCTCTTCAAAATGAAGCAAAAGCTGGAATCCTAGGAAGTAACTGCCAAAGCCAGCTTTTCCTCAGAATTTTTGCCAAATTCAGCAGCCCATAACCTTCTATTTTAGTGATTACACAAAGTATGGGCAACAGGAAATGAGAAATCTAGTAGGTTCCCTCATAAAGCTGGACACCCTCAGTGTAAAGGTGAACAAGAAATAAACACTCCATAGAAGGGCGCAGCAAGGAACTCATTTGTCTCAACCTTAGTGCCACATGGAAACTACAGAATATTTTCCCTGATGATTTATAACCACAAATGGCCTTCTATGGGCTTTCAGTCCAAACTTAGGCTACCTGTGTGGTCCAAAAAGCTTAACTGGGGAATTTAAAGTGGTACTCATTTGTTTATGCTTCCAGGTGATTTTCAGAAGCAAATGCAATTCCTCTAAGGCCTCAGAACAATTCCCATAGATATACTTTCAAGGCAAATGAGTGCTCTTGCCCAAAAATTATAAACTGAACAAAGAAATAAGGCACAATGAGTGAAAAGACAGACACAGAAGCTGATCTTTTAAATACTTCAGATGTTGGCATTGTTGCACAGACTATAATGAAATAACGATTAATGAACTTTTTGAATTAGAAGTGAAAAATACAAATTTGAGGTAAGAAGTCAATGGATGGATTAAATAGATTAGACAAATTGAAGGAGGATTTGTGAATTGGAAGATAAGAAATTATACAGAATGCACCCCAGATAGAGAATGGAAAATAGGCAAGAGGTTGAGACAACAATGGAATAAGATCTAATATACATTATTTGGAACATCAGGAGATAGGAGGAGGCAATATTCAAAGAGAAATTTTTTAGGGTTGGATGAAAGGCACCAAACCTCAGACTTAGGGAGCCCAGTGAATCTCAAGCAAGATAAACCAACTTACCTAGTACATCAGGGTGAGATGCAGAAAACCAAAGAAAAGATTGTGGGCATCTGGAGAGAAAATACAGACTACCTGTAGAAAACCAGCCAGATGGTGACTTCTGTGTCAACAATGAAAGCCAGGAAACAGTGAAATTTATCTTCATCATGTTGAGAAAAAGGAACTTATTATGAAAGCTTACCTGAGGTGACACTTTTTAAAAAGCTACTAAAAACATTTTCCGACAAAAGCAGAGTTTCCACTTACAAAAGGATGTCCTTGAGGTGGAAGGAAAATGATCTCAGATGGAGAATCAGATGCAAGAAGGAACACTGAACGAAATTGCTAAAGCCTTCACTGTAAGAGGAGTGTGTAATTTATGGGAGAGAAATACAGACTAGAATTAAAATGCTGGACAACAATAGCATGTAAAGTTGAGGGAGCAATTACAACACTAATTTTCGGGTTCTTCAGGAGGAAAGTAAAGATACTGATAAGACTTGAAAAACTAAATATATTAGATTGGTACAGAAGTAATTGCATTGAAATGGCAAGAACTGCAATGACTTTTGCACCAACCTAATACATATTAGCTGGAATAACCACTAAAGAATGAATATAGGACATATAACTTCCAAACAAGTAGAGAGGGAAGAAAGCAAAAGGAGTATGGGCAAGGTTAGTACTGGTGCTGCATCTGATGGAACAAGCTGAGCCTGCAGGGCAGTGGTGGTAGGTAGTGGTGGAGCCCCCACCTTTATATCACAGCACTGGGTATAGCGTGTGGCAAGTTAAGTAGATGTGTGCAGCAAAGAGCAGAGTGAAGAACAAGAATAGGGACAAAGGGAATAGCTCCAAGACAATTTCTATAAAAGCAAAGTTAAAAATTGGCTGGTAAGTGAGTTGGTCAGCCTGGCTTAAAGACACAGTCAGTACAAATGCTTTCATATTTTGCTGATGAAATTGCAAAGTCTTCTGTAATCCCAGCACTTTGGCAGGCCGAGGTGGGCGGATCACGAGGTCAGGAGATCGAGACCATCCTGGCTAATGCAGTGAAACCCCATCTCTACTAAAAATACAAAAAATTAGCTGGGCGTGGTGGTGGGCGCCTGTAGTCCCAGCTACTCGGGAGGCTGAGGCAGGAGAATGGCGTGAACCCGGGAGGCGGAAGTTGCAGTGAGCCGAGATCGCACCACTGCACTCCAGCGTGGGCGACAGAGCAAGACTCTGTCTCAAAAAAAAAAAAAAAAAAAAAAAAAAAAAAAAAAAAAAAAAAAAAAAATTGCAAAGTCTTACTTGTCTGAGTATCCTCCCCATATCCTAAAAGGGTTTGACCCAGAGTAGGGCTGGACTGAAGCTGGAGGCTACCCTTTGACATGAAGATGTTATCATTTTTAGGTACCACTGGCTTTAGAGTAGGAGAGGTCACAGGGAAGCATTGGGCTATTCAAGCTCATCTCTGGGTCATCATTTCCTGGGCACTAAGAAGGGCTTACTCAGGGACATTGATTCAATTTTGAATTGGTAGTGCATTACAATGTCACACATTTGCAACAGACATTTCTCTGTCCCTTATGGTGCACTTAAAGCATATCTATACTAGTGAAACAAGCTTAGATTTATATGTGGGATCAAGATGTACTATCTACTGTCTTATTCAAATGCCTTTTGCTTTAATCTTTTATTTATTATTTATCATTTTTATCTTTTGAGACGGAGTCTTGCTCTGTCACCCAGGCTGGAGTGCAGCGGTGCAATCTCTGCTCACTGCCACCTCTACCTCCTGGGTTCAAGCGATTCTCCTGCCTTAGCCTCCCGAGTAGCTGGGATTACAGTTGCCCGCCACCATGCCTCTCTAATTTTTGTATTTTAGTGGAGATGAGGTTTCACCATGTTGGCCAGGCTGGTCTGGAACTCCTGACCTCAGGTGATCTTCCCGCCTTGGCCTCCCAAAGTGCTAGGATTACAGGTGTGAGCCACTGTGCCTGGCTTTTTATTTCTTTTTATCGAGGTTAGTGACTCTGAAATCTAGCTCAGATTTTTGAGATGATTTAGAATGATCATTTATATTAAACTACTCAGCACAAAATTCAGGCTCTGGAACCAAATTGTCTGAGTTCAAGTCCTTGCTGTGCTACTTTAGCTGTGTGACCTTGAGCAAATTTCTAAAGCATTTGGTACCCTTCATCATGGGAAGAATAATATCTACATATTATGAAGATGTAATGAGATAATGAATGTAATTGGACTTAAAACAGTACCTGGCACATAGTGTATTATTACTATTGTATTTGTCACCAGGTGCTTTTACATATATATGCATATAATTAGCTATGCGATTGCTCAGTTATTATGTCCAACTACTTCAGGGATGATTTCAAGGGGAACTCAAAATGACAAGCAAGTGGTATACATGTCCACACCCTAGATTAGGAAAAGATAGCCTTAGTCTTTTGGTGGGTACTTAGACCTCTTTTGTCCAGGCTCTGTTGTAGGTGCTTAAGTGTTAGGACCTTTAGGAATGATTCTTGCAAAAGTGAATGTTAAAGGCTTAGAGATTACTATGGCACGCCCACATGGAAGCATCTGTTTATTCTGGTAGTGCTTGTGACAACACATAGACTTCTCAGAACCAAGATGAGAAAAGACATCCTCACAAGATATCAAGGTTTTTCTGTGTGTCTGAAACCCCAAGAGATAAAGGAGTAATCTTTGGGCATGAGAACCCATGAGAGATATGAAGGGATTTAATTGAATGAAAGAATGAATAAAAAGCTACATACATTTATTAAGTATTTTGTTATGATAGACAGACATGTAGTGAGCACATGTCCTCAAGGAACATTTGGTAAATTACTCCAAGGGCAAAGGGTTTCAAGTAGTGAAGTCCTTAGATCACTAGCTATAGATAAGAGTATGGAGAAGAAAAGACTGGATGATCAGAGGAAGCTGCAAGATTCTAGGCAAGGGATAATGGTGGCTTAGACTAGGTCATATAGTATAGAAAGAAAAGAATATTTCCAGTTCAGTAATGTTAACAGGTAATATTTAGCGCTGTGTGAAACTTTCTAAGTACTTTGAATATATTGACATTTAATCACACGAACCCTATACGTAGGGGAATGACATGAACATATATAATAGTAGCAAATATTTTGGGGCTAACCTTCGTGCTAGGCTTCACATGCTCTGTCACCCAGGCTGGAGTGCAGAGACTGTGATCTTGGCTCACAGCAACCTCCACCTCCCAGATTCAAACAGTTCCTGCCTCAGCCTCCCAAGTAGCTGGGATTACAGGCATGTACCACCACATCTGCTTAATTTTTCTATTTTTAGTAGAAATGGGGTTTCACCATGTTGGCCAGGCTGGTCTTGAACTCCTGACTTCAGGTGATCTGCCTCCCTCGGCCTCCCAAAGTGCTGGGATTACAGGCGTTAGCCACCACGCCCAGCCATATATGCATTATTCTTGTTTAATATTTTCCACAACTCTGTGATTCTCCCCATCTTACAGCAGTTAAGTAACTTGCCTTAGGTTACACTCAGTGACAAAGGTTAAACATTTTTTTGTTTTTGATCAGATTTGTTTGATTAGAAATGCTGTGGGTTTTTCTTTTACTACTAACATAAATTGCTTCAGAAGGTAGAATTGGTAGAACATAGGGTGAGGAGAAGAGTTGAGAAGAACATAGGGTGAGGAGAAGAGTTGCCTGGGCAACATGGTGAAACCCTCTCTCTACTAAAAATACAAAAAATTAGCTGGGTGTGGTGTCATGGGGCTTCTGGTCCCAGCTACTTGGGAGGCTGAGGTGGGAGGATGGCTTAAGCCTGGGAGGCAGAGGTTAGAGTGAGCCAAGATCATGCCACTACACTCCAGCCTGGGTGACAGAGTGAGACCCCATCTAAAAAAAGTAAGACAAAAAAAGCATGATTTTCTGATATCTGGGTGATATCAGCCACTGATTGAGACAGGAAACAGTGGCAAGTGGAAGGATATGTTGGAAGAGAAAAGTTTAGTTACAAGTAAATTTCGAAGTGATTGAGGAACACTGAAGTGGAAGTATCCAATAGGCAGCTGGATATGTGACACTAGGGCTCAAAAGAGGCCTGGATTCTGAATAAAGATTTGACGGTCTACTTTAAGCAATGTACTTTAAGCTATAAGAGTATATGAGATGGCCCAGGGAGTGTAAGTATGAGAAGAGTGGAGAGTTTAGATTTGAACCCTGTTGGTACATAAATATTTAAGAAGGGAAAGGAGACCCTGAAAAACTAGGGAACTAGTCTGATTTAGGAGAATATTTTTGTTTGTTTTTAAATTTTCTTTTTTTTCTTTTTTTTTTTTCTTTTTTGAGAGAGAGTCTCACTCTGTTGCCCAGGCTGGAGTGCAGTGGCGCGATCTCAACTCACTGCAACCTCCTCCTGGGTTCAAACAATTCTCCTGCCTTGGCCTCCCAAGTAGCTGGGATTACAAGTGCGTGCCAACAAACCTGGCTAATTTTTGTATTTTTAGTAGAGACGGGGTTTCGCCATGTTGGCCAGGCTGGTCTTGAATTCCTGGCCTCAGGTGATCCGCCCACTGTGGCCTCCCAAAGTGAGGCTTGAACCACCACACCCGGCCTGTTTGTTTTTTTTAAGAAGCCAATGCTGCTTCCCATTGCAAAGTAACTAACAAAAAAGTAGGGTTTGCTTTGATATGTTTCATCGTTGGAGGATATTTAATTTTTCTTCCAATCTTCCTACAATATTTGGATCTTTGGGGTCTGGAACCCTAGAGAGCATGGAGTCAGTCTTCCATTTAATTCTCCTTCCCTCTGGTATAAAACCAGGATTCAGAATCCAGAAAGGCCACCTTACCGATTGGGCAAAATGGGCAATAGTTCCAGTTCTTCCCACCATCAGGCCTGTGTCTGACTGTCCTGCCTCATCCTGTTCTCCCTACTCCTCTCTTGCTTGTCCCTTGATCCCTCTCTTTCTTTGCTTTCCTCTTCATTTATTTCCACTAGTTCTCTAGTTGCTTCCACTCCAGACCTCTACGACCAGGCAGCCTATCAAGAATTACAAATCTGGTTTTATTTCTCCTGCTCAAAAGTTTGTCCCTCAAAGAGTGGTTAGCATAGCCAATAGGGCACAGCCATATTCCACCCTGTGACTTATAGGAGGAAGCTACTTCATGTGAGGTGGTCCCCCTTGGTGAGTCCTTCCTGCAGAGCAGAGATTGCCAGCTTACTTAGGGTAGTCCTGAGTCCTGGAGGACTGACAGGACTGACTAAGAACCCATATACTCCTTTACTCTGTCTGCTTTTGTCCCTTACTCTGATTCCAACAGACTCATTGCCACATAAACCCAGGCTTTCAGGGGTCAGATGGGACCAGTGCGGGCTGGGGATTTGTCCTTATTGAGCAGCTCTCTACCTATAAGGCCAGTAAAATGCCAAGAACAGAGCATAGTAGGTGCTGAACATAGGCGTACATAGTAACCACTAGTGATAGTTGAGATAATGAATGAGTGTCCTTTGCTGGCAGAGCCCATCACCAGCCAGGAGTCTCCACCTCCAGCAACAGTGGAGTGGACCTTCAGCACACACCCCAACCCCACCTTGCCTCATCCTGACCCCATTCTGCCTCATAGATCGATTATTTTTAATATTTTGGTTTAAATTAAAAGACCCTATATGACTTTTTAAAATAACATGATTTAACACAGCAGATTACGGAATTAAAATTCTTGCCTCTCTTTTATGTCACTCCCCAGGAATAACTACTTTTAACCATTTGTTACATATCCTTTCAGATATCTTTCTCCAAGTGCTTATGCAACAAAGACTTCTTTTTTATTTTTTATTTTGAGACAGAGTCTCGCTCTGTCGCCCAGGCTGATTTCCGCTCACTACAACTTCTGCCTCCCAGGTTCAAGTGATTTTCCTGCCTCAGCCTCCCAAGTAGGTGGGATTACAGGTGTGGGCCACCATGCCCGGCTAATGTTTGTTTTTAGTAGAGATGGGGTTTCTCCATGTTGGCCAGACTGGTCTCGAACTCCTGACCTCAAGTGATCCACCTGCCTCAGCCTCCCAAAATGTTGGGATTACAGGTGTGAGCCACCACGCCCAGCCACAAACATTTATTTCTAATGGAATGTATGATGTACATATTCTGCAATTTTGTTTTTTTCCCATAAAGCATGTCATGGACATCTTTCTACCATAGTGCATGTTAGTCTTCCTTGTTTTCCTCGTGATTGCCTATTTTACCATTATAAGTCTATGCCATTTTAGACCTGGTATCTTCCTGCTTCTGGGCAATATTTTTGTGGCCAACATGGAAGTCCATAGCCCACTTAGGAGACATTTTTCCCAGTATGGAACCTCAGTCCAGAGCCCATGATCCTGTGGTTAGGATGAGCAGACAGTATGGCCGCTTTGCCCCCTCTCTGGACAATTCAGCCTTATCAGCCTCCAACTCACTTCCCCAGAGGATTTGGAAATATGCTTCCTACTGCTCTGTGCCCCTGGGCAGAGATGCTAAGTATCCTGTCCACCCCTTCCTTCGGAACATAACACAGAGGATTTTTGGCTTTTTAAACCTACATCTTATCTGAAGGTAGGGATTGCTCTGCCTGCCATCCCAAAGCCTACAGTCCTGACACTGTGAAATGAGTGCAGAGGAAGGAGGTGGAATGCAGTTGGCTTTGAGTCCTAGCCAGCCATTTGAAGGCTACAGCCTGCTTCTAACTTGTTTCTGATGGAATTCCCAGGAATGACCCTGGCTCAACCTGATTCTCATCATGTCTTCTCTGTACTTTGGAGAAATCAGGTCCCAAACTCTCCTTTCTGGGCCTCTCTAATGTCTGACTGTGGACATTCAGTATCTCAACTCTGACTTCGCTTTTACTTCCTGTAGAGTGACTTGAATTCTGGTAACTCATATTCTTGTGATGGTACCTCATTGCCAGTTGCTTTGTAACCTGCATTCCATAGTGTTGCTTACACGAAACTGACTTAAAAAGTGAAACCCTGACCCCATCAGTACTGTCACTCATCACTTAATCACAAGGATATGTTCTAAGAAATGCATCGTTAGGCAATTTCATTGTTGTGGGAACATCATAGAGTGTCCTTATGCAAATCTAGACGGTATCATTTACTACACTCCTGGGCTATGTGGTATAGCCCACTACTCCTAGGCTACAAACCTGTACAGCATGTGTGTACCATTATTATAGTAATAATGAATACTGTAGGCAATTGTAATATGGTAAGTATTTGCACGTCTAAACATAGAATGTTTACCTGCATAGGGTACTTACGTGAATGAAGCTTGAGAACTGAAAATTGCTCTGGGTGAGTCAGGGAGTGAGTGGTGAGTGGATGTGAAGGCGTAGGACATTACTGTACGCTTGGGCTACACTAAATTTATAAACCATTTTTCTTCAGTAATAAATTAGCCTTAGCTTACTATAGCTTTTCTTCACAAACTTTAAAAATTTAAAAAAAACTTTTGACTCTTTTGTAATAACAGCTTAAGACAAACACATTGTACAGCTGTACAAAAATATTTTCTTCTTCCATATCCTTATTCTATAGCTATTTTCTATTTACATTTTGTTATTTTACTTTAAATTTTTTTTTTTTTTTGGTTAAAAACTAAGACATAATTCCAGCACTTTGGGAGGCCAAGGTGGCAGGATAGCTTGAGATCAGGAGTTCAAGACAAGGTTGGGAAACATAGCAAACCCTGTCTCTACAAAAAAAATGAAAAAATTAGCTGGGAGCAATGATGCACTCCTGTAGTCCTAGCTTCTTGGGAGGCTGAGGCAGGAGGGTCCCTTGAGCCCAGGAGTTCCAGGTTACAGTGAGCTACTGCACTCCAGCCTGGATGACAGAATAAGACCCTGTCTCTCAAAATGAATCAATCACACAAAGAAGCCAAAAACTAAGACACACACACACGTGTTAGCTTAGGCTTACAAGGGGTCAGGATCATCACTGTCTTTCACCTCCATATTGTGTCTTACTAGGTCTTCAGGGGCAATAACGTGCATGGAGCTATCATCTATGGTAATAATGCTTTCTTCTGGAAGATCTGCTGAAGAGACCTGCCTGGGGCTATTTTACAGTTAACCTTTTTTTATTTTTGAAACAGTGTCTTGCTGTCTCGCCCAGGCTGGAGTGCAATGGCACGATTTTGGCTCACCGCAGCCTTGAACTCCTCAGGCTCAGGCGATCCTCTCATCTCAGCCTCCTAAGTAGCTGGACTACAGGTGCATGCCACCATGCCAGGCTAAGTTTTGTATTTTTTTTGGAGAGACGGGGTCTCACCATGTTGCCCAGGCTCAGGCTGGTCTTGAACTCCTGGGCTCAAGCAATCCTCCTGCCTTGGCCTCCCAAAATGCTGGCATTTCAAGCGTGAGCCACCCTGCCTGGCATACTTAACTTTTTTTAATAAGTAGGAGGAATATACTCTAAAATAATAAAATATAGTAAATACATAAACCAATAACATAATCGTTCATTATTATCAAGTATTATGTACTGTACATAATTGTATGTGCTATACTTTTATATGGCTGACAGTGCCGTAGGTTTGTTTACACCAGTATCACCACAAATACATGAGTAATGCATTGTGTTATGATACTACAACCGTTATGATGCCACTAGTGATGGGAAACTACTTCATACAGATGCTAGGGCCTAAGGCTATTCCTGTCTTTGAGGAGCTCTGATCCCAGGGATGAAGGCAGTAAATTCATTAATGAGGTAAGCATTACTATAATGATTTCTTTTTAACATTTAGAAGATGGTTGAATTCTGCCAGGAAGGAGGGCAAGGCTTCACTGAGGTGACATTTTGGTTCGTTTGAAAGGATAATTAGGATTCCATCAGTTGGAGAAGGTGTGAAGTCATTCAAGTCAGATAGAATAATGTGCAAAAGTACAGAGGTATAAAAAGAATGCGGTTCATTAGGTGTCCACATAGGCAAGAGGAAGTTTCTCTTTTTAGAAACATTTCATCTCATAATTGAAGGTGTGATTGAAATATAATATTATCATTTTGCAATCCCTAATAAAGGGATCTTAGGCATTGAGCATCAACAGCTGCTAACATCACAAAAAGAGATCTGTATCACCTATGAAGTAGTTTAAAAAAATATCAAGCCTGAGTCTGATCAAACTTGTAGATCCAAATACTATTTTATAGGAAACACAGAAGATGGGGGCAATGTTTAACTATACCATAAGGATGTAACTAGCAACATGGGAGGAATTACAAATGACCCAATTTCTTTAATAAATTAATTGCAAGAAGAAAAAAAGTGGAGACAGACCTATAAATTAAAAAATATCAGTCTCAATGCATGCGTCTTATTTGGATTCTAACATAAAGAGGACATTTTATGAGACAATTGGAAATTCGAATACTGGATATTTGATGTTACTCAGGGATTATTATTTTTAGATATGACAGTGGTATCATGGGTTATGATTAATTCATTGTAAATTCGAGCAATGTACTGAAATTTTAATGGATAAAATGTTATGATGAGGAAATTTGCTTCTAAGTAGTATGGGAGAAGAGTAGATGAGGCTATAAGTGACACAATTGGCTATGGGTAATTCAAGCTGGGGTATGGGTACACCAAGTTTCATTATAGTATTCTGTTTGATTTTTCTGTATATTATTTAAAATTTAAAATTAGAATTCCCTGTAATAAGTTTTTAAAAAATGGTATATTTGGGATCTAGTAGCTCCATGTGGCTGAGGCACAGGGACATACAGGGCAGCAGGATATGGGACTATGAAGGGAGTTGGGGTCTCAGGGGTGGTGCTTGGGCTATAAAGTTCTTTTCATGCAGGCAAATGAGTTTCACACCACCCTGGAGACCTAGCGTTCTGAGGTGGAGCCTCTGGAGCAAGGATGGGGGACAGGAGCTGAACAGAGGGGATACTAGGATATTTTAACAAGAACAGCTTTGCTTCTAACTTTTATTAAATTGGGCTTCCAGGTAATATTTTGTTTAAAAACGGGATTCTGAGGCTTCAAAAAATTTCTCTATAGCCATTGAGAGAACGGTTGAATATTTTAAAGACCGTCACTTGAGCCATAGTGCAGAAGATTGGAGGTAGGGAAATCAGCTGGGAGGCTATTTTAATATAGCTGGGAGGCAAATGAATAAAGCATTTGTTTTGAGAGGAATTTAGCCAGTGAAGATTTGGTCCCAGGAGGTAAACCTTTTAAGACAATATTTGTAATTATTATTTCCCAGGCCATACTCCTAGGGAAGAAAACAAAGAGGGTGTGGAAATATGCTTACTCCTTGTAACAAGAAAGCCAGTCCTTCTTAGCACCCACTGGGGAATAGGCTGGAACCCTGCTCCTTTCTCTTCTATCTGGCTCTTGACAGAGCACACGGAGAACTCGTCTCCCTTACAACTGTCTCAGCATCTTCTTTGATCAGAGTCTCCAGTCTGTCCTCCTGTGCACCGTAACTGATAATTTGGTGAGGTAGGGAGTGATGCCAGCTGTTTGGGTTTACAGTGACCACTTCTATTATTGTTGCTCCTGTTTCAACTATAGCTGCTTTCAGTATGCACCACCACATCTACTTGACAGTACTCTACCTTCTTATAGCAGCTTAAACTCCAGAGTGTAAGATCCCAACAACTAGCCATCTCTTCTTCCCTTTTCTGTGAAATCTTAGAGTCTCTCTGACTAGGCAAATCCACTGACTTTCCCTCCTAGTAATCTCCCTCAAATGTAATGTCTCACTGAGCCCTGCGCCTTTAAAACACATGGACACATACTCATGCATCAAGCTGCTTACAGCTAATAAAAATGAACTATTAACATTCCAGACTCTGCTAGGTGCCTGTAATCCTAACACTTTGGGAAGCTGAGGTGGGAGGATCGCTTGAGCCCAGGAGTTTGAGACCAGCCTGGGCAACACAGTGAGGCCCCATCTCTACAAAAAACCCAAAAATTAGCCGGGTGTGGGATCACATGCCTGTAGTCCCAGCTACTCAGGAGGCTGAGGGAGAAGGATCATTTGAACATGGAAGGTTGAGGCTGCAGTGAGCTATGATCATGCCACTGCACTCCAGCCTGGGTGACAAAGTGAGACCTTGTCTAAAAATAAAAATAACATTTAGATCTTGTCTAAAAATAAAAAACATTCCAGACTTGGTGAAAATCATTTAGGTACATCTTTATGTGTCTTTATCCCTCTGGCTTTCAGTCTACAATGTCCTGGTGGGCGGGACGCATATTTCTTAACTTTGCCTTTGCCCCTCTGACTTGATGCTTGAGTGAAGCCTCTTTAGTTCTTACTTTTTGTGCTCATTAAGATCTTAGCCTTCTTGAATTATGGAACTCCTTGAGAATCTGATGATTGTTACGGACCTGCTCCAGAGAAATGCACACACATAGTATTTTGCCTACAATTTGAGAGTCTCTTGAATTTTAAAGCCGTTGCAATTTAAATGCATCAGGAAGACTTGACAGCAGAGAGTTTCTTGATAAAAATGCAGTATTCCTTTATTGCTGCTTGTTTGGTTGGTTTAAAAATATGTGATATTTCTTGTCCTACCCTAGCATTTCTGGTGCCAGTATCACCAATTTAAACAATCTCACTGGTAATTCTAAAGTTCACTAAGATTTGAGAAGTTCTGCCCTAAAGACTCAGCTTATCTTCATAGTCTATCTCATCTTCCGCTCCCAGCCACTTAACTCCTGCTACAGGGGTTCAAACTCTGGAGTCCTGGTTGCTATCTAAAGGGAACAACTGCCTTCCTGTAGGGCTAAAGTGAAGCCCCTTCATGGAGAAGCACTAGAGTCTGACAGTGGGCCCAGGTCTTCTTCATTTTCAGGTATAGTTCTGAATTCAGAAAGCCAAGTCATGTCCCAGAGAGCTGCACTTCCCTCCTTCTTTCTGTCCATCTCTCATCAATTATTTCTGTACTCACCTTCCCCCAGTTCAGACTGGAACTTTCCCTCTTCTGGAGTTGTTGCTTTCCACCATACAAGATGTCTTGTGCTTCTGCATGTTGGCATCCAGGTGTATTATTATTCCTGTGTGGTAGCCAGTGGTGCAGACTTAGAGTGCCTTGTAAGTGCCTCTAAGTAGGATATAGTAAAAAGGTTTGCAGAGTTAAGCTTACATCCCAGCAGGTCCAGGTACTTCTTTGAGGTACAAAACTGATGACAGGGCTGGGCGCAGTGGCTCACGCCTACAATTCCAGCACTTTGGGAGGCCGAGGTGAGCAGATTACTTGAAGTTAGGAGTTTGAGACCAGCCTGGCCAACATGGTGAAATCCCATCTCTACTAAAAATACAAAAATTAGCTGGGTGTGGTGGTGCATGCTTGTATTTCCAGCTACTTGGGAGGCTGAGGCAGAAGAATGGCTCAGGAGGTGGAGGTTGCAGTGAGCCAAGATTATGTCACTGCACTCCAACTTGAGTGACAGAGTGAGTGAGACTCTGTCTCAAAAACAAACAAACAAACAACAAACTGATGACAGAGCAGAGAAGGTCATATTGAGTAACTTAATTTATTATTTTTACTAGCTATAAACAATTTAAAAAATGTAATAATTGAAAATAATTTAGAAAGTTCAGAAGGGGCCAGGCACAGTGGGTCATGTCTGTTATCTCAGCACTTTGGGAGGCTGAGGTGGGAGGATTACTTGAGCCTAGGAGTTCAAGACCAGCCTGGGCAACATAGTGAGATCCCTTTCTCTACAAAAAAATAAATTAGTCAGGTGTGGTGGCATGTACCTGTACTCCCAGCTACTTGGCAGACTGAGGCAGGAGGCTCCCTTGAACCCAGGAGGTTGAACCTGCTGCATAGCTAGGGTGACAGAGTGAGACCCCATCTTTAAATAAATAGATAAGAAAGTACAGCAAATTTTTTTTTTTTTTTTAAGTAGAGGCTAAGTCAATTATAATCCTAGTTTTTTAAGTAGAGGCTAAGTCAATTATAATCCTAGTTCCTGCCATCCAGAGGCAACCATTATTAACATTCTGGCATCCTTCCATCTAGTGTTTTTCTATTTTTTAAAAAATAGAAATTATACAATATATACAACACAGTTACCTGCTTTTCTTTGCCTAACCTTGTTTTATAACATTTCCCAATTAATTCTTCAAAATCGTATTTTCTTTTCATGGCTGCATGATATTTAATTAAATAAATATACCATTATGTAACTTTTGCTCAATTGTTGGATACTTAAGTGTAATACCTATGTATAGTATTATAAATATGCTGTAATAAACATCTTTGTACCTAAACTTTTTCTTCTGGATTTTTTCCTTAGAAGAGGAATTGCTGGGTTAGAAATTATGAACATTTTTAAGACTCTTGATATACAGTACTAAATTATTTTCCAGAAAGATTAGAGTATGTAGCCTTTTCAGATTGGGTTCTTTTACTTAGAAATAGCATTTAAGGCTCTTTCCTGTCATGTTATGGTTTGATAGCTCATTTCTTCTTATTGCTCAATAATATTCCATTGTATGGCTGTACCACAGTTTATCCATTTACCTGGATAAACAAATCCAAAAACATCTTGGGTACTTCTAAATTTTAGCAATTATGAATAAAGCTGCTGTAAACATTCACGTGCAGGTTTTTGTAAGCATGTAAGTTTTCAATTAATTTGAGTAAATACCAAGGAGCATGATATGGTATGGATTTGTGTTCCTACCCAAATCTCATGTCGAATTGTAATCCCCAGTGTTGGAGGAGGGGCTCGGTGGATGGTGATTGGCTCATGGGGGTAGAGTTCCCCCTTGCTGTTCTCATGAAAATGAGTGAGTTCTCATGAGATCTCGTTGTTTAAAAATGTGTAGCACCTCTTCCTTCACTGTCTTCCTTCTGCTCCAGCCATGTAACATGTGCCAGCTTCCCCTTTGCCTTCTGCCATGATTCTAAGTTGCCCGAGGCCTCCCAGAAGCAGAAACCTGTACAGCCTGCAGAACCATGAGACAATTAAACCTCTTTTCTTTATAAACTACCCAGTTTCAGGTATTTCTTTATAGCAGTGTGAGAACAGACTAGTACAGAGCACAATTCCTGAATCATATGGTAAGCCTGTGCTTAGCTTTGTAAACTGAAATTGCCTTTTCCTCCAGCAGTGAGGAAGAGTTCCTGCCGTTTCCCATCCTCTCCAGCACTTGGTGTAAATGTTTGTGTTTTGGATTTCAGTCGTTCTAATAGGTATGTAGTGGTATCTCGTTCTTGTTGTTTTCTCTCTCATCATTGCCTTGATTTGCAGTCTCCTAATTATGCATGGTGCTGAGCATCTTTTCATCTGCATATCTATCATCTTTATATCTTCTTTGGTAAAGTTTTCAGATCTTTTGCCCTTTTTAAATTTTTTTAAATTAAGTTTTAAGAGTTCATATATTTTGGATACCAATCCTTTATCAGATAAGTGGAATTTTTTTTTTTTTTTTTTTTAAACAGAGTCTCGCTCTATTGCCCAGGCTGGAGTGCAGTGGCGTGATCTCGGCTCACTGCAACCTCTGCCT
The DNA here is from genome assembly GCF_029289425.2 of Pan paniscus. NCBI lineage: Eukaryota > Metazoa > Chordata > Mammalia > Primates > Hominidae > Pan > Pan paniscus. Next base: position 58,992,226 of record NC_073258.2, read on the forward strand.
CCTAGGTTCCAGCAATTCTCATGCCTCAGCCTCCTGAGTAGCTGGGATTACAGGTATGTGCCACCATGACTGGCTAACTTGTATTTGTAGTAGAGATGGGATTTCACCATGTTGTCCAGGCTGGTCTCAAACTCCTGACCTCAGGTGATTTGCCCACGTTGACCTCCCAAAGTGCTGGGATTAGAGGCGTGAGCCAATGTGGCCGGCTGTTTTCCAGACAGGGTCTCACTCTGTCAACCAGTCTGGAGTGCAGCCTTGACCTCCTGGACTTAAGGGATCCTCTCGTCTCAGCCTCCTGAGTAGCTGGGACTATAGTCTCACTATGTTGCCCAGGCTAGTCTTGAATTCCTGGGCTTGAGCGATCATGCTGCCTCAGCTTCTCAAAGTGCTAGGATTCCATGTCTTTGCTATTGTGAATAGTGCTGAGATGAACATACATGTGCATGTGTCTTTATGATAGAATGATTTTTATTCCTTTGGGTATGTACCCAGTAACGGGATTGCTGGATTGAATGGTAGTTTTTTATTTTATTATTATTATACTTTAAGTTTTAGGGTACATGTGCATAATGTGCAGGTTTGTTACATATGTATACTGTGCTGCACCCATTAACTCGTCATTTAGCATTAGGTATATCTCCTAATGCTATCCCTCCCCCATACCCCCACCACACAACAGTCCCGGGTGTGTGATGTTCCCCTTCCTGTGTCCATGTGTTCTCATTGTTCAATTCCCACCTATGAGTGAGAACATGTGGTGTTTGGTTTTTTGACCTTGCGATACTTTGCTGAGAATGATGGTTTCCAGCTTCATCCATGTCCCTACAAAGGACATGAACTCATCATTTTTTATGGCGGCATAGTATTCCATGGTGTATATGTGCCACATTTTCTTAATCCAGTCTATCATTGTTGGACATTTGGGTTGGTTCCAAGTCTTTGCTATTGTGAATAGTGCCACAATCAATCTAGATGCCCATCAACAGTGGACTTGAAAAAGAAAATGTGGTACATATACACTGTGGAATACTACACAGCCATAAAAAAGAACAAAATCATGTCTTTTGCGACAACATGGCTGGAGCTAGAGGCCATTATCCTGAGAGAATTAATGCAGGAACAGAAAACCAAATACTGCATGTCCTTACTTACAAGTGGAAGCCAAACACTGAGTACCTGTGGACACAAAGAAGGGAACAATAGACACCAGAGCCTACTTGAGGGTGGAGAGTGAGAGGAGGGTGAGGACTGAAAAACTACCTATTGGGTACTATGCTGATTAAATGGGTGACAAGATTATTTATATACCAAACCCCTGCAACACACAATTTACCCATGCAACAGACCTGCACATGTATCCCCTAAACCTAAAATAAAAGTTGGAAAGGGAAAAATGTCAATAAATAAATAAACTCAATGCTCATTTAGAAAAAACAAAACAAAACAAAAAAACAAACACAAAGTGCTAGGATTATGGGCATGAGCCACAGCACCTGGCCCATCAGATAAGTGTTCTACAAATATTTTCTTTCGGTCTGTGGCTTGTATTTTTGTAACTTACAAACTTCTAAATGATTGAGTAAATCAAGAAGGAAAAGATAGAGTACACAGGCATTAAAAGTTACCTACATAAACAAAATAAGATATTCAAAAAATGGCAAAATATTTTCAGCAGATATGACAAATCATTAAATGTGTTCATTATATGAAAAGCTGATATATACATATACATATGTCATATATATACATATATATAGCCAGAAGACTTGAACAGATAATTAATAAAAGTGGTTATATAACAAATAAATATGTGGAAAATTGTTTACTCTTGCTAGTAATAAAATAAGTGCAAATAAAACAATAAAGTATTTCCACTTTTTGGGCTTATCAAGTTAGCCAAAAAATTTTCAATGCTATTGTCTAATAATGTGTTGGAAAAGCTACTTATACATGGCTGAGAGGAGTCTAAATTGGCAAAGCAATTCGCTGATACAGGAGGTCTTTTAAATTATTTTTATTTATTTTTTAAATTTTTTGAGAAAGGGTCTCGCTGTGTCACCCAGGCTGGAGAGCAGTGGTGCAATCGTGTCTCACTGCCACCTCAACCTCATGGGCCCAAGCAATCTTTCTGCTTCAGTCTTCTGAGTATCTGAGACCACAGGTGGGAGCCACCATGCCCAGCTAATTTTTTTAATTTTTATATTTTGTAGAAACAGGTCTCACTATGTTGCCCAGGCTGGTCTTGAACTCCCCGGCTCAAGTGAACCTTCCACCTCTGCCTCCCAAAGTTCTGGGATCACAGGCATGAACCACTGTGCCCAGCCAAGGTCTTTAAAAATGTCAATGAATGAAGCATAGTTGTTAAGAATGCAAATTTTGGAGTCATGAAAACTTTATTATAGGCCAGGCACAGTGGCTTACGCCTGTAATCCCAACACTTTGGGAGGTCAAGGAGGGCGGATCACTTGAGGTCAGGAGTTCGAACCAGCCTGGCCAACATGGTGAAACCTCGTCTCTACTAAAAATACAAAAATTAGCTGGGCATGGTGGCACATACCTATAATCCCAGCTACTGGGGAGGCTGAGGCATGAGAATCACTTGAACCCGGGTGGCAGAGGTTGCAGTGAGCCAAGATCACACCAGTGCACTCCAGCCTGGGCGACAGAGTGAAACCTTGTCTCAGAAAAAAAAAAAAAAAAAAAGAAAACTTGATTATAAATTCTGACTCTATTTTTATCCATAATATAGGGATAATAATGCTGCCTATCTCATAAGGTTATTGTCTGGTTTAAATGAGAGAAAGCCTGTAAAGCACTTGTAAGAGTAATGGACACATGGTGGCAGAGCTGAATTTCCAACACAGTTCTTCCTGATATCAGTGCTTTTCTTTGCTATTTAGTCTTTTTTTTAATGAATAGGAAATTCAAACAACGTAGAAGTAAATAAAGCATCAAAGCCTTCCCTTTCCCTCTGCATCTCCACTTCCATTTTCATTTTTCACAGAAAAATATTTGCTGTTAAGAGTTTTATTCAAAACCCCTCCTATATATTTATAGGCATAAAAATAGATACTTTTACATGCACAGTTCCCTTCTTCCCTTTCTCTCTTCTTTCTTTCCTCATTCCCTCCCTTTCTTCCTTCCTCCCTGCCTCCATCCCTTCCTCCCTCCTTTCCTTCCTTCTTTAAATAAAGAATGATGATTCTGTGTGCATTGTTCTGCAACTCAACAGTATGATTTGAACATCTGCCCATATCAGTCCCTGTGCAGAGCACTCTATTATATGGCCACACTAAATTTATTTGATCTTTCCCCTATTGATGGATGTTTTTGCTGTTTCTGATTTCTGCTCCATCAAATAATGTTTCATTGAAAATAATTTTGCCTATATTTTGCATATATGTGGGAGAAGCACAGTAGCATTTTTTTTAGTTGTGATGAGTTATATGGGGTAATGCTTCCATTTTTATTCTCTGTGCTTACCTAGGATTATTAGCATTTATTGAAGAATGCAGAGCTCAGTTAGGGGGTCTAGAATGTTGTCTTTGAGCAGGATTATGCCATGCACATTGGTAAGTCTGAGATACTTGCTGTGTTTTCATTTACTCGACACTGTTGTGCTGCTGAGCCAACCACTAACATGAGTTGAACTGCATGTCTATGCCTCTAATAGCTGATAGTGTGCTGAGAAGAGAGGTAAGAGACCCACAGAAAAGTTTTAGAGATAATAATAGCAGACATGTAAAATTCCAGGGACTTTAAAATCACGGCCAGGCACAGTGGCTCATGCCTCTAATCTCAGCACTTTGGGAGGCCAAGGCAGACAGATCACTTGAGGTCAGGAGTTCTAGACTACCCTGGCCAACATGGTGAAACCCTGTCTCTACTAAAAAAAATACAAAAAATTAGCCAGGCATGGTGGTGCATTGTGACAATGTCCTGGGACATAAATTGCTCCCAGCTACTTGGGAGTCTGAGGCAAGAGAACTGCTTGAACCTGGGAGGCAGATGTTGCAGTGAGCTGAGATCGTTCCACTGCACTCCAGCCTGGGCAACAGAGTGAGACTCCATCTCAAAAAAAACCCAAAAACAAAACTCGCAGGGAAAAGCTTTTGTGAGAGATGGGCTCAGGATGAGGATTTGGAATGAATGTAATACATTATGTAATGCCCTAGAAGTATACTGGTAATACAATGTGATAAGTAACACATTTGACAATTTCTAAATTTTTAATTCCATGATTTATGAACTTAGAAACTATATATGACAGAGTGTTCAAAAAATTGTTTTGTGGGGTTTCACTTCTGTGTGAGGAATATTAATGTGAGGAGTGTTAAATGGAGCAGGACACTAGAGGTGGTAAGGACAGATTGTATTCAGTACTACTGCAATAGGGGAAAGAGACTTCAGTGTAGAACTGAGCTCAATTCTGAATACAACAAGGACAAATGGGGACTTATAGTCAAGGAGCAGAGTGAGGGAGGTCAGAGGATGGAAAAATTAGTTTGCCTAAAGCAGAGCTGTTACCTAGAGAGAAGCACACCAGTGATTTCTATCCCCACTCCTCAGCTCTGGAACTGTGGCTCTGGTATTTTTCCTAGGGGGAGAGGCGGACTCTAAACAAATAAATGTAAAGTCTTCCCATAAGGAATGGCGTTAGATACAGGATGTAGGGAAGTTCAAGTCTAAGGGTTCTCTCAAACAATGGCAGTTTCATTAGAAAGCAATTAAGAGGCAGCTGGTGGCTTTATGATAGATACAAGCGAACCCACTTACCAACTAGTTTACCAGAGAGCATCAGGGAAAAGGATTGCTAAGAAGAGCCCTCCTGGGGACATAGCAAACCTTAAACATGCATCTCAAAAATGAACCCTGCAAGGGAGTCCTAATTTAATTGGATTAGCTGTGGAGCAATTTATGTCTCAGGACATTGTCACAAACAATAGAGCAATCAGCTGACAATTAGTGAAGCATAAGAGCTGGGAGTGATCAAGGGAAGAGGCAGTAGAAGAGAGCCCTGCTAAAATAACATTACTGACATCCTAGGGTGGCCGTGCATATGCCCAATGTTGCACCCTCTGAGGAACAACATCAGAGGCTTTACAGTGTGAAGGAAATAGACTTCACTAAAATAATCCACCCAGACAATATACAAACAGGCATACAACAATAACAAGCCTTGGCATCAGAGGGAGAGGAGTGATATCCAGAACTTCTACAATATATCATCCGAAGCATTTGTTTTCAACAGAAATTATGCTAACGTCAAGGAAACAGGAAAGTGTGACCTATACACAGGATAAAAATCAGTCAACAGAAACTACTTGTGAGAGGGACAGATGTCAGACTTAACAAAGACTTCAAAGTAGCCATTATGAAAGTAAGGAAACCATGCTTAAGGAAGTAAAAGAAGATAGGATGACAATATTTTATTATGTAGAGAATATCAGTAAAGTGGTAGAAACTATAAAAAAGAATCAAGTAGACTTTGTGAAGTTAAAAAGTTCAGTAACTGAAATAAAATCACTAGAGAGGCTCAACAGTAGATTTGAACTGGCAGAAGAGAGAATTGAACTTGAAGATAGATCAGCAGAGATTATGAAATCCAAAGACAGAAGAATGAAGAAAAATGAACAGAACCTCAGAGGTATCTGAAGCGGCTATAACAATGTCAGACAAAATAAAATTTAAAATAAAAATGTTACTAGAGATAAAGAAGGACATTTTATAATAATAAAGGGGCCAATCTATCAGGAAGACATAACAATTATAAACATATATGCACCTATTAACAGCATCCCAAAATACATGAAACAAAAACTGACAGAAATGAAAGGAGAGATGACAATTTGATAATAGTCCTTGGAGACTTCAATACCTTCAGCAATAGATAGAACAAATAGGTGGAAGATCGGTAGGAAACAGAAGACTTGACCATTATAAACAAACTAATCCTAACAGATACTCCAGGAGTAGCAGAATATAAATTCTTCTCAAGTGCGTATGAAACATTCTTCAGGATAGACCATATGCTAGACCATAAAACAAACCTCAATACATTTAAAAGGATTGAAATGCTTCAAAGTATGTTCTTCAACTACATGGAATGAAATGAGAAATCAACAACTGAATAAGAGAAATTCACAAATACATGGAAATTAACACACTGAAAAGCAATGGGTTAAAGAAGAGTATCAAGAGAAGCTGAGTGCAGTGTGTGCCTGTAGTCCCAGCTACTCGGGGGGCTGAGTTGGGAGAATCACTGGAGCTGAGGAGTTTGAGGTCAGCCAGGGTAACATAATGAGACCCTGTCTTAAAAACAAACACAAAACAAACAACAACAACAAAAAACACACAAAATACAAGAGAAAATTCATTGAGATGTATAAAAACTAAGAAAAAATAGCCAGGTGTGGTGGCTCATGCCTGTAATCCTAGCACTTTGGGAAGCCAAGGTGGGAGAATTGCTTGAGTTCAGGAGTTTAAGACCAGCCTAGGTGACATAGCAAGACCTTATTTCCACCAGAAATAAAAAAAAATTTAGCTGGGCAGTGGTGGGGCATGCCTGTAGTCCCAGCTACTCAGGGGGCTGAGGTGGGAGAATTGCTTGAGCCCAGGAGATCGAGGCTGCAGCTATGATTGTGCCACTGCACTCCAGCCTAGGCAACAGAGTAAGACCCTGTCTGAAAAAAAAAAAAAAAAAAAGAATGAAAAAAAATAACTTATGGTATACAACTAAAGCTGTACTTAAAGGAAATTTTTAGCTATAAACATCTATATTATAAAAGAAGAATAATCTCAAATCAATAAACTAAACTTCCACCCTGACACTTAAGGAAAAAGAAGAGCAAACCAAACCTCAGGCAAGTAGAATAAAGGAAGTAATAAAGGCTAGAGTGAAAATTAATGAAATAGATAATTTAAAAAATAGAGAAAAAAAATCAAACCCAAAAGCCAATTCCTTGAAAAGATCAACAAAATCAACAAACATTTTAGCTAGACTGAACAAGAGAAAAAGAGAAGACTCAAGTTGCTAAAATCAGAAATGAAAAAGGGACATCACTACTGACCTAATAGAAATAAAAAGTATTATAAAATAATACTATGAACAATAGTATGCCAATAAATTAGATAATTTAGATAAAGTGAATAAATCCCTGGAAAGAGACAAATTACCAAAGGTGACTCAAGAAGATATAGAAAGTTTGAATAGATCTTTATCAAGTAAAAATATTGGACAAGTAATATAAAATTGCCAACAACAACAACAACAACAACAAAAACAACAACAAAAATTCAGGCCTAGATTTCTTCTCTGGCAAATTGTAGCAAACATTTAAAGAAGAATTAATAGAAATATTTACAAACTTATCCAAAAAAAAAAGAAGGATGAATACTTTTCAGTGTATTCTATGAGGTCAGTATTATCCTGATACCAAAACCAGACAAGGACATAAAAATAAAACTGCAGACCAATATCTTTATGAATATAGACCCTGGCTGGGTATGGTGGCTCACACCTATAATCCCAGCCCTTTTAGAAGTTGAGGTGAGAGAATGGTTTTGAGCCTAGGAGTTCAAGGCCAGCCTGCACAACATAGTGAGACCCCCATCTCTACAAAAAAAAATTAAAAATTAGCTGGGTGTGGTGGTGAACACCAGTAGTCCCAGCTACTTGGGAGGCTGAAGTGGAAAGATCTTTTGATCCTGGGAGGTAGGGGCTGCAGTGAGCTGTTATCACACCACTGCACTCCAGCCTGGGTGACAGAGCAAGACCCTGTCTCAAGACCCTCTCCAAGACAGACAAACAAAAAAACCCAAATGAGAAGACAGACTCCCAAATCCTCAAAAAAATACTAGCAAACAGGGTATATCAACATATAAAAATGCTTGTACACCATGAGCATGTTAAACGTATCCCAGTGATTTACTTATTTGGAGACAAAGCCTTGCTCTATCCCCAAGTCTGGAGGTCAGTGGCATGATCTTGGCTCGCTGCAACCTCCGCCTCTTGGGTTCAAGCGATTCTCATGCCTCAGCCTCCCGAGTAGCTGGGATTACAGGCACCCAGCTAAGTTTTGTATTTTCAGTAGAGACCAGGTTTTGCCATGTTGGCCAGGCTTGTCTCAAACTCCTGAACTCAGGTCATCTGCCTGCCTCGGCCTCCCAAAGTGTTGGGATTACAGGCGTGAGCCACCACACCTGGCCCTAGCGATCTATTATAAGATTGGTTTAACATCCAAAAATCAACCAATAGGACAAAAAATAATAGGTGTGTTCCCATAGATGCAGGAAAAAAAATTTGCAGAAATCTAACATGCTCTCATGATAAAAACACTCAACAAACTAGAAATAGAAGATAATTTTCTTAACCTGATAAAGGACATCTACAAAAAACCCCACAGCTAACATCATACATCATCTCGGCTCACTGCAACCTCTGCTCCCAGTTTCAAGAGATTCTACTGCCTCAGCCTCCCAAGTAGCTGGGATTACAGGTGCATGCCATCACCCTGTGGTGCCTGGCTAAGTTTTTGTATTTTAGTAGAGACAGGGTTTCACTGTGTTGCCCAGGCTGGTCTTGAACTCCTGAGCTCAGGCAATCTGCCTGCCTTGGCCTCCCAAAGTGCTGGGATTACAGGTGTGAGCCACCATGCCCGGCTTAATATTTTTAAGATGGCAATACTCCCCAAACTGATCTTCAGATCAACACAGTCCCTGTCAAAATTCAAGCTGGCTTCTTAGCAGAAATGGAGAAGGTAATCCTAAAATCATATGGGAATTCAAAGGATCCAGAGTAACCACAACATTCTTGAAAAAGAAAAAGAAAGTTGGAGGACTCATGCTTCCCAATTTCAGAACTTACTACAAAGCTATAGTAATTAGGACAATTTGGAAGTGGCATAAGAATAGATATATAGAATGGAATACAATTAAGAGTCAAAAAATAAGCCCATATATTTACAGCCAATTGATTTTTTTTCTTTTCTTTTCTTCATTTTTTTTTTTTTTTTGAGATGGAGTCTTGTTCTGTCTCCCAGGCTGGAGTGCAGTGGCATGACCTCAGCTCACTGCAATCTCCACCTCCCAGGTTCAAGTGGTTCTCCTGCTTCCGCCTTCCAAGTAGTTGGGATTACAGGTGTGTTCCATGACTCCCAGCTAATTTTTGCATTTTCTGTAGAGACACGGTTTCACCATATTGGCCAGGCTGGTCTCAGACTCCTGCCCTCAAGTGATCCACCTGCCTCAGCCTCCCAAAGTGCTGGGATTACAGGTGGGAGCCACCACACTCGGCCCCAATTGATTTTTGATATGAAGAGAGAACAATCTCTTCCACAAACTGTGTTGAGACACCTGGATATCCACATGCAAAATAATGAAATTTGATTCCTACCTCATACTGTATATAAACATTAACTCAAAATGGATCAAAGACTTAAATGTAAGACCTGAAACCATACAACTGTTAGAAGAAAATACAGGGGGTAAATCTTTATGACCTTAGATTTGGCAATGGCTTTTTGGATATGACATCAAAAGCATTAGAAACAAAAGAAAAAAACAGATGTCTTAGTGTGAGCTGCTATGACAAAATACCATAGGCTGGGTGGCCTAAGTAACAGAAATGTATTGGCTTCTAGTTCTGGAGGCTAGAAATCTGAGATCAGGTGTCAGCATGATCGCGTTCTTGTGAAGGCTTCTTCCTGGCTTGCAAACAGCTACCTTCTCACTGTGTCCTCACACAGTGAAGAGAGTGAGAGAGAGCGAGCAAGTTCTCTGGTGTCTCTTCTTATAAAGGCACTAATTCCATCATGAGGGCTCCACCCTCATGACCTCATCTAAATCTAATTATCTCCCAAGGCCCCATCTCCAAATACCATTATGCTGGGGATTAGGGTTTCAACGCATGCATTTTGGAGGCAGGGGACACAATTCAGTCCATGGCAGTAGATAAATTGTGATGATTTTTATAGATAAAAATTAAAAGACATTGCAGCATTCCAATATGGCCGAATAGGAACAGCTCCGGTCTGCAGCTCCTAGTGTGATTGATGCAGAAGATGGGTGATTTCTGCATTTCCAACTGAGGTACCTGGTTCATCTAATTGGGACTGGTTGGACAGTGGGTACAGCCCATGGAGGGCGAGCTGAAACAGGGCGGGGCATTGCCTCACTGGGGAAGCTCAAGGGGTTGGGGGATTTCCCTTTCCTAGCCAAGGGAAGCTGTGACAGACTGTACCAGGAAAATTGGGACACTCCCGCCCAAATACTGCACTTTTCCAATGGTCTTAGCAAACAGCACACCAAGAGATTTTATCCTGCACCTGGCTCAGCGGGTCCCATCCCCACGGAACCTTGCTCACTGCTAATGCAGCAGTCCAAGATCGAACTGCGAGATGGCAAGCCTGGCTGGGGGAGGGGCATCCACCATTGCTGAGGCTGGAGTAGGTAAACAAAGTGGCCAGGAAGCTTGAACTGAGTGGAGCCCATCCCAGCTCAATGAGGACCCCTGCCTCTGTAGACTCCACCTCTGGGGGCAGGGCATAGCTGAACAAAAGGCAGCAGAAACTTCTGCAGACTTAAACGTCCCTGTCTGACAGCTCTGAAGAGAGCAGTGGTTCTCCCAGCATGGTGTTTGAGCTCTGAGAACGGACAGACTGCCTCCTCAAGTGGGTCCCTGACCCCTGTGTAGACTAACTTGGAGACACCTCCCAGTAGGGGCTGACTGACACCTCATACATATGGGTGCCCCTCTGAGATGAAGCTTCCAGAGGAAGGATCAGGCAGCAATATTTGCTGTTCTGCAACCTCCACTGGTGATACCCAGGCAAACAGGGTCTGGAGTGGACCTCCAGCAAACTCCAACAGAGCTGCAGCTGAGGGACCTGACTGTTAGAAGAAAAACTAACAAACAGAAAGGAATAGCATCAATATCAACTAAAAGGCCATCCACACCAAAACCCCATCTGTAGGTCACCATCATCAAAGACCAAAGGTAGATAAAACCACAAAGATGGGGAGAAACCAGAGCAGAAAAGCTGAAAATTCTAAAAACCAGAGAGCCTCTTCTCCTCCAAAGGATTGCAGTTCCTCGCCAGCAATGGAACAAAGCTGGATGGAGAATGACTTTGAAGAGCTAACAGAAGTAGGCTTCAGAAGGTCAGTAATAACAAACTTCTCCGAGCCAAAGGAGGATGTTCGAACCCATCGCAAGGAAGCTAAAGACGTTGAAAAAAGATTAGATGAATAGCTAGCTAGAATAAACAGTGTAGAGAAGACCTTAAATGACCCGATGGAGCTGAAAACCATGGCACAAGAACTACGTGACGCATGCACAAGCTTCAGTAGCTGATTCAATCAAGTGGAAGAAAGGGTATCAGAGATTGAAGATCAAATTAATGAAATAAAGTGAGAAGAGAAGTTTAGAGAAAAAAGAATTAAAAAAAACAAAGCCTCCAAGAAATATGAGACTATGTGAAAAGACCAAATCTACATTTGATTGGTGTACCTGAAAGTGATGGAGAGAATGGAACCAAGCTGGAAAACACGCTTCAGGATATTATCCAGGAGAACTTCCCCAGCTCAGCAAGGCAGGCCAACATTCAAATTCAGGAAATACAGAGAACACCACAAAGATACTCCTCAAGAAGAGCAACTCCAAGACACATAATTGTCAGATTCACCAAGGTTGAAATGAAGGAAAAAATTTTAAGGGCAGCCAGAGAGAAAGGTCAGGTTACCCGCATAGGGAAGCCCATCAGACTAACAGCAGATCTCTCAGAAGAAACTCTACAAGCCAGAAGAGAGTGGGGGCCAATATTCAACATTCTTAAGGAAAAGAATTTTCAACCCCAAATTTCATATCCAGCCAAACTAAGCTTCATAAGTGAAAGAGAAATAAAATCCTTCACAGACAAGCAAATGCTGACAGATTTTGTCACCACCAGGCCTGCCCTAAAAGAGCTCCTGAAGGAAGCACTAAACTTGGAAAGGAAAAGCTGGTACCAGCCACTGCAAAAACATACCAAATTGTAAAGACCATTGATGCTAGGAAGAAACTGCATCAACTAACGGGCAAAATAACCAGCTAACATCATAATGACAGGATCAAATTCACACATAACAATATTAACCTTAAATGTAAATGTGCTAAATGCCCCAATTAAAAGACACAGACTGGCAAATTGGATAAAGAGTCAAGACCCATCAGTGTGCTGTATTCAGCAGACCCATCTCACGTGCAGAGACATACATAGCCTCAAAATAAAGGGATGGAGGAAGATCTACCAAGCAAACGGAAAGCAAAAAAAAAGCAGGGGTTGCAATCCTAGTCTCTGATAAAACAGACTTTAAACTAACAAAGATCAAAAGAGACAAAGAAGGCCATTACATAACGGTAAAGGGATCAATTCAACAAGAAGAGCTAATTATCCTAAATATATATGCACCCAATACAGGAGCACCCAGATTCATAAAGCAAGTCCTTAGAGACCTACAAACAGACTTAGACTCCCACACAATAATAGTGGGAGAATTTAACACCCCACTGTCAATATTAGACAGATCAATGAGACAGAAGGTTAACAAGGATATCCAGGAATTGAACTCAGCTCTGCACCAAGCAGACCTAATAGACATCTACAGAACTCAACCCCCAAATCAACAGAATATACATTCTTCTCAGCACCACATTGTACTTATTCCAAAATTGACCACATAGTTGGAAGTAAAGCACTCCTCAGCAAATATAAAAGTACAGAAATCACAACAAACTGTCTCTCAGACCACAGTGCAATCAAATTAGAACTCAAGATTAAGAAACTCACTCGAAACCGCTCAACTACATGGAAACTGAACAACCTGCTCCTGAATGACTACTGGGTAAATAACGAAATGAAGGCAGAAATAAAGATGTTCTTTGAAACCAATGACAACAAAGACACAACGTACCAGAATCTCTGGGACACATTTAAAGCAGTCTGTAGAGGGAAATTTATAGCACTAAATGCCCACAAGAGAAAGCAGGAAAGATCTAAAATCGACACCCTAACATCACAATTAAAAGAACTAGAGAAGCAAGAGCAAACAAATTCAAAAGCTATCAGAAGGCAAGAGATAACTAAGATCAGAGCAGAACTGAAGGTAATAGAGACATAAAAAAACCCTTCAAAAAATAAATGAATCCAGGAGCTGGGTTTTTGAAAAGATCAACAAAATTGATAGACTGCTAGCAAGACTAATAAAGAAGAAAAGAGAGAAGAATCAAACAGACGCAATAAAAAATGATAAAGGGGATATCACCACTGATCCCACAGAAATACAAGCTATCATAAGAGAATACTATGAACACCTCTATGCAAATAAACTAGAAAATCTAGAAGAAATGGATAAATTGCTCGACACATACACCCTCCCAAGACTAAACCAGGAAGAAGTCGAATCCCTGAATAGACCAGTAACAAGTTCTGAAATTGAGGCAATACTTAATAGCCTGCCAACCAAAAAAAAATCCAGGGCCAGATGGATTCACAGCTGAATTCTACCAGCGGTACAAGGAGGAGCTGGTACCATTCTTTCTGAAACTATTCCAATCAATAGAAAAAGAGGGAATCCTCCCGAACTCATTTTATGAGGCCAGCATCATCCTGATACCAAAGCCTGGCAGAAACACAGCAAAAAAAGGAATTTTAGACCAATATCCCTGATGAACATCGAAGCGAAAATCCTCAATAAAATACTGGCAAACCGAATCCAGCAGCACATCAAAAAGCTTATCCACCAAGATCAAATTGGCTTCATCCCTGGGATGCAAGGCTGGTTCAACATACGCAAATCAATAAACGTAATCCATCACATAAACAAAACCAAAGAGAAAAACCACATGATTATCTCAATAGATGCAGAAAAGGCCTTTGACAAAATCCAACAGCCCTTCATGCTAAAAACTCTCAATAAACTAGGTATTGATGGAACATATCTCAAAATAATAAGAGCTATCTATGACAAACCCACAGCCAGTATCATACCAAATGGGTGAAAACTGGAAGCATTCCCTTTGAAAACTGGCACAAGACAGGGATGCCCTCTCTCACCACTCCTATTCAACATAGTGTTGGAAGTTCTGGCAGGGCAATCAAGCAAGATAAATAAATAAAGCGTATTCAATTAGGAAAAGAGGAAGTCAAATTGTCCCTGTTTGCAGAAGACATGATTATATATTTAGAAAACCCCATCATCTCAGCCCAAAATCTCCTTAAGCTGATAACCAACTTCAGCAAAGTCTCAGCATACAAAATCAATGTGCAAAAATCACAAGCATACTTATAGACCAATAACAGACAAACAGAGAGCCAAATCATGAGTGAACTCCCATTCACAATAGCTACAAAGGGAATAAAATACCTAGGAATCCAACTTACAAGGGATGTGAAGGACCTCTTCAAGGAGAACTACAAACCACTGCTCAAGGAAATAAAAGAGGATACAAACAAATGGAAGAACATTCCATACTCATGGATAGGAAGAATCAATATCATGAAAATGGCCATACTGCCCAAGGTAATTTATAGATTCAATGCCGTCTCCACCAAGCTACCAATGACTTTCTTCACAGAACTGGAAAAACTACTTTAAAGTTCATATGGAACCAAAAAAGAGCCTGCATTGCCAAGACAATCCTTAGCAAAAAGAACAAAGCTGGAGGCATCACGCTACCTGACTTCAAATATACTAAAGGCTACAGTAACCAAAACAGCATGGTACTAGTACCAAAAACAGAGATATAGACCAATGGAACAGAACAGAGGCCTCAGATATAACACCACACATCTACAACCATCTGATCTTTGACAAACCTGACAAAAACAAGAAATGGGGAAAGGATTTCCTATTTAATAAATGGTGCTGGGAAAACTGGCTAGCCATATGTATAAAGCTGAAACTGGATCCCTTCCTTACACCTTATACAAAAATTAATTCAAGATGGATTAAAGACTTAAATATTAGACCTAAAACCATAAAAACCCTAGAAGAAAACCTAGGCAATACCATTCAGGACACAGGCATGGGCAAGGACTTCATGACTAAAACACCAAAAGCAATGGCAACAAAAGCCAAAATTGACAAATGGGGTCTAATTAAACTAAAGAGCTTCTGGCCAGCAAAAGAAACTACCATCAGAGTGAACTGGCAACCAACAGAATGGGAGAAAATTTTTGCAATCTACCCATCTAAAGGGCTAATATCCAGAATCTACAAAGAACTTAAACAAATATACAAGAAAAAATCAAACAACCCCATCAAAAAGTGGGCAAAGGATATGAACAGACACTTCTCAAAAGAAGACATTTATGCAACCAAAAGACACATGAAAAAATGCTCATCATCACTGGTCATCAGAGAAATGCAAATCAAAACCACAATGAGATACCATCTCACACCAGTTAGAATGGTGATCATTTAAAAGTCAGGAAACAACAGGTGCTGGAGAGGATGTGGAGAAATAGGAACGCTTTTACACTGTTGGTGGGAGTGTAAACTAGTTCAACCATTGTGGAAGACAGTGTGGCAATTCCTCAAGGATCTAGAACTAGAAATACCATTTGATCCAGCGATCCCATTACTGGGTATATACCCAAAGGATTATAAATCATGCTACTATAAAGACACATGCACATGTATGTTTATTGCAGCAATATTCACAATAGCAAAGACTTGGAACCAACCCAAATGTCCATCAATGATAGAATGGATTAAGAAAATGTGGCATATGTACACCATGGAATACTATGCAGCCATAAAAAGGATGAGTTCATGTCCTTTGTAGGGACATGGATGAAGCTGGAAACCATAATTCTGAGCAAACTATCGCAAGGACAGAAAACCAAACACCGCATGTTCTCACTCAGAAGTGGGAATTGAACAATGAGAAAACTTGGACACGGGGCAGGGAACATCACACACCGGGGCCTGTCGTGTGGTGGGGGGACGGGGGAGGGATAGCATTAGGAGGAATACCTAATGTAATTGACGAGTTAATGGGTGCAGCAAACCAACACGACATATGTATACATGTGTAACAAACCTGCACATTGTGCACATGTACCCTATAACTTAAAGTATAATAATAAAAAGAAAACCTAGAAAAACTTAAAAAAATTAAAGGACATTATGAGAGAATGAAAAGAAAAGCTATTCAATGGGAGGAATATTTGAAAATCATGTTATTTGTTAAAGGATTTTTATCTAGATTGTGTAAGAACTCTTACAAGTCAATAATAAAAAGACAAATAACCCAACTAATAATGAGCACAGGATCTGAATAGACAGTTGTTTCCAAAGAAGATATCAAAATGGCCAGTAAGCACATGAAAAGGTGCTCAAGATTTTAGTTATCAGGAACATGCAAATCAAAACCACAATGAGCTACTGCTTCATATTCATTAGGATGGCTATAATAATAAAAGACAAATAATAAGTGTTGGTGAGGATGTGGGGAAATTGAAACTCTCATGCACTGTTGGTGAAAATGTAAAATGATGCAGCCACTTTGGAACAGTCTGACAATTCCTCAAAAGGTTAAACATAGAGTTTCCCTATAGCCTAGAAATTCCTCTCCTAGATATATAACCAAGAGAATTGAAAATATATGTTCATGCAAAAATTTGTACATGAATGTTAATAGCGGTATTGTTCACAATCGCTGAAAGGTAGAAACAATCCAAATATCTATTAACTGATACATAAATAAAGAGTAGTCTAGCCATATACCCATACAATGGAATATTATTCAGCCATAAAAAGGAATGAAGTACTGATACAAGGTACTTCATGGATAAACTTAGGAACATTTTGTTAAGTGAAAGAAACCCATCTCTAACACATTTTTTTGTGATTCCATTTATATAAAATGTCAAAATAGGCAAATTATTGTGGCAGAAAGTAGACTAATTATTGCAAAGAACTGCAGGGTATAGAGGGATTGGCAGATGGTGGCTAAAGAGTACAGGGCTTCTTTTTGGGATAATGAAAATTTTCTAAAATTGATTGTGGTGATGGTTGTACAGTTCTGTAAATACACTAAAATTCATTGAATTGTATGCTTTAGTTTTATTTTATTTTATTTTTTGAGACGGAGTTTCGCTCTTGTTGCCCAGGCTGCAGAGCAATGGCAGATCTCGGCTCACGGCAACCTCCACCTCCTGGGTTCAAGCGATTCTCGTGGCTCAGCCTCCTGAGTAGCTGGGATTACAGGCACCCGCCAACACGCCCAGCTAATTTTTGTATTTTTAGTAGAGATGAGGTTTCACCATGTTGGCCAGGCTGGTCTCGAACTCCTGACCTCAAGTGATCCACCCACCTCGGCCTCTGAATTATATACTTTAAATGGGTGAAATGTATGGTATGTGAATTGTATCTAAATAAAGCTGTTACAAATAATTTTTTAAAATAATTGTTTATATTTAAGAGATATGGAGCTAGGTGAAGATGAACAAAAATTAATGAATCAAAATTCAGGTAGTCATTAGCTTTTACATGACTATCATTTCCATATATTACACATAAACACTTCTAAACTTTTCTATACCAAATTTTGACTTTCTTATTTTAGTAGACAAATAACTATTTCAAGTTACATTATGTTACTGTTGTCTGCCAGCCAATAGTTTCATTTTAGCAGTGTTGCCATCTAAATATGGCAATGTCTGTGCAGTGATTTGAAGATTTTGTTGCATATTTGCCCTTATTTATAAAAGTATAGTGGAATTGGAAAAATAAAGTGCTGATGTTAATGATTTTCCAATTGTGTCAAAGGAAGCTATTATTTAGTATGCCAGAAACAGTAAATTTTGATGCTTATCAAATTTAAGCAGATCTGACAACTGTGTTCAATTATAAAAGAAAACAGTCAAACTTAAAACACATGTACAAAATGTTATAAGTATGTTGGCAAAGCTTGTGGCTAAAAATAAGGTGCAGTCATGGAACAAATGTGTAGATCTTTACAACTACGTGTAGCAGAATATTATTTTGATGTATCAGGTTTTTTTCCAGATAATATATATATTTTTTAAGCTGGGGGTCCTTCCCAGTTCAAACTTGACCTCTTGGCAGCCATGCCTCGGGATAGGGTTGTTGCAGCATAGTGCAGATACCAAAGAAGTCAATCCTTGGCCTTTGAGGTTTAAAATATGTTTTGGAAACTCAAGGCAGAGATAAAAACCTTTGTGATTAAAAAGCTTTTGAACTTCAAAAGCTAGAACCATCCTGAGAATAAATTCAGAGAATAACCCAGAGAATAAACTCAGGCCTTAACCACAGGCACATGAGAATATGTGATCAGTCAGAGCCAGTTTTTCCAGTGCCTTCTTTTCTCTTAAAGACTAGAAAAAAATTCCTTAGACTTGTAAAGTGAAGACAGTCAGAGGAGAAGTGAGCTCTAAGTCTGGTGAATCTTTAAGGAGGAATCTATCCAGTGGCCCAACTTGCTAGAGCTTCTGCACCTTTTTCCGTTTTTCTTTTTTTTTTTGAGATAAGAGTCTCGCTCTGTCACCCAGGCTTGAGTGCAGTGGCGCGATCTCGGCTCACTGCAACCTCTGCCTCCCGGGTTCAAGTGATTCTCCTGCCTCAGCCTCCCGAGTAGCTGAGACTACAGGCATGCACCACCACGCCCAGCTAATTTTTTTTGTACTTTTAGCAGAGATGGGATTTCACCATGTTGGCCAGGATGGTCTCGATCTCTTGACCTTGTGATCCACCCGCCTCGGCCTTCCAAACCGTTGGGATTACAGGCGTGAGCCACCACGTTCGGCCGCTTCTGTGCCTTTTGAAGTGTAGACATTGAGAAGAAATGTTCGTGTGGCAGGGCCAGGCAGAGAGGGTCTGAGACAATATTCCTATGAACCCAGAGTGGCATGGGACAGTGGATGGATGTGTCCACTGCCCTCTGAGAGGGAAAAAGGAGTAGCTGAGAGCCTGGAGAGGCTTTCCTTTTGGGACATGGAGTCATAAATATGATCAACGTGGTTTGGCAGTTGGAAACCAAATGGGAATAAAGATGTTATGGTAAATGCCAATATGCAGGTATCCCTCTCTGTCCCATTCTTATTCCTTGGTACTTTATGAACCCTGAGAGAAGGAATATGCCAAATATCATTTCAAGTAAACTGAATGAACAAGGATTTTGAGTTGCAAGGATACACCAGAAGGATTTTGAGTTGCAAGGATACACCAGAAGGATTTTGAGTTGCAAGGATACATGCCTGTAATCCCAACACTTTGGGAGGCTGAGATGGGCGGATCACGAGGTCAAGAGATGGAGACCATCCTGCCCAACCAACATGGTGAAACTCCGTCTCTACTAAAAATACAAAAATTAGTTGGGTGTAGTGGCACACGCCTGTAGTGCCAGCTACTCAGGAGGCTGAGGCAGGAGAATCGCTTGAACCCAGGAGGCAGAGGTTGCAGTGAGCCAAGATTGTGCCACTACATTCCAGCCTGGGTGACAGAGCGAGACCCCGTCTCAATAAATAAATAAATAAATAAATAAATAAATAAATAAATAAATAAAATTAAATACAATCTGTTTTTAATAGTTTATCTGCATATGGTGTATAACATTCAGATGTAAAATCAAGTTAAGCATTTATATCATGTTTGAGACGTCATAATTTTTTTCTCTAGCTCTATGGATTGAATTCCTTCCTTTCCTCCTTTCCTCCTCCTTCCCCCACCAAATAAAACATTTAAGTATAAAGTTCAAATTTCAGGCATTCTACTTTCCAAAACATTTTCCAGGAAAGCATTATGTATTATTAAAGGTAGGGACCGTCTGAATGGGAAAATAGCTTTCCTACCCACCCCCCATTCCAGGATATTGCAATGAAAATGATCAAACCACTGAAGCTTCTAGTAGTTTATCGATTTTTATCATGGGCTTTTGTCCATCCAGTTGCAGCATGACCATTAGAAATAGATAAATTCGGCGGGGCACCCGGTGGCTTACACCTGTAATCCTAGCACTTTGGGAGGCTGAGGTGGGCGGATCCCCTGACGTCAGGAGTTCAAAACTAGCCTGGCCAAATTGGTGAAACGCCGCCTCTACTAAAAAAATACAAAAATTAGCCGGATGTGGTGGCAGGCACCTGTAGTCCCAGCTACTCTGGAGGCTGAGACAGGAGAATCGCTTGAACCTGGGACGTGGAGGTTGCAGGGAGCCAAGATCGTGCCATTGCACTCCAGCTTGGGCAACAAGAGTGCAACTCCATCTCAAAAAAGAAAAGAAAAGAAAAGAAATGGATAAATTCATTGCAGTCTGTTCATTTACTGTCTTGGGGCAAACACTCAGTTAGTGGGCCTTATTCCTTTGCTACTGAGGAGAAAGATGGAGCCTGGGTCTCAAGCCCACCTTTGCTGTACCTTTGCCAAATGGTACTGTATGCTTGCCGGCTAGAAGGAGGGTGAGGGATTTTTTTACAGCCTGAGAATGAGTGTGTGTGAGTGAGGTGGTATCCACATTCTTACATTCTTTTTTTGTTTTGTTTTGTTTTTGAGACAGAGTCTCGCTCTGTTGCCCAGGCTGGAGTGCAGTGGCGCGATCTCCACTCACCGCAACATCCACCTCGCAGGTGCAAGCAATTCTCCTGCCTCAGCCTCCTGAGTAGCCGGGATAACAGGCGCCTGCCACCACCCCCGGCTAGTTTTTGTATTTTCAGTAGATACGGGGTTTCACCATTTTGGCCAGGCTGGTCTCGATCTCCTGACCTCAGGTGATCCATCTGCCTTGGCCTCCCAAAGTGCTGAGATTACAGGCATGAGCCACCACCGTGCCCCGCCTGAGCCAACACTGCGCCCGGCCATTCTTATCTCCAAGTCATTGCAGTTTCTTTTTCCCAGAAAACAAGGGGTTAGATGTTGCATTTCATAAAACTAATCAAAGTTCTGTTTACTGATGCAGCACAAGAGATGTAAAAAAAAAAAAAAAAAAAAGATAGTGGGCATTATTATATCATTATAGTGAGAATAGCCCTGGATTTTGAGTCTAAATGGTTTCAGTTCTTTGTCATCTTTGTGGTCTTCATTTTTGTTTCTGTCTTTATACATATTTTAAAATAAAACATCATTAAAACTATATAGTTCAAAAATATTATTTTTCTTTTTAAAAAATTTATAATAGAGACGGGGTTTCACCATGTTGCCCAGGCTAGTCTTGAACTCCTGGGCTCAAGTGATCCACTTGCCTCGGTCTCCCAAAGTGTTGGGATTACAGGCGTGAGCCACCGTGCCTGGCCTCAAAATATTATTAATTATAAAATATATGATACATACAAAGGTGTATTAAAACCTCTGGCATTTAAAGAATATTGCTAAAATAAACACCCATTTTTGTACCATCCACCTTAGAAATAGAACTTTACAAATATCTTTAATAGCTTATGAATCACCTGGGGATCATTTTAAAGTGTGGATTCTGATTCAGTAGGTGTGTGAAAGAGTCTGAGATTCTGTATTTCTAACAGGCTACCAAGTGACCCAGATACCAGTGGGCCAAGGATCACGCGTGGAGTAGCATGATCTGAGATGGCTCCCGTGTGCTTCTCCTAATTCTATCCCTTTTCTCTCCATAAGAGGTAGACACTTTCTTAAATTTTGCATCAATTATTCCTTGTTTTATTTTAAATAGTTTATCTGTAATACATTTTTAAACATTATAACTGTTTAGTTTTGCCTATTTTAAAATTTTATACAAATGAAAAAGTAAGTTGTACATTCTCTGTGACTTGCTTATTTTATTCAATCTTGTGTTTTACAGCCACATTCATGTTGATGCAGAGACCTGTAGTTCATTAATTTTTGCCACTTGTTAGTTTCTGATGTATGAATAGCCTCTTTTTTTTTTTTTTTTTTTTTTTTTGAGACTGAGTTTCATGCTATTGCCCAGGCTGGAGTGCAATGGCGCGATCTTGGCTCACTGCAACCTCCGCCTCCCAGGTTCGAGCAATTCTCCTGTCTCAGCACCCCCCTAGTAGCTGAGATTACAGGTGCCTGCCACCATGCCTGGCTAATTTTTGTATTTTTAGTAGAGATGGGGTTTCGCCATGTTGGCCAGGCTGGTATCGAACTCCTGACCTCAGGTGATCCACCCGCCTCAGCCTCCCAAAGTGCTGAGATTACAGGCATGAGCCACCGCGCTCGGCCATGAATAGGGCCTATCTTATGCATGAATTTCTATTGTTGATGGACATTTGGTTGCTTTCACTTTTTTGCTATGACAAACAAATTTCTGGTACATGTTTTACAGTGCAAATGTGCCAGAACTTCTCTAGATTATATGCCTACGAATAGAACTGCAGGATCATAGCGTATATATATCTTCAATGTTTATTTTGATGCTAAATTGTTGTTGAAAGTGGTCAATCCAATTCACACCCCACCCCACATTCCACATCCACTAACACTGGGCTGGTCAGATTTTTTTGGAGATTAGGTGGCTGTAAAAGTGTATTTTGGTATGGAATCAACCTGGGTGTTCTACAACAGGTGAATGGATAAAGAAAATTGGTATGTATACACAATGGAATATTATTCAGCCATAAAAAAAGGATGAAACCCTGTTATTCCTGGCAACATGGATGGAACTGGAGGACATTATGTTAAGTGAAATAAGCCAGGCACAGAGAGTTAAAAACCATATGTTCTTACTCATATGTAGAAGCTAAAAAAAGTTGATCTCATAGGAGTAAAAAGTAGAACAGAGGGTACTAGAGGCTGGGATGGGTAGGGAAAAGGGAGGAATAGGGAGAGATTAAAGGCTACAAAATTACAGCTAGTTAGGAGGAATAAATTCTAGTGTCCTATACCACTATAGGATGACTATAGTTAACAATAATATATAGTTTCAAATAGCTAGAGGGAGGATATTGAACATTCTCAACACAAACAATTGATAAATGTTTGAGGTGATGGATAAGCTAATTACCCTGATCTGATCAATGTACATTATGTGTATCGAAACATCAGTATGTGCCCCCATTAATATGTACAATTGTTATTCGTCAATTAAAAAATTAAACAAAAACAAACCACATTGCTTACCAAAAGCCAAGAAAGTGTATCTTGAGATTTTTAATTGCTACTTCAAAAAATGAGATTTTCATGTTTATTAGCTAACCAGGTCCTTCATATCTTTACTAGCTGTGAGAACTCATATGAACTGCTTAACTTTTTTGCCATTATCAAAATTACTTAGTTTACTTTTAGATATCACTTTGGCCAGTTTTGCTGGGGAGAGGTCACTATTCCCATAGTGACCTATTCCTTCCTATCATCCCACTTCCCACATTAGGTAACATGATGACTTTGTTAATGCTGATTCTCCTCCTAATGCTCATTTTAATGTAGGTCACATGCAATGGTGAAAGAGGATCAGGGAAGAGGACACATTGTTCTTTTCTCACTTCTTGGTCTTTGCTATGCTTTTCCCTCTGCTAAGAACACTCTCCCGGCCTAAACTGTGAGCTCTGGAAGGAGAAGAATTGCATACTTTGTTCACAAATTTAGGGCTAGATTGAGTCATATGTTTCAGTGCTTCTCAAACTTTCACGTGCATGCGAATTATATGGGGATCATGTTAAAATGCAAATTCTTTTTTTTTTTTTTTTGAGGCAGAGTCTCACTCTGTCGCCCAGACTGGAGTGCAGTGGCGAGATCTTGGCTCACTGCAACCTCTGCCTCCTGGGTTCAAGCTATTCTCCTTCCTCAGACTTCCAAGTAGCTGAGATTACAGGCACCTGCCACCATGCCTGGATAATTTTTTTTTTTTTTTGTATTTTTAGTAGAGACGGGCTTTCATCATGTTGGACAGGCTGGTCTCGAACTCCTGACCTCTGGTGATCCGCCCGCCACGGCCTCCCGAAGTGCTGGGATAACAGGCGTGAGCCACTGTGCCCAGCCAAAATGCAGATTCTTATTCAGCAGGTCAGGAGTGGGGCCCCAGATTCTACATCTGAAAGTTCCCAGGTGATGACAGTGCTGCTAGTCCAAGGAAAACAATCATGTGGATACCCATTCACTCATTTATTGAACAGATGTTTATTGAGTGCCTGCCATGTGCCAGGTATTATTCTAGACATAGAAGATATAACAGTGGATGGGGCAGGATAATAATTTATCACTCTCAGATTGAAAGCCTGTAAGTATTTATTCAATATTTATATAGTTGAGGTGGATAGCAACTTATAGTCTACTAGTTAAAATTGTACAGTTGAGCCACATGATATGCACATTCAACTTTTGTATTTTTATCTGACTTTCATGCTTTCCAATGCGTTTTTGTTTTGTAGTTTCTTCTTTCTTCATGAGAGTATGTGTTTGTGTGTGTACCACTTCTTGGGTGATAGATTACAGGGTTAAACTTAGATAAAATCACTCTTAGTAGATACCACTATGTTGTACATTATTTAGTTTTATAATTCAAGGAGGTAACTGTGACCTGAAGCTTCAGGCAGCCATCAAATGACTGGTCTCATCATTAGTTTTACTGCCTGTTAGTGGCACCATACAACTTGGGCATGTGATTCAAAAAATGCTGAACAGAGATAGGTCAGTCCAGGCAAGGAGTGTTTTAAAATGTCCACCCAAAGAAACAGTCTACCTCAATTATGTAGAAACATGAGTTAACCAGTACCTTATTTCTGATTTATTCCAGTGATGTTTTACTACTTCTTACAGATGATGGTCTAATCAAATGTCCAGTTGGCCAGTGACACACAAAGCTATGTATTTACTAAATCTCATTTCTTTTTCCTCCTCTGGGTGAAAAAAGGACTGCATTTCCCAGCCTTCTTTGCCATATATTAGCTGTAAGACTGGTTTCAGGCCAATGATACACGGGTCAAAGTGATGTGAGCCAACCTCAGGCCAGGTGCTTAAAAATGCTGTGTGACCTTGACCATTTCCCCCACCATTAAGATCTTGGAGGTCAAAGGGTGAGATGGCAGGATTGCAAGATGAGAGGGGCTCAGATATGGAGACACTGGATGGATAAATTTCCCTGAGAGTCACCTGATGTGTCTCAAATTTAGCATAGGTGGAAAGCTTTGTGGTATGAAGTCACTGACATTTGGGGTTTGTTTGTTACTATGGCATAAGCAATCTGCCTAATAGGTGTTCTGACTGTCAAGCTAGGGCCTACCACATTGTGTTACACCTAATTGCCACATAAATATTTTCGAGATGAATGAATTAGATTAATTTTTACTAAATCTCTTTACCATAAGATTCTAGTCCTGACTTCAACTGAATGTACTAAAAATTTAGTTTATAAGTTAAAAGTAGGTGGAGCATAGGAGGAATTTAGTAAAGATTTGCTGAATGAAAGAAGACAAAAATGAGAAATTTTCACCCTCAGCTTCCTGGAAGGGATTTTTAAATTGTTCATTTTTAGAATGTAGGTAGTAGGTAGGTAGGTAGTTAGGCAGACATGATCAGGGCAAGACAGGTCCCCCCTCCAGGAATGTCAGGCAAGCATCAAGTGATGGTCAGGGGGTTGTTAAACTGTCTCTCTAAAGTAATAACTGGTTGCAGCCAGTGCCAGGGAGAGACAGTCTTCCAATAGATAGAAAACACGTGGGCCCGGCACCGTGGTTTACACCTATAGTCCCAACATTTTGGGAGGCCGAGGTGGGTTGATCATTTGAGGTCAGGAGTCTGAGACCAGCCTGGCCAACATGGCGAAACACCTTCTCTACTAAAAATACAAAAATTGGCTAGGTGTGGTGGTGTGCACTTGTAATCCCAGCTACTCAGGAGGCTGAGGCAAGAGAATCGCTTGAATCCAAGAGGTGGAGGTTGCAGTGAGCCGAGATTGTGCCACTGCACTCCAGCCTGGGTGACAGAGTGAGACTCCATCTCAAAACAAAACAAAACAAAACAACCTAAACCCCTAACCCCTCAAAAAACACCTGAAGCTGATGATCAGCAGCTTCCCCATAAGATGTCAGGAGTTGGGTGAGTGGGCTCATGCATGCATGCTAAGAGGTAAAATGGTGAAGTTTAATTGCTGTGTGGTCTTTTTTTTTTTTTTTTTGAGACGGAGTCTCGCTCTTTCGCCCAGGCCGGACTGCAGTGGCGTTATCTCGGCTCACTGCAAGCTCCGCCTCCCAGGTTCACGCCATGCTCCTGCCTCAGCCTCTCGAGTAGCTGGGACTACAGGCCCCCACCACCGCACCCGGCTAATTTTTGCATTTTTAGTAGAGACGGGGTTTCACCGTGTTAGCCAGGATGGTCTCGATCTCCTGACCTTGTGATCCGCCTGCCTTGGCCTCCCGAAGTGCTGGGATTACAGGCGTGAGCCACTGTGCCCGGCCTGTGTGGTTTTCTTCCAGGAACACTTAACTGGCAAGGGAAAAATGCCTCAAGTGAGCATGCCTACAGCTTCAGTAAACACACTGCGCAAAGTGCTGGCGGCCCACTGAGCATGTGCACGACCCACCCCAAGGGAAGAATCAAAGGAGGAGAAAAGAAGACCCAGAACCATGCCAATGTAATAAAACCCCAAGTCAAGAGTTGATCAAGGCACCTGGATCTCTCAAGTTGCCCACTTGGCCCTCTTCGAAGTTTACTTCCTTTCATTCCTGCTCTAAAAGTTTTTCATAAACTTTCACTCCTGCTCTAAAACTTGCCTCAGTCTCTCTCTCTTCCTTAACCCTACATCTGCCCCTCAGCTGAATTCTTTCCCTCCAAGGAGGCAAGGATCAAATTTGCTACAGAGCTGTATGGATTCACCACTAGTAACAAGAACAAAGTATCAAAATTAAACATGCTTATTAGGCTGGGCGCCATGGCTCATGCCTGTAATCCCAGCACTTTGGGAGGCCGAGGTGGGTGGATCATCCGAGGTCAGGAGTTCAAGACCAGCCTGGCCAACATGGTGAAACCCCATCTCTACTAAAAATACAAAATTAGCCAGGTGTGGTGGCATGCACCTGTAATCTCAGCTACTTGGGAGGCTGATGCAGGAGAATCACTTGAACCTAGGAGGCGGAGGTTGCAGTGAACTGAGATCACGCCATTGCACTTCAGCCTGGGCAAAAAGAGCAAAACTCCGTCTCAAACAAACAAACAAACAAAAAACTCATTAAAAAAGTTTTGGAAAATGTTTGAGAAAAATAGAAAAACATTTTTCCTCCTTTAATACTATAATGTACATTTTTTGTATTTTTAGGCTTCTTGTTTCTGTTAGATTATTGTGATTGCACTCTAGATGTTCTGGCCTGCTGTTTTCTGTTATTACATAGTCTTCACAAGCATAATTTGTAATGGTTGATGTTATAATACATCTAGGGAATAAGTTATTTAATCCTTTTCTCTTTTGAACATTTAGGTCATTACCAATTTTTCATTTTCACGTGTGCTGCTATGATAGACCTATTTGTATAGTAAGATTTTCTGTATTTAGAATAATTGTCTTGAGGTATATCTGAAAAAAAAAAGCTTTTTAGTAATCCAAAAATCTCAGGCTGAAACCAACTCCATTCAGATTAGGACTTTGCATTGGTTTAAGAGTATGCTTTCTAATCCAGTGCTCAACCCTGAATTAGGTCTTCAAGGTCAGCTTCATCATTTGTGTGATTCTATAAAACACATGTGCTCACCATATGACATGTACACTTAAAAATAGGCCAAATATAAACATTTAAAACATCAGTTTCCCAAAGCACAGTATCTAATATAATGATGTAATAACTGCCTAATCATCATACACGTCCCCCTGCCACCAAACCCTTGAGAATTATGAGATACACACACACACACATTTGGCTAAGATACAGACGTACAAGAAAAGATCTGTCTGGATCCGGAGGTTATCATGGAACAGTTCAGCAAAATGTGGTTGCAATAAGAAATAAGGACATCTCTATCCTGGTTATCTCTCCTTTTAGAGCAAGAAAAAAGAACTAAGTCACTTGTTGCCCATTCCCAGTTCATGAAATCAGTGGCAAAACAGAAATGACTGTGTTGCACCTTGTCTGATGTTTCTTGGAAGTTAAAATAAGCTGCCAATAAAGACTCAACTTGTGGTCGTGGTGTAATTGAACTATCTCTGGTCGTGATGTGAAATCCCTGATTTTAGATACTCACCCTCTCACTCATGGCATGACTTTAGGTAATTAATTTATTTTTTCTGAGTCATGTATCTTTCATTTGTAAAATGGGATCATTGTAACAAAGGGTGCCTCACAATATGGTGGTGAGAATTTGATATGATAATGGGTAAGAAGATGCTTTATAAACTGTAATGGTCTGTACAAGATATATTTGCTGTTTCTCATTTACTTTTTCTATCTCCTCCAAAACCAGGGCTGCTCTTGATTGGTTAGGTTAATTCATAGTGTGCTTTGGAAGATGTTATACCTTCCTCATTCCAACAAGTCACCTTGCAGGGCTCAGCCGGGAAAGATGTTGACCTGAAGCTTCCTCTGCAGAGCGCCCTTCACCTCCTTGTTGCGGAGGCTATAGATGAAGGGATTGAGCATGGGAATTATGATGGTGTAGAAGACAGACACTACTTGGCCATTGGTATTGTTAGTAGATCCATGGGGCTGAACATAGGTGAAAACCACGGTGCCATAGAAAATGGCAATGGCCAGAAAGTGGGAGGCACAAGTGGAGAGGGCCTTCTCCCTCCCTGCTACTGAGCGCATCCTCCCAATGGCCACCAAGACCAAGCAGTAGGAGGTGAGAATGATTGCAGCAGGCAGAAGGGTGACCAGAGCAGAAAAGACATAGAGGACCACTCTTGCTGTGGCTGTGTTGGCACAAGCCAGGTGGAGAAGGGGTGGTATGTCACAGTAGTAGTGTGTTAGCTGGTTGGGCCCACAGAAAGGCAGGGCAAAGACATTTCCAGTCTGGATAGCGGAGTTGGCTCCACCAAATGCATAGGACGCAGCTACCAGCTGGAGACAGGTCCCCCTGGTCATGATAGAACCATAATGGAGGGGTTGACAGATGGCTAGGAAGCGGTCATAGGCCATGGAGGCCAGCAGGAAGCTCTCAGCTGTCACATGCACTACAAAGAAGGCGAGCTGGACCACACAGCCCTCAAAAGAGATGGACTTGTCAGAGACCAGGAAGTTGACCAAGAGCTTAGGTGTGACCACAGAAGAGTAACAAATATCAAGAAACGAGAGGACATTGAGGAAGAAATACATTGGGCTTTGGAGATGGGAGTCTGTGAAGATGAGTGCCATCATTCCCAAGTTGCCCACCACTGTTATGGCATAGATGAGCAGGATGGCTCTGAAGAGAAGCTCCTGGAAGTCTGGATAATTGGAGAATCCCTGTAAGATGAACTTGGTGACTGGGGTGTGGTTGCCACTGGCAAGGGCTAGTTCTCCAGGTGTCATCTGCAGAGGTTACAGTTGGCAATCACTCAAACAGTATTACTTGAGCATGTCTACATCTGTGCAAGGTACAATGAGGAAGAATTTCAATCTGTTTTGTGTTGCTATTAAGGAATATCTGAAGCTGGGTAAATTTATAAAGAAAAGAGATTTATTTGGCTCCTGGTTCTGCAGGCTGTGCAAGCATGGCATCAGCATCTGTTCTGGTCAGGAACTCAGCAGGCTTTTACTCATGGTGGAAGGCGAAGGGGGAGCAGGCATGACACATGGTGAGAAAGGGAGCACAAGAGAGGGCAGGAGGTGCCAGGCTCCTTTAAACAACCAGCTATTGCATGAACTAACAGAGCAAGAACTCACTCATTACCATGGAGGGGGCAGTAAGACATTCACAAGGGATCTTCCCCCATGACCCAAATACCTCCCACCAGGCCCCACCTCCAACGCTGGGGAGATTTGGAGGGGAAAACATCTAAACTATAGCATTCTTCCCCTGGCCCCCCAAATCTCATGTTCTTTTCCCCTTGCAAAACACAATCATGCCTTCCCAATAGTCCCCCAAAGTCTTAACTTGTACCAGCATCAGCTGAAAAGTCCAAAGTCCAAAGTGTCATCTGAGACTCCAGGCCAGTTCCTTCCACCTATGAGCCTGTAAAATAAAAAATCATGTAACTTACTTCTAAGACACATTAGTGGTACAGGCATTGGGTAAATATTTCATTCCACAAGGGAGAAACTGTTGAAAAGAAAGGGGCAACAGGCCTCACACAAGTCCAAAACCCAGCAAGGCAGATATTAAATCTTAAAGCTCCACAGTCATCCTTGACTCCATGTCCTGCATCCTGGTGAAAGGGGTGGCCTCCCAAAGCCTTGGGAAGCTCCACCCCTGTGGCTTTGCTGGGTGTGGCCCACATGGCTGTTCTCATGGGTTAAAGTGGCTTTTCCATGCTGAGTTTGCAAGCTGCTAGTGGCTCATCCTGGGATCTGGAGGGCAGTGGCTCTGTTCCTGCAGCTCCACTGGGCAGTGCCCTGGTGGAGACTTTGTATGGGGGCTCCAACACCATCTTTCCCCTCAACACTGCCCTTGTAAAGGCTCTCTGTGGGGGCATTTCCCCTGCAGGGGGCATCTGCCTGGGCACCCAGGCTTTTCCATACATCCTTTGAAATCTAGATAGAAGCTTCCAAGCCTCCTTCACTCTTGCACTCTGCACACCTGCAGGCTTAACACCACATGGAAACCACCAAGGCTTACGGCTTGTGCCCTCTAGAATGGTGGCCTGAGCTGAACCTGGGGCCCTCTGAAACACAGCTGTAGCTGTAGCCGTAGCATCTGGGATTAGGGGAGCAGTGTCCTGAGGCTGAGCAGGGCAGCATGGACTGGGGCCCTGCTCCTGAAACCATTCCCCCACCCCTCCAGGCCTCTGGGCCTGTGGTAGAAGAGGCTGCCTCAAAGATTTCTGAAATGGCTTCAAAGCCTTTTTCCCATTGTCTTGGATATTAGCAGCTGCCTCCCTTATACTCATGCAAATCTCTCTAGCAAGTGGTTGCTCCACAGCCCTCTTGGATTCTCCTGAAAATGCTTTTTTCTTCTCTGCCACATGGCCAGGTTGTGATTTTCCAAATTTTTACACTGCACTAACATTTTAGTAAGTTTCAGTATGTGATCATAGGTGTTAGAAGCAGCCATTCCACATCTTGAATGCTTTGCTACTTAGAAATTTTTTCTACCTGATACTCTAAGTCATCATCATTTTTTTTTTTTTTTTTGAGACAGGGTCTCACTCTGTTACTCAGGCTGGAGTGCAGTGGCACCGATCATGGCTCACTGCAGCCTCGACCCCTTAGGCTCAAGAGATCCTCCCACCTCAGCCTCCTAAGTTGTTGGGACTACAGGCATGTGCCACCATGCCTAGCTAATTTTTAAATTTTTTCTAGAGACAGGGTCTCACTAGGGTGCCCAGGCTATTCTCAAACTCTTGCACTCAAGCAAACCTCCTGCGTTGGCCTCCCAAAGTGCTGGGATTACAGATGTGAGCCACTGCACCCAGCTCCCTAGGTCATCATTCTTAAGTTCAACCTTCCACAAATCTCTAGGGCATGAACACAAGGCAGCCAAGCTCTTTGCAAAGGCATAACAAGGGTGACCTTTACTCCAGTTTCCAATAAATTTCTCATTTCCCTCTGAGACCTTGTCAGTCTGGCCTTTACTGTCCATATTTCTATTAGCATTTTGATCACAACCATTAACCAGTCTCTAAGAAGTTCCAAACTCTCCCTCGTCTTCCTGTCTTCTTCTGAGCCCTGCCAACTCTTCTAGCCTCTGCTCATTACCCAGTTCCAAAGCCACTTCCACATTTTCAGGTATCTTTATAGCGGCACCCCACTTCTCAGTACGAATTTTCTGCGAGTCTATTTTGCGTTGCTATAAAGGAATATCTGAGACCAGGTAATTTATAAACAAAAGTGATTTATTTGGCTCATGATTCTGCAGGTTGAAAAGCATAGCCCCAGCATCTGTTCTGGTCAGGACTTCAGGAAGCTTTTACTCATGGAGGAAGGGGAAGGGGGAGCAGGTGTGTTACACAGCAAGAAAGGGAGCAAGAGAGAATGGGGAGGAGGTGCCAGGCTCCTTTAAACAACCAGCTCTTGTGTGAACAGAGCAGGAACTCACTCATTACCGTGGGGATGGCACCAAGACGTTCATGAGGGATCAGCCCCTATGACCCAAACACCTCCCACCAGCCTCCACCTCCAACACTGGGGACCACATTTCAACATGAGATTTGGTGGGGACAAACATCCAAACTATATCAAACACCAAGTTAAGTATAAGGCTCCTTCTACAAGAAGCCAAAAAAGGGATTTTGTAGGCATTCTAAAGTTAGTTGCTTTTTCTTTCCTTTTTTTCACGTTTCAGTTATTTATTCATCAGTGTAATGTCCAACGCAGTACACCAGCATGATTTCATGTTTGTGGAGGAGAAATATTTCCTGGTTAAGTGGAAAAGTGTGTGGATGGCGTCTAGAAGATCCTAATTCTAAGCAGCTTTACAGTGAAGCATTTCATTTAGAAATCTGGGCCTTCTTTCTTCAGTTTGCTGTAATCTACATTCACTGAGTAGGACTTGTATTGATCATTGGGACTCAGTTTGTTCCAGGGTTCTGGGTTATTGTTTCTGGCCCAACTAACATCTGGACTGAAAGATGCCAGACACAAGACATACCATGCTGCTCCAGTACTCCCAGCTCCAATAAATATGAAGCAGGATATCAAACTCGGATTCTTCTTGGTCTGACTAAGGGTCTGGTGGGGCATGTCTGCAGCAGAAACCTCTGATTCGAAAGGAGAGAACAAGCCTAGCTAATAGGCTCTGGACTAAGCAGTATCTCTATTTACTTTTTCAATACTTAGTTATCAAATTATATCTTCGTGTGGTATTCTGGAAATTTGCATATGCTGGTGAGATGCCTTCTCATAAGATTCAGCATGGGTTAGAAGCATATATTTCTTGGCTGGGTGTGGTGGCTCATGCCTGTAATCCCAGCACTTTGAGAGGCCAAGGAGGGTGGATAACTTGAGGTCAGGAGTTGGAGACCAGCCTGGCCAACATAGTGAAACCCTGTTTCTACTAAAAATACAAAAATTAGCTGGGCGTGGTGGTGTGTGCCTATAATCCCAGCTACTCAAGAGGCTGAGGCAGGAGAATCGCTTGAACCCGGGAGGTGAAGGTTGCAGTGAGCTGAGAGCAAGCCACTGCTCTCCAGCCTGGGGGACCAAGCAAGACTCCATCTCAAAAAAAAAAAAAAAAAAAAAAAGCATGCATTTCTTTTCAAAAGTGGGAGAAGGGCAATTGTGAAGGGGGAGATGAGAGGCAGTCCAGTATTCTCATCACAGAGGTGTTCTCAAGCATGTCATTTTAGGAAAGCATAGATATGGACATTGAGGTTCTGGAAACCGGTGCCCTTAGAAGGTCTTGCCTGTGAACCCTTTGAAGAGTCTTCACTTACCCTCAGGGCTACCAACCCTCATTTGAAGACTGTGGCCTTAGAAGAACTAGCCGGCTACTGAAACCTCCAAGACCCTGCCTCCGCCCTTGCTGCTTCTCCTCCCTCCCTCCCAGAGATGGGCCTGTGATTATGTGACTGTAGGAAAATTCAAGAAACATTCCATGCCCTTCGCAGAATGACCGTCTATTTACTGGAAAGGTCAGAATATGTGATCTCAAAAGTCAGGGTCCTGGTGGTGTGGCAGAATCCTATCTGTGATTCAGCCTTGATGTTCAACCTAGCACAGTCAGCCTCCTGGCCTGTGCCCCAGTTTCTCCACCCAGATGCCCCATGTATCATTTACGCTTATTCTTTTCTACCTTTCTTAGGGGTTTCCTTCTGTTCAAATCTAAATGTCCATGAGTCTCTGATCTACAATGAGTATTATTGCTTTCATTTTTCTCTGATAGGATGACAGACCAGTCCCTTAGGCACACACATTCACAAAGTCATACTCAGCATTATTATTATTTAAAACAATTTTTTTTTGAGACAGTCTCGCTCTGTCACCCAGACTGGAGTGCAGCAGCATGATCTCGACTCACTGCAACCTCTGCCTCCCGGGTTCAAGCAATTCTCCTGCCTCAGCCTCCTGAGTAGCTGGAATTACAGGCACCTGCCACTATGCCTGGCTAATTTTTGTATTTTTAGTAGAGACAGGGTTTCACCATGTTGGTCAGTCTGGTCTTGAACTCCTGACCTCAGGTGGTCTGCCCACCTTGGCCTCCCAAAGTGTTGGGATAACAGGCATGAGCCACCATGCCCAGCCATATATTTAGGCTGAATTCCTGGAATCCAGCAAATAATGTTTCTTGTTTACCTTCCCAATCCCTCTCTTCCACCATCTTCCCATGGCCCAGTACTGCATCCCCTCCTAATCCTCCACTGCTCCCATCTCAACTTCCATATGGCCATTTGATTCCTTCAGAGACACACCTATTAATAATTCTCAATTGTTGTGACCTCGGCAACAGCCTTCCAGGTGTACTTTGAGGTTCCCAAGTGCAGAGTATTTCCAGGTTTCCTCTATCATCCCTCCAGGTCTCCTCAATCATCCCTCCAGGTCTCCTCTAGCATCCCTCCAGGTCTCCTCTATCATCCCTCCAGGTCTCCTCTAGCATCCCTCCAGGTCTCCTCTATCATCCCTCCAGGTCTCCTCTATCATCCCTTCCGGCTTCCTCTATAATCCTGCAATGCCATCCCTCAGTCCCTCTAGTAAGACTTCCCTTTCCCCAGTGAGTCCTTGTTTTGTGTGCTGTTGTCATCTGGCAGTTGATTTTTACTCACACACATATTTAGAATTGTGTAACAGGGTCTGTCAATGTTTCTAAGTCTTTCTTCCCTCCTGCATGGTGTTGCTTTGCTTCCCTATCACATAACTTCTGAGAGCAGAGGCTGTTTTAAGCTATATAAGAAGCTGTCAGTGACTATTTGAACAACTACTATAATCTGAAAATATTTGAACAATTGCAGTTGTTCAAAAGGGTTTAAACAATTATGGTTGTTCAAAGTATTTAAACCATCATAGTTGTTCAAAGTATTTAAACAATAGCATAAGACACGGCTGTGGCCACTTAAGATCTTAAAATTTTGTTAAGAGACACACTTGCTTCCATGAAAACGAGTGAAGTTGGGTGGAGCCCACTGCCAGCAGGAACCCATTGAGGGAAGGGTGATTGCAGCTTGGAGTGCTCTGGGGAGACTTCAGGACCAGGAGGCACGGGGCTGAGCCTTGAGGAATGAGAAAGGTGTTGCTAGTTGGAGGAGATGGGGAAGTGCGATCACCTGGAACTGGGAATTAACCTCAGTAAACATTTACCGGGCAAAAGGTGCATTGGAAGGGGTCAGGAAACTTGGCAGAGTTACTTAACCTCTCTGAGCCTCAGTTTCTGTGAGGATTGAAAGACAATGCGTGTCAATGTTGTACTCAGCACACTTCTGGAAACAAGGTAGGTACCTGATGTACATTAACTTCCACCAAGTTAGATTATGCGTACCTGATGAATGGGGAGCTGGAAAACATTGCTCAAGACCGTTGAATACCATGGGATCTCAGGAAATGCTTAAAGGCTGACAGAGTAAGGGATGATGTGGGTGTGGATTTTGAAGGGAAGGGGAAGAGAACAGGCAACCTCAGCCTTCTGAATCAGCTCTGGTGGAACGCAGTAAAATCTGCAATAGAAAAATACCAACCTTAGCAGATGGTGCTTCCCAGCCCGATATACCTCAAAATGGCGGGGGGGACTCAAGATCCTCCCAGGCCAGCCACGTGGGGGTAGTTCTGGGACTCCCTTCCACTCCAGCCTGTATCTTCAATTTCTCCTCTCTAAAGCTGTTCCTGGGGTAGCCACACATTCAGGCTTGATAAGACACACAGCTCAGGCAAACAGGATGTGGCATTCAGGACTGAAGCTACGGTTGCATCTTGGTCCTGCCCAGAGCTTATAAAGCTGGCTTCATCTCCTCTTGATCTCTGGTGGCTCTGGAGGCTTAGAGCTCTGGAAGGTCCTTGAAACACACCACCTCCCTACCTGGGAGGTTCAGGCCTCAGGGAAGAAGAGATTATCCCTCCTTCTAGATTTCGGGCATTTGTTTTGTTCTTGAGGCACAGCGGGGATAGGGGGGTTAGGATCTCCTTGAGGAGATGGAGTTTGTCGTTCTAGTTTTTTTTAAGGTAGGATTTCCCTATGTTGCCCCCCAGGCTGGTTTCGAACTCCTGGGCTCAAGCTATTCCCCTGCCTCATTCTCCCAAAGTGCTGGGATTACAGGCTTGAGCCATGATGCCTAGCCATTGTCACTCCGTTCTTGGCAGTAGAAAGTCTTAGCACGAGCCGGTAGGAGACTTCCTGCCTCCTCCTTGGATTCTGAAGTCTGAACGAGGAAAAGTCATCTTGTCCCTTGGGAGCTTACAGGAACCTGGGGGACAGTCTATGCGGTTTTTGACTAAATGACCCAAGGGGCCTTCTTTGCTGAACATTGAGGGTCTGTTGTGGGCCTCAATACTGATCAAACAAATCGGGGACACTGAGTTCAGAGGTTGGTGAGGAGCTGAGCGTGGTCTAGGGTTAGGGCCAGGGCTAGAGGTAAGTCCCTTTTCGCGTCATAAACTTCCGTCACTGTTGCTCAAGACTGGGTCCCAGCAGTGACGGAGCACTGAGGGGAGCTGGGAGCACACTAGGGCAGGGACTCTGGGGCCCTTCCAGGAAGCTCTCTAGGCTTCACCCACTGGGGACTCATCGGAGGAGGCACTAGGGGACTTGTTAATGGAATGGGTAGTTTATATTAGCAATTAAAAAATATGATATTTAAAAAAAAATGCTGCTGGGTGCAGTGGCTCACTTCTGTGGTCCCAGCACTTTGAGATGCTGAGGCGGGCAGATCACCTGAGGTCAGGAGCTTGAGACCAGCCTGACCAACACGGAGAAACCCCGTCTCTACTGAAAATACAAAATTAGCTGGGTGTGGTGGCCCATGCCTGTAATCTCAGCTACTCGGGAGGCTGAGGCAGGAGAATCATTTTCACCCAGGAGGCACAGGTTGCGGTGAGCCGAGATCGCGCCGTTGCACTCCAGCCTGGGCAACAATAGCGAAACTCCATCTCAAAAAAAAAAAAAAAAAAAAAATCCAAGGGAAAAACAAGACAAAAAATAAAAAAATAAAAAGATGATACTTCCAGAAATGAAGCTAACTTCTAAGCACAGGAAATGCTGATGGGCATAAGGAGGAGCCAAGGGATTTGTTACCAGGAGCGAACACACAGACTGATCATCTCCCAGTTGTTGCTTCTCTCCTCCTTTCCTCCCTCTCTGACGGCGCTTTGTGGTGGGAGGGTGGGTTCCTCCTTACGCCTGTGTCAGCTGACTCTGCTGTCCTGAGACTGCGTCTCGAGCTCAGCTGAGGCTACTGGAGTGCTGGTGGTTGTGGTTCTGTGAATAATGGATTGTTCCAGCTAAAGGGAATTACACAGTATCCAGTCCGGCGGGCTCTCAGCTGAGATGTGACGGTACAGCAGTGCCTGAGGCAGGATTGGAGTCCCGAACATGGGAAGACCAAGAACATGCTTGGGGCACCAGCAAAGTAGACGCATCAAAAAAAAAAAAAAAAAAAAAAAAAAACTCATTTGGACATTTTTAAAAAAAGCACCAGGAAATGATAGAACGTTGGAATTTGCTTTAAAATAATCTGGCTGGGAAGAGTGGAAAGATAAAGCAAGAACTGATTATAAAATGATAAATGTTGAGGCTGAGTGATAGGTACATGGAAGTCAGTTTATTATACTGTCTGCTTTGGTATATATTTGAACCTTTTAATGGTAATTTTTAAAAACATCGAAGCATCATAGAAAAATTAAAACTTTGTTGCAATTCCTTATACTGAAGTTTTTTTTCAGTTTGGAACTGGGTTAAAGAAAATTCCTAAGTGAGGCTGGGCTCACTGGCTCAAGCCTGTAATCCCAGCACTTTGGGAGACCAAGGCGGGCAGATCACTGGAGGCCAGGAGTTCGAGACCAGTCTGGCCAACATGGCGAAACACCATCTCTACTAAAAACACAAAAAAATTAACCGGGTTTGGTGGTGCACACCTGTAGACCCAGCTACTTGGGAGTCTGAGGTGAGAGAATCTCTTGAACCCAGGAGGTGGAGGTTGCAGTGAGCTGAGATTGTGCCACTGCACTCTAGTCTGGGTGACATAGGGAGACCCTGACTAAAAAAAAAAAAAAAAGAAAAGAAAATTCATAAGTGGAGTGGTATGCACATAATTTTTCAGTGCTGCTGGAATTATAGACGTGAGCCACCATGCCCAGCTCAGCACTCAACAGGAAATAAAGCTGGTGTTCAAAGAGAAGTGACTTACCCAGGGTCATACAACTAATTAGTTCTAGACTCAAAATTGTAACCCGTGTCTCCTGGATTCCAGTCTACAAATCTTTACGTGGTCGCATCATCCTGTCGAAGAGTGCCTGGTCAATAATTTGGCATAAATGAATGCACAGAGCTTTTTGTCTTACCCTAACAAGAAGCTTCAGTACTTTGTTACTTTGATTTTTTGGGTAATTTTTTTTTAATTGAAAACACAAAGATTTAGATGTGTCTACCACTCGACTTAATAAACATGAATATTTTTGTTATACGTTTCAAATATGTTTATTTTTTATTTGTATTAAAAAATTTTTTCAGAGATGGGGTCTCATTCTGTTGCCCAGACTGGCCTCAAACTCCTGGGCTCAAGCGATCCTCCTGCCTCCTCACCGTCTTGAATAGCTGGGACTTCAGGCACATGCCACCATGCCTGGCCTACATACATATTTATTTATTTGAGATGGAGGCTCGCTTTATCACCCAAGCAGAGTGCAGTGGGGCGATCTTGGCCCACTGCGAGCTCCGCCTCTCAGGTTCAAGCGATTCTCCTGCCTCAGCCTCCTGAGTAGCTGGGATCACAGGTGCCCACTACCATGCCTGGCTAATATTTGTATTTTTAGTAGAGAGGGAGTTTCACCATATTGGCTAGGCTGGTCTCGAACTCCTGACCTCAGGTGATCCATCCACCTCAGTTTCCCAAAGTGCTGGGATTATAGGCGTGAGCCACTGTGCCCAGTTTACAAGGTGTTTTTTTTTTGTTTGTTTGTTTTTTTTTTTTTTTTTGAGACAGAGTCACACTATGTTGCCCAGGCTGGAGTGCAGTGGTGTGACCTTGGCTTACTGCAATCTCCACTTCCCAGGTTCAAGTGATTCTCATGCCTCAACCTCCTGAGTAGCTGGGATTACAGGCATGTGCCACTATGCCCAGCTAATTTTTGTATTTTTAGTAGAGACGGAGTTTCACCATGTTGTCTAGGCTGGTCTCAAACTCCTGACCTCAAGTGATCCTCCTGCCTCAGCCTCTCAAAGTGCTGGGATTACAGGCATGAGTCACCGTGCCCGGCCCTACATAAATATTTAATCAGATAACACATTACAGGTCATTGAAATCCCTATGTATTCTACCCGAGTCCTATGCCTCTCCCTTGCTAGAGAGACAACCGTTATCATAAATTTGGCTTGCATCCTTCAGTGCAGGAAAGCATAATTTTCAAAAAAATTAAAGCAATAAGATATTGGATTGGATATTCAAGTGGTTCTTGTCCTATATGCAATAAACTGTAAACTTTGGGGCTATCTTTTCTATAAGACAGAAATTATTTGCATCTCTACTGAACAAGAATGTGTAAGTTAGCATGTAATTTCACTAAATTTGAGACTTTTAGTCAATAGGAAGCAGTGAGTCAAATCAAGTATATTCTCCTGAATTACCCTTGGTGGACCTATTAAATCTATTAAATAATGTCCCCATATGATATTGAAAGGACATCCCACACCTTTTCCCATTATTTCCACGTTTAGAATAATTTTTTTAGCAAGTCTATATTTTACTACTGATGTGAATCTATAAGTAATAATAATAATCATGAGCATTTATTGGTGCCAGCACTCTTTTAAGGCAAAGGCACATATTAAGTCCATTTAGTCCCTCGACACCAACATTAGGTCAAATTATTATTCTTATTTTACAGATGGAAAACAGACACAGAGAAGTAAATTCCACAGTTATATACAGTTAGAAAGTGGAAGAACTATGATTTAATCCCAGAGTTTACATATTAGTTTGCCATTTGCTGTTTTGCTCTCAACATAATATTTTGAAGAACTCTTCAGGATGTTAATATAGTTATTAAAAAAAAATAGAGATGGGGTGTCTCTTTGTTGCCCAGGATGGTCTTAAACTCCTGGCCTCAAGCAATCCTCTCACCTTGGCCTCCCAAAGTGCTGGGATTGCTGGCATGAGCCACCATGCCCAGCCAATGCTAATAACATAGTTCATCATTCATTTTAACTATAATTTTACCATAGAGTATTCCACTGTATATAGTATGTATCTGGTTACATACAACATGTGTGAACCGTCACTTTATGTTAAATGAAGTAAACCAGACTCAAAAGGACAACTGTTGCATGATCTCACTTATACAATGATATGGTTTGGAATTGTGTTCCACTCAAATCTCATGTCCAATTGTAATCCCCAGTGTTGGAGGAGGGGCATAGTGGGAGGTGATTGGATCATGGGGGCGGACTTCTGCCTTGCTGTTCTTGTGATAGTGAGTGAGTTCTCATGATATCTGGTTGTTTAAAAGTGTGTGGCATCTGGCTGGGCGCAGTGGCTAACACCTGTAATCCCAGTACTTTGGGAGGCTGAGGCAGGTGGATCACCTGAGATCAGGAGTTCGAGGCCAGCCTGGCCAGCGTGGTGAAACCCTGTCTCTACTAAAAATACAAACATTAGCTGGGTGTGGTGGTGCCCGCCTGTAATCCCAGCTACTCGGGAGGCTGAAGCATGAGAATCGCTTGCACCCAGGAGGCAGATGTTGCAGTGAGCTGAGATAGTGCCACTGCACTCTGGGTGACAGAATGAGACTCCATTTCAAAAAAAAGAAAAAAAAAGTGCGTGGCACCTCTCTTCTTCCTGCTCCAGCTATGTAAGACATCCCTGCTTCCCCTTCACCTTCTGCCATGATTGAAAGTTTCCTGAGGGCTTCTCAGCCATGCTACCTGTACAGTCTTCAGAACTGTAAGCAAATTAAACCTCTTTTCTTTATAAATTACCCAGTCTCATGTATTTCTTCATAGCAGTGCAAGAACAGACAAATACAAGATAACTAGAATAGGCAAATTCATAGATACAGAAAGTAGACGAGGGGCTGGAGGAAGAAGGGAGGGAATGGGAAGTTGTTAATAGGTACAGAGTTTCTGTTTGAGATGATGAAAGATTCTGAAAAGGGACAGTGTTGATGCTCGCACAGTATTGTGAATGCACTTAAATTGTATATGTACAATCTATATTGTATGCAATATACTTAGATTGTAAATTGTATATTTGAATGGTTAA
Source organism: Pan paniscus (assembly GCF_029289425.2). Classification (NCBI taxonomy): domain Eukaryota; kingdom Metazoa; phylum Chordata; class Mammalia; order Primates; family Hominidae; genus Pan; species Pan paniscus. Next base: position 59,033,594 of record NC_073258.2, read on the forward strand.
AATGATAAACTCTATGTTAAAAAGAGAGGATGTGATGGTTCCTGACTTCCAGGCTTGCTGTAAGAGTTAAATGATAGACTGCTTGTGAGAGAACAGGAACACATTGCAGATACTCAGTAAATTGTAGCTGCTGCTAGTTTCTTCCTCCTCTTCTCCCTCATTTCCTTAGAAAAAGTCAAAAAAGCATGGCTTTTCTTTTGATCTGTATTAATTTCTGAGTTCAGAGTCTGAACATACAATTGTGTAGCTAACTTCCCACTGTCTACATGGGGCCTACTACCCCACCTACTGTCATTTCTTTTTTCTTTTTTTTTTTTTGGGACAGTCTTACTCTGTTGCCCAGGCTGGAGTGCAGTGGTGTGATCTCAGCTTGCTGCAAACTCCGCCTCCTGGATTCAAGCGATTCTCCTGCCTCAGCCTCCCGAGTCACTGGGATTACAAGCATGCTCCAAAATGCCTGGCTAATTTTTGTATTTTTAGTAGAGATGGGGTTTCACAATGTTGGCCAGGCTGGCTTGAACTCCTGACGTCAGGTGATCCTCCCACCTCGGCCTCCGAAAATGCTAGGATTACAAGTGTGAGCCACTGCGCCCGGCCCCCACCTGCTGTCATTTCTAACCCTACCAGGTGGCTGCCTTTCTCAGCCTGGGCTTTTTTACTTTGCCATCATTGGATGAGTATTTAGAAAGCTCCAGTTTTTCTTAGTGTTAGCCTCCACAAGCACTTAGAAGGAAAATCTGCTGTCAAAACACATTACCTTGTGGGTTTCTGAGACTGAGTTATGTTTGGGGTATCTGTGCAACTGCTGTCTTCCCATGGATGCTGATAACCAAGTGCTGGCTGTGAAGGACAAATACAGACATAGAAATGGAGGTGAATGTGTGGACTTTGTTGATTGTTTAAACAGCATAAGCCCAAAGAAGCCAATTTATATGGAAGTGAGAGTAGGTGGGAGAGAGCCCAAGGAGGCCGAAAGAGCATGGCTTTTGCAATTAAACAGGTAAAGACAATCTGGCTTCATCACATTTACCTCGGTTACAATTAGCCTAAGGTTTCTGTTTGCAAAATGAGCGTAAAATACCACAAAGTGTGGTTGTAAAGATTCACCTGAGAGGTATGTCAGTTTGTAAAGCATGGGTTAAGTCTAATTGCCTTCCTTCTCTATTTTGGAATAGAATGAATTAATTAAGCAGGTGTTTTCTCATGGACCCACAAAATGTAAAGTAGAGGAGAGAAAGGACCAACATTTCCCAATAGATAAAGAGAGAAAAAAGAATAGAGTATGTGCGAGGATGGCAAACTTTGTGTAAGGTGAGAAGAGAATAGGGCTTAGGTTTTAGTAGGAGCTTAGAAGAATAACTTGCTGAATTAATGGAATATTTGTTAGATGGGTCTATTACATTTGTCCAGCTACAAGTGACAGAAAACTCAAGCAAGGTGACTTAAGCTATAAGAATATTTATTCTTTGTTTACAAGAAGTTTTGCAGTGGGCTTGTCAGGAAATGTCTTCTGCAGAAGCCAAGAACCAGCTGGCTGATTTCTCCTAAAGCTCATTGGCCAGATGTATATCATATGATCACTTCTAGCCACAAAGGGCCTGAGAAAGAGCAATTGGCTTATCAAGCCTCTATAGTTTGATGCAGTCAAGAGAGAAAGGGTAGACATTTTTGTTGAGTCTGTAACAGTGGGCTTAGATTGGTAAGAAAGACAAGCATGGTTACTTAATCTACTGATACCAGGTGAGGCTCAAAAAAATGTGCCCTGGATGAATTTGGTGTCTACATGTAAACTGCTGTCACTGTGAAGGAAAAACAAAAACTTCCTCTTATCTGACTGGGCGTGGTGACTCACACCTGTAATCCCAGCACTTTGGGAGGCCGAGGCAGGTGGATCACTTGAGACCAGGAGTTCAAGACCTACCTGGCCAATATGGAGAAACTCTGTCTTTACTAAAAATACAAAAATTAGCCGGGGGTGGTGGTGCATGCCTGTAATCCCTGCTACTCAGGAGGCTGAAGCATGAGAATCGCTTGAACCCAGGAGGCGGAAGCTGCAGTGAGCTGAGATCGCACCACTGCCCTCCATACTCCAGCCTGGGCAACAGTGAGACTCTGCCTCCATAAATAATAAATAAATAAACAAACTTTCTCTTACCTTACCTTGAATATCCTCTCTGTAGCACATGTTCAAGTCCTACCTACATATACCTACTGTTCGCTTATTCATGCTTATATGCAGGTATTTTATGCATTAATTAATGTGATAGATATTAATTAAATGTCTACCATGTGCAAGGAGCTGCCCTAGGTCCTTTGACTATCATGGTTTTTATTATCAAGGAGGTTACAGTCTGGTAGAAGAGATATTACTGTACTTCAATGATTATATAATGAACAGCACAAAGGTTTAAGTGCCCTATAAGAAGTGCTTAGAAGTGCTGTGAAAGGTTCTATGAATGCGGAAATTACTTCTGGCTGGTTTAATCAGGAAAGATTTTTTGGGGGGTGGTGTAGGGAGGTAGGGTTTGCATTGATACAGGTTAAAGAGAGGTGGAGAGGAAAGGTGGTCACCGCGAGATGAAACAGTAGGAATAGGCTGAGAGGGGGAAGTGCTGGGCTTGCCAAGCAATTCTGATCTCTGGTTCCTCCCTTTAGTGACTTCCTGTCTTGCTTTTTGGTGGGGCCACACTTACGTCAATAATTACATACTTTTCATTTATGTGTGTGTATATCCTTTTCCCTCCTAACCAGACTGTAGCATCCACACAGCTGCCCATAACAGGTTCTCAATAAATATCTGATGAGTTCCTTGTTAATATTAATTACTATTCTTTAAGATTTATATAGTGACCATTTCCAAGAAGACTTGATATCTTTTGCAAATAAAAGCATGTAGTGAATGTGTGTTGGGATGCCTGCCTGTCCATAGCCCCTTTCTCTGGGAACTGCTCTTTCATTTCAGTTTGAGATGTAGTCTAGGCTGCCACTTAGGTATAGTCTAGGGTACGATGTCATGGCTCCCTCTCTGGGCATGGCTTATTGGACCAGGAATGGACATCTCCAAACTGGTCTTTCCCAGGAATCTGGGGAACAAATGTGCTTGTGGTGGCTAAACTCAGAAGCCCATTTCAATCAGGCTAGGGGCTGGCACCATGGCAACCAGAACCATGTGTAAGCTGCATTAGTGGGGAGCAGAAAACATGGCTAAGCAGAGGGGGCCACACTGCAGTGAAGAGATGGGGAAAGGCATATGAGAAGAAGCAGAGATACAACATCATTCACCTCCAGTAAGAGGGAGATGCATGGAGGCTCCATCCCTGACAGCCTCCCAGATACAAGCCAGATCCAAGTCCTAGGAAGCCTGATGTGTTTAGCATCTGAAAGATTGTGCTGCCTTTGCAGTACACCTCCTCTTTATTTGAGCTCAACTTGAATAGTTTTCTGTTTCTTACATACAAAAAAATCCTTGGATAGAGCAAAGTGCAGCACAAAATAGGACATTAACAGGTAACAAACCTGGAATCATTTACAAGAGTGGCTCTCTCCTTTCACCTCAAAGCAGTATATTCTGTAAACTTCATATACTGAAATATTGTGGCTGCCTCCGAAAACACTTATTAATGTAATGCAGCTCTCATTTTTTGTTGTTGTTGAGACAGGGTCTCGCTTTGTTGTCCAGGCTGTAGTGCAGTGATGCAATCACAACTCACTATCGCCTCTAACTCCCAGCTTCAAGTGATCTTCCCACCTCAGCCTCCCCAGTAGCTGAGACTATAGGCATGCATCGCCATGCCCAGCTAACTTTAAAAATTTTTTTGTAGAGATGAGGTCTCACCACGTTGCCCAGGCTGGTCTCGAACTCTTGGTCTCAAGTGATCCTCCAGTCTTGGCCTCCCAAAGTGCTGGGATTACAGGCATGAGCCACCTTACCTGAGCAGTTCTCATTTTTATAAATTAAAGACTAACTACCAACCAGGTTTTGAATAAAAATTAAAAAATTAGAATTACTAGGCCGGGTGCAGTGGCTCACGCCTGTAATCCCAGCACTTTGGGAGGCTGAGGTGGGTGGATCACAAGGTCAGGAGATCAAGACCATCCTGGCTAACATGGTGAAACCCCGTCTCTACTAAAAGTACAAAAATTAGCTGGGCATGGTGGCGGGCGCCTGTAGTCCCAGCTACTCAGGAGGCTGAGGCAGGAGAATGGCGTGAACCCGGGAGGTGGAGCTTGCAGTGAGCCAAGATTGCCCCACTGCACTCCAGCCTGGGTGACAGAGCAAGACTCCATCTCTAAAAAAGAAAAAAATAATTAGAATTACTGCATAGAGTTTATGCTATTCCAATTATAAACAGCAACACTTGATGTTTTTAATTAGCCTGTGTTGCTTTACTAAAGTGTCACTTTCATCAGCTTTTGGAGATATTAATATTAGATCTAAGATACCTCTCTTGTGATCTTTATGGATCTCCAGAAGTTCCAAAATTCCAGGTTGGGAGACATCAATATAGATGAAGTAGGAATAGGTACTTGGTGAGAGCTGATTACAAGGGACTCTAGGAACTCACCGAATTAACCTTGAAGATTTTTCAGAAAGAAAACTTGCAATTTTGCTGAGCTATGAATTTCAACCACCTGCACTGCCCCACTGGTGTTTGCAATGAGTCACTTTCCTAGTGAGTCCATTTAGCAGAACCCCTAGCATTTGCATATCAGTGTGCCTTTGTTGACTATGCATTTTATAGGGAAATTATATGCTATAGTGGCATTTGCAAGATTGGGGATTGGGTAAATTCTCAGAAATATCACTCAATAATATGCAAAGTCTAGCCTAGTGCAGTGTTTTCCAAAAGTCAGTCATATTTTTTGCCAATTTTCATTCTAGTTGTAATATTTACTTAATATTTAAAAAATCCAACTTATTTAAAAATAAGCTAAGTCTAGACCTGCCAATTTCATTAAAATCCATGGATGTAATGCAACAGTTGTATCTTTAATGCATACTAAAATAAATGTATAACTGATATGGTTTGGCTATGTCCCCACCCAAAATCTCATCTTGAATTGTAATCCCCATAATCCCCAATAGAGAGACGAGGTGGAGGTAATTGAATCATAAGGGTGGTTTCCCCCATGCTGTTCTCATGATGGTGAGTGAGTAAGTTCTCATGAGATCTTTTTTTTTTTTTTTTTTTTTTTTTTTTTTTTTTTTTTTTAAGACAGAGCCTTGCTCTGTTGCCCAGGCTGGAGTGCAGTGGCATGAGTTCGGCTCACTACAACCCGGGTTCAAGCGATTCTCCCGTCTCAGCCTCCTGAGTAGCTGGGACTACAGGCACACACCAGCCTGGTTAATTTTTGTGGTTTTAGTAGAGAAGGGGTTTCACCATGTTGGCCATGCTGGTCTTGAACTCCTGACCTCAAGTGATCCACCTGCCTCGGCCTCCCAAAATACTGGGATTACAGGAATAAGCTGCTGCACCCGGCCAAGATCCGATGGTTTTATAAGTGTTTGGTAGTTTCTCCTGCATTTGTTCTCATTCCTGCTGCCTTGTGAAGAAGGCGCCTTGCTTCCCCTTTGCCTTCTGCCATGATTGTAAGTTTCCTGAGGCCTCCCCAGCCATGCTGAACTATGAGTCAATTAAAACCTCTTTCCTTTATAAATTATCCAGTCTCAGGCAGTTCTTTATAGCAGTGTGAAAACAGACTAATACAATAACTATTGAAATACATTTGTTAACTTGTGTTTCACCTAAAATCCTGTCGTCCACACTTTGGCCTTAGAAATCACTTAAACCAGGTATAAATCCTGGTTCTGATATTTATTGGTGGTATAGTGTTGGATAAGCTACATAATATCTGTAATTGCCAGGTTCCTCATCTATGTAAAGAGGAGTTGAAAATTCCTACCTCACAAGGAATGTTGTGAGAATCAAACAAGAAATAGCATGCACAGTATGTAGATCAGCATAGTGCCTGGCACCTAGTAAGCTCCCAGTGAATGATAGCTTATACTGATTATGGGTTGCAATTTAGATTCACTAAAATTGCCAAATGTAGTTTTGTCTTCCAGGAAACAAAGACAAAAAAATCAACCCATTTGATTGCATCCTAGTAGAATAGATTTTTCTTGGGTTGCTGAATGCAGGCATCTCCAAGGAGATGACAGTAATTCATTCAGGCAGCCTGCTGAGGATGGTAAAGGGCAGTGGAGATGGCCATTGGAAAGAATAGGGAAAAGGTGAATCAGAAGTAGAATTGGAAGAAGATATCACATAACAGACTCAGAGTGGCCAAAGGGGGAAAGTGCTGTCCAGTCACAAGGGTGCTGAAATAGCACAGTGCTGCAGACAAAGTTGCAAGTAATTTTATCTCAACATGTCTGTGCTTCCTAACAATATCTCAGGTACACCTCCTCTTCTCCACCCTTCTCACAGTCTGTCACCTCAACCTTCCACCTACATCTACCCTCTCACTCAAATCTCCACATCCCACCCCATCTTCCCTTCCAGCTGGCTGATTGCTGACCTTCCTGCAAATGATGCTTGCTGCTGCCAACACATGCTTCATTCCTAGGAAGGTTCTGCGTGTAGGAAGTAGCTGGAATGAGGCTTTCAGGGTTGATGACTTCACATTTCCTACTTCAGTTGTAAATAGCCCCTAGTGTTAATAGGGCTGGGTCACAGCCTCCAGGACTGTAATGCTGAGGATGACAGCTTTCAGAAACATGGTTATAGCTGCCTCCTACTCTGTATAAAAAATATCAGTCTTATCTCCCATGTCTGTCAGCGTAGGTTTCCCCTGTGCTCCATCCAGTCAGACCATTGCATGTAACACACTGCTCTAATTCCTGTCTTCTTCTTGTTCCTCCCCATCAAGATTTATCTTTCCCATATTTAAATGTCTAATTTAAACTTCCTTTGCTCCAGACCACCCTAACTGAAAGTAGTATTTCTTTCTTCTGAAATCCTACAGCATTTTCACACTGGATATGCCACTTAGCTCTTGGTAATAAACTGCCTTAAGCTCATTTTGAAAATTACTAAACATGAGGCAGTTTAGCCTCTATGGAGGGCAGGGACCAAAGTGTTTGCTGTTTACACGTTCTTTTTTTTTTTTTTTTTTGAGAAAGAGTCTCACTCCTTCACCCAGGCTGGAGTGCAGTGGCATGATCTTGGATCATTGCAGCCTCCACCTCCTGGATTCAAGCAATTCTCCTGCCTCAGCCATCCAAGTAGCTTGGATTACAGGTGTGAACCACCACACCTGGCTAATTTTTTGTATTTTTAGTAGAGATGGGGTTTTTCCATGTTGGCCAGTTTGGTCTCGAACTCCTGACCTCAAGAGATCTACCTGCCTTGGCCTCCCAAAGTGCTGAGATTACAGGCGTGAGCCACTGTGCCCGGCCTGTTTGCATGTTCAGTATTCTAGATAGCTCCAAACATGTAACAGGATACACAGTGGTGCTCAATAAATTTTTATTTGTTGAATAAATATGTGGCTGAAGTAATAACCAATAAATAACTAGCTGAAGGAAATGACTTCGGGAGAAATGAAAGGAACCAACAAGTGAATTGAAAGTTGACTGATGGTGTCTCAGGAAGGGTATAGGATAAGAGAATCTGATAGGTTGTTATTTTTTCCCAGATTAGGCTCCAAATGAAAGATTGGGGATTAGAGATGGGAGGGATAACCAAACATTGGTTGGTGCTGGTGCAAGAGAAGGCTACAAGAGGACTTAGACTTAGGTCTCAGGGCCAGGTGCGTTGGCTTATGCCTGTAATCCCAGCACTTTGGGAGGCCAAGGTGGGCAGATCACCTGAGGTCAGGAGTTCGAGACCAGCCTTGCCAACATGGTGAAACCCCATCTCTACTACAAATACAAAATTAGCCAGGCGTGGTGACACATGCCTGTAATCCTAGCTACTTGGGAGGCTGAGGCAGGAAAATCGCTTGAACCCGGGAGGCGGAAGTTGCAGTGAACAGAGATCATGCCATTGCATGCCAGCCTGGGCAACAAGAGCAAAACTCCATCTTAAAAAAAAAATTAGGCTTAGGGGCAGCTAGGCCTAAAATTTGAGAGTTTGAGAGGATTCAATTCAATCTAATCTGATTAAACTTTATAGAAATGTAGGATCACAGGGCTTCAAGTGACATTGAGGACCACTCTAAAAGGCATTGACTAATGCATGATTCACCTTTTTCAACAACCTTCATAGGTGGGCATCAAGTCTCTGCTCAGACACCGTTAATACTAGAGAATTTACTAGCTACAAAGAAAATAAATTCTATGAAATTTTCTCAGTTCAAAAATTAAACAAATTTTATAACCTAATATGTACAGAGCATTGTGTTAGGTGCACCTGCCAAGAAGACACAGATAACCTATGGTTTCTGTATCTCTGTGGATCCTAAAAAATCATGGGGACTTTCTCACAACTTTGTGTTGGGCACAGCCCTGCCTTTTCTTTTCTTTTCTTTTTTGAGACATAGTCTTGCTCTGTTGCCCAGGCTGGAGTGCAGTGGCCTGATTTTGGCTCACTGCAACTTCCACCTCCTGGGTTGAAGTGATTCTCCTGCGTCAGCCTCCTGAGTAGCTGGGATTATGGGCATGTGCCACCACACCCAGCTAATATATATATATATATATTTTCAGTAGAGACAGGGTTTCACTATGTTGCCCAGGCTGGTCTTGAACTCCTGACCTCAAGTGATCTGCCTGTCTTGGCCTTCCAAAGTGCTGGGATTACAGGCATGAGCCACTGCGCCTGGCAAGCCCCATCTTTTCTAGTCTCTCCTATTCTGACCTGTGTAGTTAATTCTTTCCCAAAACAATCTTTTCCTGTTTCCTCCATCTCCCACCCCACCCTCCGCCCCCCCCACGCCACAAATCTTCACCATGATTAGGCCTTGTAGGAGTGTTCAACTTCTGGGGCTGATTTCTTGAAAATACTGATGGCAAAGGAAATTATTACTCTCTAGGAACCTATGTAAAAGCTGGATGAAAACTTAAAGACTATGTATCCAACTCTGTCATGTGAGAGGAGGTACAAAGGGCCAGAATGGGGAAACATTTCAGCCAAGATCAAATACATAGTGAGGGTGCATGAGGTTAGCAGTCAGTAACTTCGCACAGTAGACTCCAGGAGAATATTCCCAATGTCCCACATCCAAGTATTTAAAATAAAAAGGCCCTAAAATTTTGAGCTGGCGTGGATGTCACATTTACATCTCATTTGCATACACCCCCAGCAACCCCCAGCAATGTCTTCTCAGTTACTTCTCAAGTGAGAATGTATCATTGCTTCCCTTGTTTGTCATTTTTAGTTTTTCATTTCTCTCTTCCTCTTCACCACTCACAGTCCTTGGCCCAGATCCCCTGCAGCATGAAAGGGAAAAAAAAAGTATTCACAGAACATTAAAATTAAACTTCAGGCAACTGTGTTTCTCTCACCATCTGGTTCCTGTTAAAACAGCCACTCCTCAAAGGCAGGGGCTCTTAGCCTCAATGTGCCATCCAGTGCCCAGAAAATGGAAATGCTTGGCAAGTAAGGCCCAGGTTGCAGAGGCCGATATAGGCAGAGCCACCGGAGATGTTTTTTGAATGCCAACTTGGGACACATGGTCTGACAGAATTTTAATGCAAGACTAGACATTACCTGAGGGCACAGACTTTCTTAATTATCACACTATATCTCCTGCGCTTAGTCCAGCAGACATAGTGGGCCCTCCATACATACTTGTTCGAAGCGTGAATGTATGAAGTTGTATGAAAACTTTTATACCTTTATGTAAGGGTCCAAAAGTCAAACATCTACTGGGAAAGCACTACATGATGTCTAAAAAGTGATAGCAGAGGCTGGGTGTGGTGGCTCACTCCTACAATCCCAGCACTTTGGGAAGCCAAGACAGGCAGATCATGAGGTCAGGAGTTCGAGACCAGCCTGGCCAACATGGTGAAACCCTGTCTCTACTAAAAATACAAAAATTAGCCGGGTTTGGTGGTGCACACCCATAATCCCAGCTACTCAGTAGACTGAGGCAGGAGAATTGCTTGAACCCAGGAGGCGGAGGTTGCAGCGAACTGAGATCGTGCCACTGCACTCCAGCCTGGGCGACAGAGCGAGACTCCAATTAAAAAAAAAAATATACCAATGGAATATGTTATTTATTGACATAATTAATCGATGTGTTCATGTTTACAACAAACGTTACCAGCCCTAGGTTAGATTCCAGATAATCTGGAGTGTCTTCCAGAACCTATTAGAGTAGAGTGACATATAAATAAATTCTTAAAAATTTTTTTTAGCTGGGCACAGTGGCTCACACCTGTAATCCCAGCACTTTGGGAGGCAGAGGCGGGCAGATTGCTTGAGCCCAGAAGTTCGAGACCAGCCTGGGCAACAAGCTGAAACCTTGTCTCTACAAACCAATGAACAAACAAAAACAAAAACAAAAGTTATCTGGGTGTGGTGATGTGCATTTGTAGTCCCAGCTACTCGGGAGGCTGAGGTGGGAGGATCACCTGGGCCCAGGAGGCAGGGATTGCAATGAGCCATGATTGTGCAACTGCACTCCAGCCTGGTTGACAGAGTGAGACGCTGTCTCAATTAAAAAAAAATTAAAACATAATAATTGCACATATTTATGGTGTACAATGCAATATTTTGATACATGTATACATTGTATAATTATCAAATCAGAGTAATTAGGACATACATCATCTTAAACATTTATTATTTCTTTGTGGTGAGAGCATTCAAACTGTTCTAGCTATTTTGAAATATATAATACATTATGGCTAATGGTAATTACTCTGTATGTAATAGAGTATCAAATTGTGACTGTTGACCATCCTCTCCCTATTCCTCCCCTTCTGTTACCCTTTCCAGTCTCTGGTAACCACTGTTCTACTCTCTACTTCTATGAGAACAACTTTTCAAAATTCCTCATGTGAGTATCAAATTGTGTATCAATAGAGTATCAAATTGTGACTCTTATCAAATTGTGACTGTTGACCAACTCTTATCAAATTGTGACTCTTATCAAATTGTGACTGTTGACCAACCTCTCCCTATTCCTCCCCTTCTGTTACCCTTTCCAGTCTCTGGTAACCACTGTTCTACTCTCTACTTCTATGAGAACAACTTTTCAAAATTCCTCATGATGAGAACATGCTGTATTTGTCTTTCTGTGTCAGGTTTATTTCACTTAACATGATGTCCTCTCAATGTTGTCACAAATGACAGGACTTTTTAATAGATTCCATTGTGTGTGTGTGTGTGTATATATATATACGTATATATATGTATATGTATATATACGTATATATATGTATATGTATATATACGTATATATATGTATATGTATATATACGTATATATGTATATGTGTAGATACGTATATATGTACATATGTATACGTATATATACGTATATATACACATATACGTATATGTATACATATATACATATATACGTATATATATATGTATATGTGTGTGTGTGTATATATATACATATATATATCACATTCATCCATTCATCTGTTATATTATCCATTCATCTGCTGTTGGACACTTAGGTTGACTTCATATCTTGGCTATTGTGAATAGTGCTGCAATAGACATGGGAGTACAGATATCTCTTAGACATACTGATTTCATTTCCTTTGGATATACACCCAGTAGTGGAATTGCTGGATTGTATGGTAGTCCTATTTTTAGTTCTTTCAGGAACCTCCATACTGTTTTCCATAATGGTTGTACTAATTTGCATTCCCTCCAACAGCATGTAATTGTTCCCTTTTTCTCCACATTCTTGTCAACACTTGTTATCTTTTGTCTTTTTGCTAATAGTAGCCTTCTGACTGGAGCGGAGTGATATCTATTTGTGATTTCCATCTGCTTTTTCCTGATGACTAGTGATGTTGAGCATTTTTTCAAATACTTGTCAGTCATTTGTAGGTTTTCTTTTGATAAATGTCTGTTAAGATCTTTTGCCCACTTTAAAATTGTATTCATTTATTTATTTATTTTTTGCTATTGAGTGGTTTGAGTTCCTTACATATTCTGGATATTAACTTTTTGTCAGATGAGTAGTTTGCAAATATTTTCTCTCATTCTACAGGTTGTCTCTTCACTTTGTTGATTGTTTCCTTTGTGATGTAGAAGTGTTTTAGTTTGACCTAATCCTATTTGACTATTTTTTGCTTTTGTTGCCTGTACTTTTGAGGTCTTATTAAAAAAATGCTTGCCCAGTCCAATGTCATAAAGTGTTTCCCCTATGGTTTCTTCTAGTAATTTCATAGTTTTGCATCTTATGTTTAAATCTTTAACCCATTTTGAGTTGATTTTTGTATATGGTGAGAGAAAGTGGTCTAGTTTCATTCTTCTGCATATGGATGTCCAGTTTTCCCAGCACCATTTATTCAAGACTGTCCTTTCCCACTGTGTGTTGTTGGCAACTTTGCCAAACGTAGTTGGCTGTTAAGTGTGTGAATTTATTTCTGGGCTCTGTTCTGTTCTTTGGTCTATGTGTCTGTTTTTATGTCAACACCACGCTGTTTTGGTTATTAGTGCATTTTTAAGTCAGGTAGTGTGATGCCTCCAGCTTTGTCTATTTGTCATTTTTTATAGTTCCATACACATTTTGGGATTTGTTTTTCTATTTCTGGGAAGAATGTTATTGGTATTTCAAAAACAATTGCATTGAATCGGGCTGGGCATGGTGGCTCACACTTGTAATCCCAGCACTTTGAGAGGCCAAGGTGGGCAGATCACCTGAGGTCAGGGGTTTAAGACCAGCCTGGCCAACATGGCGAAACCCCGTCTCTACTAAAAATACAAAATTTAGCTGGGCATGGTGGCACATGCCTGTAATCCCAGCTACTCAGGAGGCTGAGGCATGAGAATCACTTGAACCTGGGAGGCAGAAGTTGCAGTGAACCAAGACTGTTCCACTGTACTCCAGTACTTCGGTCTGGGAAACAGAGTGAGTCTCTGTTCTGCTTCCCTCCCCCAACCCACACCTGCCCCACCAAAAAAAAAAAAAAAAAGAATTGCATTGAATTTGTAAATTGTTTTGGGTAGCATGAACATTTTAAAAATAGTAATTCTTCCAGTTCATTAATGCAGGATACCTTTCCATTTATCTGTGTCCTCTTCAATTTTTTTCATCAATGTCTTATAATATTCAGTGTAGAGATCTCTCACCTCTTTGGTTAAATTTATTCCTAGGTACTTTATTATCTGTGTGGCTATTAAAAATGGGATTGTTTTCTTGGCTTATTTTTCAGGTAGTTTACTATCAGCATAAGAAACACTACTGATTTTTATATGTTCGTATCCTGCAACTATACTGAATTCATTTGTTAGTTCTAACAGTTCTTTGGTAAAGTCTTTAGGGTCTTATATACATGAGATCATGTCATCTGCAAACAAGGGCAATTTGACTTTCTCCTTTCCAATTTGGATGCCTTTTATTTCTTTCTTTTGTCCAATTGCTCTGGCTAGGAGTTCTAGTACTATGTTGAATAGAAGTGGTATTCTTGTTTAGTTCCAGATCTTAGAGAAAAAGCTTTCAACTTTTCCCCAATTTGATGTTAACTGTGGGTTTGTCATATATGGCCTTTATTGTTTTGAGGTATGTTTCTTCTGTACTCAGTTTGCTGAGATTTTTATCATGAAGGGATGCTGAATTTTATCAAATGCTTTTTCTGCATCTATTGAAATGATCATATGGTTTTTGTCCTTCTTTCTGCTAATGTGATGTATCACATTTATTGATTTGCATATATTGAACCATCCTTGCATCCCTGGGATGAATCCCACGTACATAGTGAATGACCTTTTAAATGTGCTGTTAAATTCAGTTTGCTAGTATTATGTTGAGGATTTTTGCATCTATGTTAATCAGGAATAGTGGCCTATAGTTTTTTTTTTGTTGTTTTGTTTTGTTTTTTGTTTTTTCCTTGTCTGGTTTTGGTGTCAGGGCAATGCTGGCTTCATAGAATGAGTTTGAAAGTATTTCTTTCTTTCCAATTTTCTGGAATAGTTTGAGAATAATTGGTATTAGTTCTCTATATGTTTGGTAGATTTTAGTAGTACAGCTATCAGGTTCTGAGTTTTTCTTTAATAGGAGACTTTTTATTACTGATTCAATTTTCTCACTTGTTATTGGTCTGTTCAGATTTTCTATTTCTTTATAATTCAATTTTGGTAGATTGTGTGTGTCCAGGAATTTATTCCCATTTTATCCAATTTGTTAGCATATAATTGTTTATAATAGTTGATATAGTTTGACCATGTCCCCACTCAAATCTCACCTTGATTTCCTACGTGTTGTGGGAGGGACCTGGTGGGAAGTAACTGAATCATGGGGCAAGTCTTTCCCATGCTGTTCTCGTGATAGTGAATAAGTCTCATGAGATATGATGGTTTTAAAAAGGGGAATTCCCCTGCACAAGTTCTTTCTCTTTGCCTGCTGCTACCATGTAATATGTGACTTGCTCCTCCTTGCCTTCTGCCATGACTGTGAGGCTTCCCCAGACACATGGAACTGTAAGTTTAATTAAACCTCTTTCTTTTGTAAATTGCCCAGTCTTAGGTGTGTGTTTATCAGCAGCATGAAACGGACTAATACAATAGTCTCATATGATTCTTTGTATTTCTATGGTATCAGTTGTGATGTTTTCTTTTTCACCTTTGATTTCGAGTCTTCTTTCTTTTTTACTTAGTCTAGCTGAGGGTTTGTTGATTTTGTTTATATTTTCTTGTTTATATTTTCAAAAAAACCTACTCTCTGTCTCATGGATCTTTTGTATTGCTTCTCTAGCCTCAGTTTTATTTATTTCTGTTCTGATTTTTATTATTTCTTTTTCTTCTATCAATTTTGAGTTTAGTTTGTTCTTTTTTTCCTAGTTACTTGAGGTGCAATATTGGGTTGTTTACTTGAGATCTTTCTTCTTTTTTGATGTAAGCATCTATTCCTATAAACATTCCTCTCAGAACTGCTTTTGCTGTGTTCTGTAGGTTTTGGTATGTTTCCATTTTTGATTGCCTCAAAACATTTTAAAACTTCCCTTTTAATTTTTTCATTGACCCATTGATTATTCAGGACTATGTTGTTTAATTTACGTGTATTTGTAAAATTTCTGAAGTTCCTCCTGTAACTCAGTTTTTTTTTTTAAATAACATTGTGCTCAGAAAGGACACTTGATGTGACCTCTCTTCTTAAATTTCTTTTTTACTTTGAGACAAGGTTTCACTTTGTTGCCTAGGCTGGAGTGCAGTGGCTCAAACACAGTTCACTGCAGCCTCAACCCTTCAGGCTCAAGTGATCCTCCTGCCTCAGCCTCCCAAGTAGCTGGGTGTATTTGTCCATTTTACACTGCTTATAAAGAACTATTTGAGACTGGGTAATTTATGAAGAAAGTGGGTTAGTTGACTCACAGTTCTGCAGGCTTCCCAGGAAGCATGACTGGGAGGCCTTGGGAAACTTACAATCATGGCAGAAAGCAAGCACATCTTACCATGGCACAGCGGGAGAGGGGAAAGTGCCACACACATTTAAACCATCAGATTTCGTGAGAACACACTCACTGTCATGAGAACAGCATAGGGGAAACTGCCCCCGTGATCCAATCACCTCCCACCAGGTTCCTCCCTGAAACGTGGTGATTACAATTTTACATGAGGTTCGGGTGGGGACACAGAGCCAAACTATATCATTGAGAGTACAGATGTGCACCACCATGCCTGGCTAATTTTTGTACTTTTTGTAGAGATAAATTCTCACCAAGTTGCCCCAGCTAGCCTTGAACTCACGAGCTCAAGTGATCCACCTGCCATGGCCTCCCAAAGTGTTGGGATTACAGGTATGAGCCACCACACCTGGCCTCAAATTTCTTAAGACTTGTTTTGTGGCCTAACATATGATCTCTCCTGAAGAATGTTTTATGTGCAGTTGAGAAGAATGTGTATTATGCAGCTGTTTGATGTAATGTTTTGTAAATGTATGTTAGGTCCCTTTGGTCTAGAATGCATTTTAAATACGATGTTTCCTTGTTGATTTTCTGACTGGACGATCTGTCCTTTGCTGAAAATGGGGGCATTGAAGTCCCTCATTATTGTTGTATTATAATCTCTCCCTTTGAATTTAACAGTATTTACTTTATGTATTTTGGTCCTCCAGTGTTGGGTGCATATATGTTTATAATTGTTATATCCTCTTGCTGAATTGATCCCTTTATCATTATATAATGATGCTTTTTCTCTTTTTAGAGTTTTTGACTTAAAGTTCATTCTATCTGGTATAAGTGGAGCTACTCTATCTTGCTTTTTGGTTTCCATTTGCATGGAATATATTTTTCTGTGCCTTCATTTTTAGTCTATGATAAATTCTTTGTTTTGTTTTGTTTTTTTCTTTTTGAGACAGGGTCTCACTCTGTCACCCAGATCACCCAGGCTGGAGTGCAGTGGTGCAATCTCAGCTCACTGCAACCTGCACCTCCAGACTCAAGTGATCCTTTTATCTCAGCCTCTCGAATTGTTGGTTCCACAGTTACGCACCACCACGCCCAGCTAATTTTTGTATTTTTAGTAGAGAGGGGGTTTTGCCATGTTGGCCAGACTGGTCTCTAACTCCTAGCGTCAAGTGATCTATCCACTTCTGCCTCCCAAAGTGCTGGGATTACAGGCATGAGCCACCATGCCTGGCCGATAAAAATAAAATCTTTTTTTTTTTTTTTTTTTTGAGAAGGAGTCTCACTCTGTAGCCTAGGCTGGAGTGCAGTGGTGCAATCTCAGCTCATTGCCACTGCCGCCTCCTGGGTTCAAGCAATTCTGCCTCAGCCTCCCAAGTAGGTGGGATTACAGGCACCTGCCACCTTGCCTGGCTAATGTTTGTATTTTTAGGAGGGAAGGGGTTTCGCCATGTTGACCAGGTTGGTCTCAAACTCCTGACCTCATGTGATCTCCCCACCTCAGCCTCCCAAAGTGCTGGGATTACAGGCATGAGTCACAGTGCTTGGCCCCGATAAATTCTTAATAAAGACTTTTCAAAAAACAAAACAAAACAAAACAAGGCTTTTAAATGAAGAACTACTGCATCCAATTGGAGTTAGCTTAAACAAGAGAAGAGTTTATCATAAGGTTTCAAATGTATCTTATGAACTTGTTCGTGGTTTTAAAATACGCCCACAAATTTTTTGAAAGAGATAGAGTGTAATTCCCCTCCCCTTGAGTATGGACTGAACTTAGCAGCTCACTTGTAACAAATAGAACATGGAAGTAGTGATGATGTGTGACTTCTGAGACTCGGTCATTGTATTAGTTTGCTAGGGCTGCTGTAACAAGGTACCGTAGACTGGGTGGCTTAAACAACAGAAATTTATTGTCGCCGTTCCTGAGGTTAGAAATCCAAGACCAAGGTGTTGGCAGGCTTCGTTCCTTCTAAAGGCTGTGAGGGAGAATCTATTCTGTTCCTTTTTCCTAGCTTCTTGTGGTTTGCTGGCAGTTTTGGGTGTTTCTTGGCTTATAGAAGCATCACCTGGATCTCTGCCTTCATCTTAACATGATCTTGTCCCTGTATGCATGTTTATGTCTGTCTTTGTGTTCAAACTTCCCCTTTTTATAAGGACACTAGTAATATTGGATTAGTGCCCACCATAATGACCTAATTTTGACTTGATTACCTCTTTAAAGACCTTATCTCCAAATAAGGTCACATTCTGAGGTACTGGGGGTTAGAACTTCAATATAGATTTTTGAGAATACACAATCCAATGCATTATGGTCGTAAATGCCCTTTTGGCTTTTTCCTTACTCTCTTTCTTAGACCACCTTCTTTGAGGGAATCCAGCTGCCATGTTGCAAGAACACTCAAGCTGACCTGTGGCAAAGTCCACTTGGCAGGGAACTGATGTATCCTGCTAACAGGCACGTGAACGAGCTACATTGAAGGTTGCTCCTCCAGCCCCGGTGGAGTCTTAGGCTGACTACAGTTGTGGTTGATAACTTGTCTGCAACCTCCTGAGAGACCCTGAGTAGAACCACTCAGCTCAGCTGCTCCCAGATTCCTGACTTGCAGAATACTGTGAGGTAATGAGTGTTTGTTGTTATAAGCCACACTAAGTTTTGGGATAGTTTATTTTTCAGCAATAGATAACTAAAACAGGCCCCTTGGGAAGAAGGAAGGCAGGAACCAGAGTCTGGGAAGAAGACAGAACTCCCTTCCTCTGGCCTCTCTGCCTCCCAGCTTTCTCTAGTATTTCACCCACAGGCAGAAACATGGTCACCTTGTGGCTTTAAAGTTTATGTGTTACAGTTCTAGCCACACAGAAACTTCAGTTTCTGAGTGGAATCTAAATTTCAGTGTGAAAGAATATGGGCTCCAACCTGGGTCAGCTGTAATAAGGGGATAGGATCAGGGACAAGTGCAATTTTTGTGGGGCTTGAATGTTATACCATTTGGAAATCCTTCTTTAAGAAAACAAGATTACTCACAAAAAATCATTTCTTGGAATGAATGAGAAGATAAATCACAACAAATTAAAAATGTTCTAAAGCCGACAAATATCAAAGACATTACAACATTTTAAAAAGGATGTAACGTTTGTATTAGTTAACTCTGATAGTTGGAGGAGGTTTCCATAGACGATCTTCAAACTGCATTTCAGACCTTGTCTTCCCTCTACCACTGATATGCATGTAGGTGAGTCAGGCAACATGAGTATGGTGATCTGAACTCTGGCTTTGTACTTCTAACAAGATGCCAGGTACAGTGGGTGATACCAGTGCTCCTGGAAGCCATTCTACACTGAGGGGACTATCAATAATTTAACTAAATATGAAAGTGTCTACAAACCATATAAATACAAAAAAAGTAGTGTATCTACACTTTTTTTCTTTTTTTTTTGAGAATGGTCTCACTCTGTCGCCTAGGCTAGAGTGCAGTGGCGTGATCTCAGCGCACTGCCACAGCCGCCTCTCGGGTTCAAGCAATTCTCCTGCCTCAGCCTCCCAAGTAGGTGGGCAGGCGCCCACCACCACACCTGGCTAATTTTTGTATTTTTAGGAGAGACAGGGTTTTGCCATGTTGTCCAGGTGGGTCTTGAACTCCTGACCTCAGGTGATCTCCCCAAAAGTAGTGTATCTACACCTCAACTCCCCCTTAGCTGGACCTCCTGTTGCCTCCAGCCACTCTAAAGCTTCAGGAGGGGAAATCAAGGTAGAAAGATACAGGGGTTTATTTTAACCAATTGTGGTTAAGATAGCTTCTTTTACAAATTTTTACAAAAAAAAAAAAAAATAGCCATGTAAACACATAGCTGTTGCCTTCCTTGGGCCTGGAGTCTGGGCAAGTGAGGAGCCTTGAAGCCTTTGGTTTGTCAGCTTCATGGAAAATTTGCCTCTAGGTAGAGTCTTGTGGAACAAAATGGTTGCTGGAAACTTCACCTGGTGGATGACGTGGGTGTTTCCTGAGAAAACAAAACAAAACAAAATCCTACAGCGAAAGACAATTATAATACTGTGTACTGTGTGATATGGTTTGGCTCTGTGTCCCCACCCAAATCTCATCTCGAATTGTAATCCTCACACATCAAGAGGGGGACCTGGTGGGAGGTGATTGGATCATGGGGGTGGATTTTCCCCATGCTGTTCTCATGATAGTGAGTGAGTGCTCACAAGATCTGATGGCTTAAAAGTATGGCACTGCCCCTTCACTCTCTCACTCTCCTGATGCCTTGTGAAGAAGGTGCCTACTTTCCCTTCACCTTCTGCCATTATTGTAAGTTTCCTGAGGCCTCCCCAGCCACGTGGAACTGTGAGTCAATTAAACTTCTTGTTTATAAATTACCCAGTCTCTGGATCTTTATAGCAGTGTGAAAATGAACTAACACACCGTGGGAGGAGATTTGAGCAGACTAAGAGAACACAAAAGTGGAAATGGGGGATTAATTTAGGCTTGCAGGGTAGATGTCAGGGAGGCTGGTTGTGGAGAACAACATCTCCAGTAAATTATAAAGGTTGAGTAGTGAGGAGAAGGAAGAAAGTTCCAGGCAGACAGGCAGTATATTTAAATGCCAGGAGGTGTGAGAGACCATGGCTAATTTGGGGGCACAGCAAATATTTTAGTGACATTGGAGTAAAGGGTGTGAGTGTGGGATTGCCCAAGAAACAACTCAGGAAACCAATCTGGGGCAGATCCTGAATGACTTCACGTGTTTAGGTTTTGCTCTTGGAACTCTACCCTGAGGAAATGGGGAATCATTTAAGCCTATTTAGATGATCAGATTTGCATTAGTACATCAGCTTGGCACTTTCAGTCAGTGTGGGAAACTTAGCAGAAACAGAAACTCCTTCCCCATTTCAAACACAGAAATACAGAAGAATAATAACAAAATAATTCAAAAGTAACTCAAAAGATAGACTGATCTTAAAACTTAAGAAAGTCCCCAAGATCCAGAACTGAAGAGGCTCTTAAAAGCCAGAAAAGTAAGTGAAACTTGAAGCAGTGGTCCCAAGGAGAAGGGGAATGGGTAAGTTTTTGCAGCTGGGGCTTGTGGCTTTGATATCCACAAAGGGAGGGGATTCTGGACTGCCAGCTTGGTGCAGGCAGAATGCTGGAACTGACTTCAGTCATAAACCTCGCTGTCCGCCCACACCTCTGTGGATAAAGGGTAGGGCATTGGGAAACTGTGCAGATAAAGAGTCATTCCTTCCTGAGCTTCAAACATGGAGATCTCTCAGAGATCTCCCTGCCAACCCAGGGTATCAGCTGTATTTGCCATCTGCAGCAAATTCATACACATATTTATTGAGATCCTGCTATAGGCCCACCATCATGTACTAGGGGTATCAAGATTTTTTTTAAAAAGCTGCTGAATGATTATCTGAAAACATAACAAGTGGAAAAATTTTGGAAGATTTTGGAATTTCTTCCCTTTAGGCAGGGTGAGTTGATTTCAAGATGCACATCCTAGCAGAACAAGAAAAGAAGGTGGGCCAGGCATGGTGGCTCACACCTGTAATCCCAGCATTTTGGGATGCTGAGGTGGGTGGATCACTTGAGCTTAGGAGTTTGAGACCAGCTTGGGCAACATGGTGAAACCCCATCTCTACCGAAAATACAAAAAAAAAAATTAGCCAGGGGTGGTGCTGTGCACCTGTAGTCCCAGCTACTGAAAGGCTGAGGTGGGAGGATCCCCTGAGCCCAGGAGGTTGAGGCTGCATTGAGCCATAATTGAGCCAGTGCACTCCATCCTGGGAAACTGAGCAAGACCCTGTGTTTAAAAAAAAAAAAAAAAAAAGAAGAAAAGAAGATGATTGACAAAAAAGTAACTATTGGAAAGCAGAGAATCCCTCTCATAACCAGAGGCTATAAATCTCCATCAAGAGTCTCAATCCCAGGTCTTGTGCCTTAACTAAAGAATTTGTCAGCAAGGCTTAGGGATTTATCAATTTATGAGAGGTGCTCAGCTCAATCGAGGACATTATCTGTCTACCAGGAAGTAGATATGAGTAAATGGTTAGGGAATTGTTAATGGTACACAGGGCAGGATCCACAGAAGTGGTGAGCAAACTCAGCTCCAGGGGAAATACTGGGTGTGTACAGGGTGGTTGGAGGTACTTGACTCCTAGGCAACAGTCTGTGTATAGCATGGAGTTAGGGTAATTTACAACCTAGGGATTTATAACTTTCTTCCTGACAAGAGGTGTGAAGTGGAACAATGGTTGAGGTCCAAGTCTCTGAAAAGGACCAGAGAGACAACCTGCAGGCTGCCTTATCTGCCCAGGAGGGGACATGGTGTTTGAGGAAGTGGGCACTTGAAATGGGTATCTTGTTCTCTGAGTTACAAATACTGTATCAACTTGGAGACTAGATTGCTCCACTGTGTAGTTAAGGTCTTGGCCTTTGGAAGCCCCTTGGTGCTAGGAGAAGTGTGGGGGTGATCTTCACCTTTTGTAAGGAAACCTCAGTCCTGTGCTGCCCAATATAGTAGCCACTAGCTGCATGTGGCTTTTGAGCACTAGAAAAGTGGCTGGTTCAAATTGAGATAAGTTGTAAATGGAAGATGCACTTTGGATGTTGAAGACTTAGTATGGAAAAATAAGAATGTAAATACTTGATTACTCATTTTAAAATATTGATTACATGTTGACAATATTTTGGATATATTGGGTTAAATACATTATCAAAAATAATTTCACTTGTTTCTATTTTTTGAATGCAGCTACTCAAAACATTTAAAATGAACACATGTGGCCCATATTTGTGGCCTGCATTATGTTTCTGTTGGACAGTGCTGCCTCAGTCCATCTGGACTTTCAGTTTCCGTAAGATGGGGACTCCTGTCTCCCTTCCTGGCTCTTCCTTCCCTCTCTAAGTTCTGGAAATTTTTACTTCTACATGATCATTATTTACTTCTTGCCAACTGCCCTGGAAGAAGCAGCAGCAAAGGCCTTTTGTGATAAGGGCCTGACAGATCATCTTCAGGGATTTCTCAGAAGAGGCAGCTAGAGGAGAGGAGATAAGGCTGAGACCCCACCACACATTCTGAATAAGGAAGGGAAGAAGAATGAGCCAGCTGATTTCTCCCAATCTCCAGGGGACATTTGGCAAAGCCTGGAGACTTGCTTGGTTGCCACAGCTGGTGGGAGGGTGCTACTGACTTCTTGGGTAGAGGCCATGTATGCTGCTAAACATTCTACAGTGCACGGGACAGTGCCCTACACAAATAATTATCTGGCCCCATATGTCAGTAGTGTCAAGGCTGAGAGACCCTGACCGAGGTCTAGAAAGGGTCTTGGGCCTTTGGTTGCCTCTGAACAGGGGTCAGGAGGGAGGCTGGAGATGCTGACACAATAGGGGAGACCTGTTCCGTCCTGTCCCATTCCCCCATTCTTTCTTGATTGTCAGTGACTCATGGTCCTTCCCCTGTGCTCCTGAGCCTGCCTAAACTCATGCTGGTGGAGATAAACGGAGCATTTCTTCCCAGGTGTGAATCACTTGCCCCACGCCCCTGGCGGAGACCTCTCCCGGCTGGAGATAGGCTCTTTGGAGATTTGCCCAGAGGGGATGGGCCTCCCTATTCTCTTACCTTGCCCATCTACTTTTCTTCTTGCTCCCTCCTCCCTCTGCAGCTGTCCTGGAGCTCACCAGAAGCTCCTGGCCAGAACCAGGATTGTTGAGCAGATGTTGAGCACCTGAGGGAGGAAGCCGGTGGGAGCCGCTAGGGTTTTCTCAGAGGGAATAAAAACTTGCCTCTGAATTTCTTGCAGAAACCCGGGTCTCTGGGGAGCAGCACTGTTGGTGTTTAGACAGGTCCATTCTATAATTCCTTGACCAGATTTCATTGAGCCCTGATTATAAACCCCAGCTCTGTAAGGCACACTCTCTGCCTTCATAGCATTTATAGTCTAGCTAGGGGTGCAAAACCCAAACACTCACAACAAATAAAAATGGGCTTTAAAGAGGAGTCAGTGGCAGTGAGGCTTCAAAGGAACAGACAGCTAGGGCTCAGAGTGATGAGTGGGGTTGCCCAGAGCTGGAGAAAGAGCCTGTATTCTGGATCCCACCGGCTCTGGCTGCATCCTGATGTTACAATTTCCTATCTGTGCAACCTCCTCTGGGAAACAAAGGCAACAATAAAACCTAGGATTAGATGAGACTGTGAACTGCTGCCTGCTCCCACTGCCCATACACAGTTAGGTACAGCTTGTCCCATGGAGAACTGCTGGGTGCAAGGCAGTGGGTACTCCCAGATTGCTGTCTCTATGGGAAAAAGGCTATGAGTGCAGCTTGCTGATTAGGAGGTGTGGGGTATCAGCTCCTTGCTGGAAAGATGCAGCCCTGGCACACTTTGTAGCAGTTATATCAGTTATATTGGGCTTTATGAAGAGGCATCTGTCCCTGTTCTTGGGAGAAAGATTCCTGCCTACTATTCAGCCTTATGTGACCCTAGGATGAGAGCTGTAATTTGCTGAGCAGCTCTTATGTGCCAGACACATTATGCCAGACCCTTCGCTGCGTCATCTCATTTTAGTCAAGCAACAATTAAGACATCAATTAATACATGTGACATATACATTAGTTGGGTCCAGAAAGGCAGAACAACTTGAAGTGGGGTGGGGGGAGGTGGGAGTTGGGGAGCTTACAGGTCATAGGTGGATTTAAAGATTTTTTTAATTGGCAGTTGGTCAAAAGAGTTAAGTTATTATCTAAAGACCTGGAATCAAGAGAGAGGAGTGTCTGGATTAAGATGAGGGGTTGTGGGGATCAAGGTTCTTATTATCCAGAGAAAGTATTTAGGTGGCTATCCTTAGTGACAATTGATGGCAAATGTTTCCTATTTAGACCTTTAAAAGGTGCTAGACTCTCAGTTAATCTCTTCAGGATGGGAAGGGCCTGGAAGGGAATAGATCTAGTTATGTTAACAGAGATTCTTTACAGATGCAAATTTTCCCCCACAAAAGATAGCTGTGTAGGGTCATTTCTCAAAATATGGTAAAAAACATATTCTGGGGTAAAATACTGTGATTTCCTTTTTTATCTGTCATGTGATGTTATACTAGAGTTGGGTTGGAATTTGGTATCTTATTGCCACAGAGAGCCTGTTTTGTCAGTCTGAGGATCTCTGTTTTAATGTTAATGTTGGTCAGTTGCGCCTGAACTCCAAAGGGAGAAGAGGATACGGCATGTCTGACTCCACCTTCCCATCGTGGCCTGAACTAGTTTTTCAGGTTTCTTTGGGTCCCCAGGCTAAGAAGGGGGCGTCTATTCAGTCAATTGGAGGGCTTAGAATTTTATTTTTGGTTTATACTTTCTGTTTCCAACAGTGGGCCAGGGGCTGGGTGACTGGAGACATAACATTGACAAAGAAACGCTCTAGTCACTCATGTCTACTGGGAGAGAACATAAAACTGGCATTTGTAGTGCAGCGTGGTGAGTGTTAGCATGGAGGTAGCATGAGTCATCGACCTGTCTGGTCTCCTAGGCTGCTGTCGCGCGAGGCACACTGCACATGGCTAACTGGGTGACTCCACCCTGGTTCGGGCACTGCACGTACTCAGCTGAGGCTGCCGGATGCCACAACCCTGGGCCAACCACCTCATGTGTCTGCAGAAGACCACCTGTAACAGAGCCAGATCTGGTCTAATTAAAAACCCAAGTGTTGGCAGCCAGTCAGTAACACCCAGAGACTTTGGTTTGCTAACATGGGAAGGAGACAATTTATGGTCTTCTAGCTTTAGAAAATTGCCTTGTTTCTCCTCCTGCATCCTCAGATCTGTGGCTTTCCTAGACTCTGTGCCGAATCAGGCTTCGTGCATGAAAGTAAAAAAATTTGTTTTCATTCAGCATTCAATCTTTGGTTTCTGATAACTTTTTGTTTTTTCTTTAACAAAGGCAAACCAGAGCACAAATGAACTCTATCTGTAAGAGAGGAAGAAGTTTTCCCAGAAAAAGTTACCTTTAGGCTGGAACTAGAATAATAAAGAGATTTGGGCTGGGCGTGGTGGCTCACGCTTATAATCCCAGCACTCTGGGAGGCTGAGGCGGGTGGATCGCTCGAGGCCAGGAATTCTTGGCTT
The DNA here is from genome assembly GCF_029289425.2 of Pan paniscus. Classification (NCBI taxonomy): domain Eukaryota; kingdom Metazoa; phylum Chordata; class Mammalia; order Primates; family Hominidae; genus Pan; species Pan paniscus. The sequence continues at coordinate 59,059,182 of NC_073258.2, forward strand.
GGGCAGCATGATGAAACCCTATCTCTACAAAAAATATAAAAATTAATTGGGCATGGTAGTGCACCTCTGCAGTTTCAGATACTCAGGAGGCCGGGTGGTAGGATTGCTTGAGCCTGGGAGGTGGAGGCTTCAGTGAGCTGTGACTACACCACTGCACTCCAGCCTGGGCAACAGAACGAGGCGGTCTCAAAAAACAAACAAAAAACACAACAACAACGACAAAACAGATTTGTCAGGCCAACAAAGGAAGTGTTACAGGAAAGGGGTCCTGATCCAGACCCCAAGAGGGTTGGTGGATCTCATGCCAAGAAAGAATTCAGGGTGAGTCTGCAGCACAAAGTGAAAGCAAGTTTATTAAGAAAGTAAAGGAATAAAAGAATGGCTACTCCATAGATGGGCAGCCCCGAGGGCTGCTGATTGCTCATTTTTATGGTTATTTTTTGATGATAAGCTAAACAAGAGGTGGATTATTCATGCCTCCCCTTTTCAGACTGTATATTATTGCATTATTATTATTATTGTATTAATGTATTATTAATGTTAAACCCAATTTTTAATAAAACCTTAGACATATTTACCCAATTTTAATGTTTAACTATAAGGTAAGATTCTTATAAACCTTTATAACCCTTTACATTTTTTTTGTGAAAGAGCAGATTAGTACTCTAAGAAAAACCTGTTGTGCTTTTATTCTATTTAATTTACAGAAAAACTGAATAATACCCCTTTAACTTTAGCCAATGTGTTCACACACAGAATCTCTTACAATTAATTTTTATAAACCTTCCACAACTTGTTTAAACCTTCCACAACTTGTTTAAACCTTAGCTTTATTCTAACTTAAAACAATTCTTCAACTCTTTAGGCAAAAAAATCCACATTCCTATGCCTTCTTATAATCTTTTACCAAATGTACATTCTACTTTCCTTACACACCTTACATGTAAAATTGTTTCTTCAGTAGTCTCAATTATATGTGACAATGTTAAACTTTTAGCAACTTACTTTGGTGAAAACCCTGGTTAGTAAGTAATTTTAATTGTGTACTAGGTGTGGAGCCTTACCCAGGATATACCAGGCAGAAAGGCAGATAAGGGCTGACTCTCCATCATAGTTAGGGGGTGTGGCTAACTCCACATGTCCTCAGGCCTTACCTTACTTAAGCAACCAAGTTGTACAGTAAGAGTCATAGTGGCATTTTATGAAGCATTTAGGAGGCCTAACAACCTTTGAATTGTACAACGTTTCTTGCATAAATTCCCTTTCACAAATCCTTTCACGACTTACACAGACCATCTGAGACATTCTTTGACTTTCTGACTTGCCCTAAACATCCCTCCTTTTAAATAACCAGTTATTTTACTTTAGGACAAGAATTTATCATACAAGATCCTTTCTTATATAAAATCTCCTTCTTTATAATCTTCTTTGTATAGCCAGGGGGCATGGCTAATTCCACGTTTCCAGGCCTTATCTAGAATCTAATGGCTTCAAAGTAGGTAAATTGAACAATTTTTAAAAGTTAAAGAAGTAGTTTATGACCTTAAAGCATTTAGCAAACTTATCTGACCTGCCTAATATAGACTGAATGTTTTTATTTTATCAATAATTTTCAAAGCTGTTATTGTTTCTTAAAGATTACTAAAGCCACATGAACTAAAAGGCATTACAGTTTTTATTTTGCTTTCAAAATATTTAAGTGCATATTTTTGTTTAAGCCAATTAATTAGAGTTCTTTTATATAAACATTACATACAACACATATATAGCTACATAGAAAGACAGAAGAAGATGACTACAGTAGTTGTAAGGTTTTTCATTTGCCAGTTTTTAAGTTTTTTAATTGGACTACTGGGTTAAGCTGGAGCCCTTGGAAGAACAGGGCCAGGAAAGGGGTCTTTGGTACCTCCTGTTTTTTCCTCCAAGGAGTCCAGGCTGTTAGAGCTTGAATATCCACTTTTAATTAAACTTATTCTAACCATAGCACTCTTTAATTTTAGAATTTCTTAGGCCAAATGGTTGATATTTCTGGCTTTTGAACTTTACCAAAGGTAATCTCCCAGGTGCTTAGAGAAAGGAAAATTTGAGACAGTCCGTGGAGGAGAAGAGAATAGACAAAGTCACACAGATATTAAACCAGAAACGACTTACTTCCTAGGTGGGGAATCAAACCCTGACCACCACTGTGAAAGTGCAAAACCTCTGCTACTGAGCTAGAGCACAGAGCAGTCATCATTTCCCTTCCCAGAAAGAGTCTACAGTAGTTAATTTTGAGCTTGAAAAGGCTTTTTAACTATTTAATATGATCGTTAGAGCTAATTATGACATGAACCCTAAAATTCCTGTTTCCTGAAGATGGAGACCAAAATAAAGTACTGCTGTGTGGTTAAAAGGTCAAACTCCGTGGTGGGGAGGGGGGAGTGGGGAGGGATAGCACTGGGAGATATACCTAATGCTAGATGACGAGTTAGTGGGTGCAGCGCACCAGCATGGCACATGTATACATATGTAACTAACCTGCACAATGTGCACATGTACCCTAAAACTTAAAGTATAATAAAAAAAAATAATAATAATTAAAAAAAAAAAAAAAAAAAAGGTCAAACTCCCAGTGGGGCATGGTGGCTCATGCCTGTAATCCCAGCACTTTGGGAGGCTGAGGCAGGTGGATCACCTGACATCAGGAGTTCAAGACCAGCTTGACCAACATGGTGAAACTCTGTCTCTACTAAAAATATAAAATTAGTTGGGTGTGGTGGTACACGCCTGTAATCCCGGCTACTTGGAAGGCTGAGACAGGAGAATCACTTGAACCTGGGAGGTGGAGGTTGCACTGAGCTGAGATAGTGCCATCGCACTCCAGGCTGGGCAACAGAGGGAGACTCCTTCTCAACAAAAAACAAAAAAGTCAAGTTCCCAAGGACATAAAACAAGGTGGATACTTCATCCAGTTTTTTGTTTGTTTCAGGGACCTGTAACCAAGTTTGTTACTAACCAGTTTGCTGGCTCATCTTGAAAAGCAGGCTTACAGGTGTTCTAAGCCTGTGTTTTATCTTAAAGTACCCCTCGACACAGAAAAACGATCCATAGCACAGAATACACCAGCTTAAGACCAGCCTTAGAATTCTTTTTTGCATTAATCAAAACTTTACAGAGAAGATAAACACTGATTTTTTTTTTAACCATTCATTCAACCATTTGCACAGAGAGAGTGAAGCCAGAGATCTGACTGGTAAGAAATTCTTACCCTTTTGCTGGCATGCCAGACTTCTGTGTTCCCTTTTCCTGAGAGGCCTTAGCGATCTGGCTTGTGGCACCATTGCCCTGGGGGCCAAGCTGCAGCATAAAGAAAAATTATTTTTTCATTCTGAGCAGAGCAAAATACTTGTGATAAAACGTAGACATTAGCCACTCTGCTTAGCACCCATTATCAAACTGGCAAGGCTTAAATTTGCACCCATATGGGCCCTGTCATCTTTAATCCAACCTCCGACTTAGAGTTTCAACATATGGTCTCTGGCAAGATGGCTGCCCTGAGTAATAGAAAAGATAAGAAAGAGAAAGGAGAGAGAGAAAAGCATTGCCTGTGGCAGGGTGGGGAAGGCAAAATAATCAGGGAGGCCAGAGGAAGACCCAACCATTGCAGTGACACTGAAAAGTTCAGGCGGCTGCTTCTCAGTAGCAAAGGGATCTTTTCCAGCTGTCCCATCAACTCTCAAGTTTCCCCTTTTATGGAGGAAAAAGCTTCCCATGTCCCATGATCCTGTACATGCCTAACCCAGTCATCCACAGCCATCAGCAAAGAGCGCAAGGCAGATTAATCCAAAGAGAATGGCAGTTAATAGCCCATAATGCCAAACCTATTCTTAGCCATGAAATAATTTACTGAGAGGGGCCTCTAATCCCCCAAATCTTAGTAGGGACTCTAACCCTCCTAATTTGGGCCTGTAACCCAAGGTCGGTCAAGTGTCCTTGAATTTTTTTTAGTTTTTATTATACTTTAAGATCTGGGGTACGTGTGCAGAATGTGCAGGTTTGTTACATAGGTATACACGTGCCATGGTGGTTTGCTGCACCCATCAACTCGTCGTCTACATTAGCTATTTCTCCTAATGCTATCCCTCCTCTAGCGCCCCACCCACTGACAGGCCCTGGGGTGTGATGTTCCCCTCCCTGTGTCCATGTGTTCTCATTGTTCAACTCCCACTTATAAGTGAGAACATGCGATGTTTGGTTTTGTGTTCTTGTGTTTGCTGAGAATGATGATTTCCAGCTTCACCCATGTCCCTGCAAAGGACATGAATGCATCCTTTTTTATGACTGCATAGTATTCCATGGTGTATATGTGCCACATTTTCTTTATCCAGTGTATCACTGATGGGCATTTGGGTTGGTTCCAAGTCCTTGTTATTGTGAACAGTGCTGCAATAAACATACATGTGCATGTATCTTTATAATAGAATGATTTATAATCCTTTGGGTATATACCCAGTAATGGGATTGATGGGTCAAATGGTATTTCTGGTTTTAGATCCTTGAGGAATTGCCACACTGTCTTCCTCAATGGATGAACTAATTTACACTCCTACCGACAGTGTAAAAGCATTCCTATTTCTCCACATCCTCTCCAGCATCTGTCATTGCTTGACTTTTTAATGATTGCCATTCTAACTGGCATGAGATGATATTTCATTGTGGTTTTGATTTGCATTTCTCTAATGACCAGTGATCATGGGCTTTTTTCATATGTTTGTTGGCCACATAAATGTCTTCTTTTGAGAAGTGTCTGTTCATATCCTTTGCCCACTTTTTGATGGGGTTGTTTTTTTCTTGTAAATTTATTGAAGATCTTTGTAAATTCTGGATATTAGTCATTTGTCATATGGATAGATTGCAAAAATTTTCTCCCATTCTGTAGGTTGCCTGTTCACTCTGATGATAGTTTCTTCTGCGGTGCAGAAGCTCTTTAGTTTAATTAGATCCCATTAGTCAATTTTGGCTTTTGTTGCCATTGCTTTTGGTGTTTTAGTCATGAAGTCTTTGCCCATTTCTGTGTCCTGAATGGTATTGGCTAAGTTTTCTTCTAGGGTTTTTATGGTTTTAGGTCTTACGTTTAAGTCTTTAATCCATCTTGAGTTAATTTTTGTGTAAGGTGTAAGGAAGGGGTTCAGTTTAATTTTCTGCATATGGCTAGCCAGTTTTCCCAGCATCATTTATTAAATAGGGAATCCTTTCTCCATCATTTGCTTTTGTCAGGTTTGTCAAAGATCAGATGGTTGTAGATGCGTGGTGGTATTTCTAAGGCCTCTGTTCTGTTCCATTGGTCTATATATCTGTTTTGGTACCAGTATCATGTTGTTTTGTTTAATGTAGCCTTGTAGTATAGTTTGAAGTCAGGTAGCATGATGCCTCCAACTTTGTTCTTTTTGGTTAGGATTGTTTTGGCTATACAGGCTCTTTTTTGGTTCCATATGAAATTTAAAGTAGTTTTATCTAATTCTGTGAAGAAAGTCAATGGTAGGTTGATGAGGATAGCATTAAATCTGTAAATTACTTTGGGAAGTATGGCCATTTTCATGATATTGATTCTTCCTATTCATGAGCATGAAATGTTTTTCCATTTGTTTGTGTCCTCTCTTATTTCCTTGAGCAGTGGTTTGTAGTTCTCCTTGAAGAGGTCCTTCCCATCCCTTGTAAGTTGTATTCCTAGGTATTTTATTCTCTTTGTAGCAATTGTGAATGGGAGTTCACTCATGATTTGGCTCTCTATTATTGGTGTGTAGGAATGCTTATGATGTTTGCACATTGATTTTGTATCCTGAGATTTTGCTGAAGTTGCTTATCAGCTTAAGGAGATTTTGGGTTGAGACGATGGGGTTTTCTAAATATACAATCATGTCATCTGCAAAAGGAGAGAATTTGACTTCCTCTCTTCCTATTTGAATACCCTTTATTTCTTTCTCTTGCCTGATTGCCCTAGTGTCCCAGGTCGACTTCAGACTGCTGTGCTGGCAGCAAGAATCTGAAGCCAGTGGATCTTAGCTTGCTGGGCTCCACAGGGGTGGGATCCGCTTAGGTAGACAACTTGGCTACCTGGCTTCAGCCCCCTTTCCAGAGGAGTGAATGGTTCTGTCTCGCTGGCACTCCAGGTACTACTGGGGTATGAAAAAAACTCCTGCAGCTAGCTTGGTGTCTGCCCAAACGACCGCCCAGCTTTGTCCTTGAAACCCAGGGCCCTGGTGGCAGAGGTACCCAAGGGAATCTCCTGGTCTGTGGGTTGTGAAGGCCATGGGAAAAGCGTAGTATCTGTGCTGGAATGCACTATTCCTCACAGCACAGTCCCTCACGGCTTTCCTTGGCTAGTGGAGGGAATTCCCCAACCCCTTGCACTTCCTGGGTGAGGTGACAACCCACCCTGCTTCAGCTCACCCTGTGTGGGCTGCACCCACTGTCTAACCAGTCCCAGTGAGATGAGCTGGGTACCCCTGTTGGAAATGCAGAAATCATCCACCTTCTGCATTGATCTCGCTGGGAGCTGCAGATCAGAGCTGTTCCTATTCAACCATCTTGCCAGCCTCCCCCCTTGACTTTCATTAAGAGTGGCCTCTAACCCACTCTGTCTTAGGAGAGACTCTAAATCCCCTAAGCTGGGCCTCTAACCCAATCTCATTCTTTACCCGGGTACCCCACCACTTACCCAAAGTTGTCCAATCAGTGCTGCAGTCTATTTCCTTCGGCTCAGGGACCTCCTCAGTATTGTCCCTTTTGTGGTTCACAAGAAAGATATTACCAGGCCTCACCACTTACCCAAAGTTAGCCTTTAGGTCAGGGTTGCTGCACTGTAGTCCCTGCTGTGGTCACCAGAAATATGTCATAGGAAAGGGGTCCTGATCCAGACCCCAATAGAGGGTTCTTGGATCTCGCACAAGGAAGAATTCAGGGAGAGTCCGCAGTGCAAAGTGAAGGCAAGTTTATTAAGAAAGTAAAGGAATAAAAGAATGCCTACTTCCTTAGGCAGAGCAGCCCCTAGGGCTGCTGGTTACCCATTTTTATGATTATTTTTTGTTAATTTGCTAAACCAAGGGGTGGATTATTCATGCCTCCCTTTCTTAGACCACATAGGGTAACTTCCTGATGTTGCCAGGGCATTTGTAAACTGTCACAGCACTGGTGGGAGTGCGGTGGTAAGGATAACCGAAGGTCACTCTCGTCACCATTTTGGTTTTGGTGGGTTTTGGCCGGCTCCTTTACTGCAACCAGTTTTTATCAGCAAGGTCTTTATGACCTGTATCTTGTGCTGACCTCCTATCTTATCCTGTGACTTAGAATGCCTTAACTCTCTGGGAATGCAGCCCAGTAGGTTTCAGCCTTATTTTACCCAGCTCCTATTCAAGATGGAGTTGCTGTGGTTCACACGCCTCTGACAGAAGGAATGGGGAGCAGCACTTTCCAGGCACTGGGGAAGATGCTAGCAAAAAAAGAAGTATGTTAACTGCATGACCTGCTCAGGCCAGGACAGGTTGTCTACTGTAAGAAAAAACGTGGTGTGATAAAAAAGCAACAGACACCTTTAATAATGAGTGGTGGAGAAAACTGGGTTGAGGGAGAACTGGAAAGTCTGCCTGTCTAAAATTGTAGCTGCAACTCAGCACCAGATGATTATGGCTGAGAATAAGAATAGTGAACTCTTTCATTTTTCCTTCCCAGAGAAACTGGGAATATTAAATTTTAAAATATGATTTTGCTAAGGTCTAAATGTTAGTGTCCCCACCAGCCAAGTTCATATGTTAAAATCCTAATTCCATAAGGTGATGTTATTAGGAGGTGGGGCCTTTGGGAAGTGATTAGGTCATGAGGGTGGAGTCTTCATGAATGGTATTAGTGCCCTCATTAAAGCAAAAAACAAAAAACCAAAAACAAACCCAGAGTTCCCTTGCCCCTTCCACCGTGTAAGGACACAGTGAGAAGGTGCTACCAATGAACCAGGATGTGGGTCCTCACCAGACACTGAAGCTTCCAGGCAGCAAGAATGACCATGCCAAATGCAGGCCCTTCTGCCCTGGACTTCCCAGCTTCCAGAAGCGTGAGAAATAAATTTCTGTGGCTGGGCGTGGTGCCTCACACCTGTAATCCCAGCACTTTGGGATGCTGAGGCAGGAGAATCACCTGTGGTCAGGAGTTCGAGACCAGCCTGGCCAACATTGTGAAACCCCATCTCTACTAACAATATAAAAATTAGCCAGGTGTGGTGGTGGGTGCCTCCATCTCAAAAAAAAAAAAAAAAAAAAAGAAAGAAATTTCTGTTTATAAGCCATTCTATTTATGGTATTTTTGCAGCCCGAATGTCTAACACATTATCTCATCAAATTTTTTACTTTGGCTAGAAAATTTAAACTTAGTATGCTTGTAACTGCCCAATGGGTTCACCTTGCCCACTGTCTAGACAGAGATGATTTATCAAGACAGAGGAAATGCAGTAGAAAAAGAGTAATTCACACAGAGCCGGCTGTGCAGGAGACCTGAGTTTTATTATTACTCAAATCAGTCTCCCCCGAGCATTCGGGGAGCAGAGTTTTTAAGGACAACTAGGCGGGTTGAGGGAAGCCAGTGAACCAGGAGCGCTGATTGGTCAGGGATGAAATCATAGGGAATCGAAGCTGTCTTCTTGCTCTGAGTCAGTTCCTGGGTGCAGGGGCCACAAGATCCGATGAGCCAGGTAATCAATCTGAGTGGTGCCAGCTGATCCATCAAGTGCAGGGTCTGCAAACTATCTCAAGCACTGATCTTAGGAGCAGTTTAGGGAGGGTCAGTATTTTGTAGCCTCCAACTGCATGGCTCCTAAACCACAATTTCTAATTTTGTGGCTAATTTTAGTCCTACAAAGGCAATTTTGTCCCCAGGCAAGAAGGAAGTCTGCTTTGGGAAAGGGCTGTTATCATCTTTGTTTTAAACTATAAACTATAGGTTGGATGTGGTGGCTCATGCCTGTAATCCCAGCACATTGGGAGGCTGAGGCAGGCAGATCACTTCAGGTCAGAAAGTTCAAGACCAGCCTGGCCAACATAGTGAAACCCTATCTCTACTAAAAAGACAAAATTAGCCGGGTATGGTGGCAGGCCCCTGTAATCCCAGCTACTCCAGAGGCTGAGGCAGGAAAATCCCTTTAACCTGGGAGACAGAGGTTGCAGTGAGCCGAGATCATGCCACTGCACTCCTGCCTGAGTGACAAAGTGAGACTCTGTCTTAAAAAAAAACCCCAAAACCAAAAAACTATAAACTATAAACTAAGTTTCTCCCAAAATTAGTTCAGCCTATGCCCAGGAATGAACAAGGACCACTTGGAGGTTAGAAGCAAGATGGAGTTGATTAAGTTAGATGTCTTTCACTGTCTCAGTCATAATTTTGCAAAGGCGGTTTCATTCTGTCCACACACAATCTATTGGCAGGAAGTATAGGGTTGTGGGTGTGCCCTCAGTTCTCTACCATCCTCTGCTCTGGGCAGTAGACATAAGGGAGGAATGGTCAAGACTGTGAGATGCCTATCCAGTATTCATTCTCTACCTCTTTCTATAAGCAGAATCCCCAAATACTCAAGATGGCAATGTCCCCAGCTAATAACTATATTTCCCAGCTTCCCTTGCAAACATGTGACTTCTTTGTGACTAAGTTCTGGCTAACGAGAGGCTGTTACCGGAAAGGCTCCTGTCTTAGTCTGTTTTGTGCTGATAACAGAATACCACATACAGGGTAATTTATAGGGAAAAGAAATTTATTTCTTCATTTCTGGAAGCTAGGAAGTCCAAGGCTGAAGGGTCTCCATCTGACGTGGTCTTTCTTACTGAGTCATCCCTTGGTGGAAGGGGAAAGGGCAAAAGAGGGCACACAAAAGCAAGAGAGAGCAAGAGGTGGTGGTCAAACTTGCTTTTCTCATGAATTCACTCACTCAATAATGGCATTAATCTACTCATAAAGGCAGAACTCTCACGGCCTAATTACCTTTTTTCAGTCCCACCCCTTAATAAGATCACAATGACGATTAAATTTCAACATGAGTTTTTTTTGGGGGAAGGGGCGGGATGGACATTCACACCATAGCAGCTACCAAAGGGAACAGGCAGCTGGCATTTTTTTCTCATTCCTCCACCTTTTTTCTTCAAACATTGAACTGATGGCTAGAGCTTCAGCAGCCATATTGGGCCAAGAGGCAGGCTTGAGTATGGAAGCTGCATTAGTCAGCTCAGGCTGCAATGACAAAATACCACAGACTGGGTAGCTCAAACCACAGGAATCTATTTTCTTATAGTCCTGGAGGCTGGAGATGGATACAAGAGCAAGGTGCTGGCAGGGCTGGTTTCTTCTGCAGCCTCTGTCCTTGGCTTGCAGCTGCTCCCCTCTCACTGCATCCTCACATGGTCTTTCCGCTGTGTGCACCCCTGGCATCTCTTTTGTGTCCAGATTTCCCCCTTCTTATAAGAACACCTGTCAGATTGGACTAGGGCCTACTCTAAAGGCCTCATTTTAACTTAATCACCCATTTAAAGGCACTATCTCCGAATGCCATCACATTCTGAGGGATGGTGGTGGGGGTTAGGGTTTTAACATGCATTTAGGGGAGACACAATTCAGTCCGTAATACGAGAAGATCAAGAACTTTTATTTATTTATTTTTTCTGAAAGGAAGTTGAGAACTGTGTGCAGAGGGTTCCATCACAATTCAGGAGCCCTGGGTTCTCTGTTCTAAGCTATTGTATGGCCTTCCAGTGAGACTTAGAGATAATCAAGTAAACCTTTCAGATTTATTTATTTTTGTTTATCTGTAAAATGGAAATAATAACACCTGGCTTACTTATCTTACAGCATTTGGTGAAGATCAAATAAAATAATGAACGTGAAAATGTTTTGAAAAACATGAATTACCTATATAAATGTTCCTAAGGTCATTTGTTTACCTCCTTTGCCCTGTGTATCACATGTGTTGTGATTTTTCTGAAACTTGGGTTGTCTTAAACAGTTATTTAAAACCTTTTAAATTAGAATCATAAATAAAAGCGCAACATAAAAATAAATAGGAAAACAACATAACATTATTAAATATTAGCTAATTATTGTTAAGTGCTAAAACTTGCTCTCTCTGTTAAAAAGGAGACACAATTAGGGAAGGCTTAAAGTCAAACTAGTATCAAACAGACTTCAACTTTGAAAATATTAGAAGAGCTAAAAAAAAGGATTGGAAAAGAAAGAACTTTCTCAGATTCAATGAAATATTATTTATTTATTATTTATTTATTTATTTTGAGACAGAGTCTTGCTCTGTTGCCCAGGCTGGAGTGCAGTGGCACGATCTCGGCTCACTGCAACCTCTGCCTCCTGCGTTCAAGTGACTCTAATGCCTCAGCCTCCCGAGTACCTGGGATTACAGGCATGCACTACCATGCCCAGCTCATTTTTTGTATCTTTAGTAGAGATGGGGTTTCACTGTGTTGGCTAGGCTGGTCTCAAACTCCTGACCTCAGGTGATCTGCCCACCTCAGCCTCCCAAAGTGCTGGGATTACAGAGGCGAGCCACCTTGCCCAGCCAAAATGTTATTTAATATCATGGCTCCCATCATCTCCATGTGTTATGGGAGGGACCCAGTTGGAGGTAATTGAATTATGAGGGTGGGTTTTCCCATACTGTTCTTATGGTAGTGAATAAGTCTCAACAAGATCTGATGGTTTTATAAAGGGCAGTTCCCCTGCTAATGCTCTCTTGCCTGCCATCACGTAAGATGTGCCTTCGCTCCTCCTTCGCCTTTCTTCATGATTGTGAGGCTTCCCTAGCCATGTGGAACAGTGAGTCTATGAAATCTCTTTTTCTTTATAAATTACCCAGTTTTGGGTATTTCTTCATAGCAGTATGAAAATGGACTAATACACTATGTAATATGGTCTCACCCTCAAAAAACATTGATGTATAAGAATATGTGATCCTGTGGAGCAGTTTCCCCAGGAAAGCAAGGAAACCAACAGTTTGTGAACAGTTGTTTGTGCCAGACTCTGTGGGAGCCCCTATCCTCCCTCATGGAGGCCTAATAATAACCAGTTGAGATGGGTGTTACTGTCTACTTTTCACCTGGGAAAATGGGGGGTCAGGATCTAGGTGACTGACTCAACATCACACAGAGGCCAAGAGAAGGAGTCACTCAGAGGCAAGGTGAACTGAGGTGTGGGTGCAGAGGCTCCAAACCCCATGGTCCCTGATGTTGGGATTTGATCAGGCTGGTGGGAAAAATATTAGTTATGATAGCCACAAAACCCTTTTGGAAGGCCTGAGGGTTTTCATATGACCTCGGTAATAGACCGGGCTGAAGGCGGCCTGGTCCCATTACCTTTAGTTAAATAAATTAGAGTAGTAAACGATGGGATGTGGGGAAGTTATCTAGTTAACTTGTTTACTCTTGTGGTCTTAAGCCTTAAGCCTTTGATGTATACTTTTTATTCGGAAAGTCCACAATGTCAATTACCCTCTAATGGTGTTGACTCAAGCTTTTGTTAACTAATTTTAATGAATAAATGCAAGCCTCCCGAGCTGATCGAGGCAACCTCCCATACAGTGAGAAACCTCCCACACCACTTTATAATGCTGTGATCCAGGTTCTCTTTATGATATCTGGAATTTAAGGAATGCTGCCATTGTTCTTTTTTGAGATGTAGTCATCAGAAAAAGTCAGTAGCGTGCATTGGTTGAGAATATAGTCTCTGGAACCAGACTGCCTCTTATCAGCTGTGTGATTTTGGGCAAGTTACTCAGCTTCTCTGTGCCCCAGATTCCTAAGGGATAATAATAGTGCCCATTTCATACACTTGTGAAGATTAAATGGGTTGATAATGTGTCAAGTGTTTAAACTAGTGCTGGCACATACTTTATCTAAGGGTTAATATTATCCATACTTTATATTGTGGCTACCATGTTACAACTTGGGATAGGATGCTCAATGTTCCACACTTGATTATGAAGACAGCTTGCACAGGCATCTCCTCTTCAAAGCATATTTTACATCTTTATTCCTCAGGCTGTAGATCAGAGGGTTCAGCATGCGGATGACCACAGTGTAGAAGACAGACATGACCTTGTGTTCCATGGAATTGTGAGAGCTTGGCTGAGCATATATGAAGGTGATGGTGCTATAGAAGAGGCAGATGATGGTGAGGTGGGAGGCACAGGTGGAGACAGCTTTGCTCTGGGCTTGCAGGGAGCGCATCCTGCAAATGGTCATGAGGATGTAGGCATAGGAGACTGGGATAATGGTGACGGTAAAGAGGATGAGCAAGGCACACGATGAGAAGATAATGGTCTCAACCTCAGTAGTATCTGCACAGGCAAGATGGAGCACGGGGGGATGTCACAGAAATAGTGGTTAATGACATTGGGGCCACAGTAGGGCAGCTTAAAGATGCACCCAGTCAGCAAAGCTGAATTGGCAACAGAAACAGTATAGCAGGTCACCACCAGCAGGACACACAGACATTGGGACATAATAGTGTGATAGAGGAGAGGGTGGTAGATGGTGGTGAATCGGTCATAGGCCATGATGGCCAGGAGCAGACACTCAGCAGTACCATGGAGGATCATGAGGGCCATCTGGACCATACAGCCTGCAAAGGAGATGGATTGGCTTGAGATGAGGAAGCTCTCCAGCAGCCTGGGGGTGTCCACTGTGGAAAACGAGGAGTCTATGAAGGAGAGGACGCTCAGGAAGAAATACATGGGGGTGTGGAGCTGTGGGTCTGCATGGATCAGAGTGATCATTCCCAGGTTGCCCATGACAGTGACTGAATGTATGAGCAGGAAGAGCACAAAGAGGATGCCTTTGAGGTCCTCCTGCTCTGTAAGTCCCAGCAGGTGGAACCAGGTGACTTGGGTATGGTTCTCCACCATGGTGTGCATGTCACTGCAGAGAGACCAAATAAGACACGTGTGTACCCTAGAGCTAGGGTCAGTGCCCAGAGATTTTTAAATATCCCCAGGATAGGCAGTGTTAGGGAAAGAGGCAGAGGAACTAGTAAGAATTGAACACCTGCTATGAGCCACGTGCTAACTCATTTTTAAAGCAGCTATTGAAACTTCATACATACCTTCTGTTTAAATATTATATCCATTTATATTTAATGAGATGATCAACTTACCAAATGAGATGATCAACTTATCAAAGGTCACAAAGCTAGTACATAAGGAAAGTAGAATTAGAACTCAGTCTGGCCAGGTGTGGTGGCTCACACCTGTAATCCCAGCACTTTGGGAGGACGAGGTGTGTGGATCATCTGAGATCAGGAGTTCAACACCAGCCTGGCCAACATGGTGAAACCTCGTCTCTAGTAAAAATACAAAAAATTAGCCAGGCGTGGTGGCACATGCCTGTAGTCCCAGCTACTCAGGAGGCTGAGGCAGGAGAATCACTTGAACCCAAGAGACGGGGGTTGCAGTGAGCCCAGATTGCGCCACTGCATTCCAGCCGGGGTGACACAGCAAGACTCCATCAAAAAAAAAAAAAAAAAAAAAAACCACACAAAAAACCTCAGCCTGTTCTAGGAATTATATCCTTATTATGTAGTTAGAATCATTTTCTGTTCCCAAATTTCCTGTTCTACAGGGAACCAGCATCTGCAGCAGGTATTGGAGGCCTGGTCTGTTGCCCCAGAGAGGGAATAATTAAAAGGATCAGTGTGGGTCATGTTTGGAAGCAAATACTCCAATAGTGCTTGTCCCCTAGGCCTGGGACACAGGAAATCAGATGCCTCCAGTCATTAGAATGTGCAGTGCAGTAATTTCTCCCAGTGTTGTGTGTTGAATTATATCTTCCAAAAATAAACGTTGGAATCCTAACTCCTGGTACCTGTGACTGTGACCTTATTTGGAAGTAGGATCTTTGCAGATTTAATCAAGTTAATGTGAGGTCACACTTCATTAGGGTGAACTCTACTCTAACATGATTGATGTCATTATAAGAAAAGAAATCCGGCTGGGTGCGGTGGCTCATGACTGTAATCCCAGCACTTTGGAGGGCCGAGGTGGGCCGATCACTTGTCAGGAGCTGGAGACCAGTCTGGCCAACATGGTGAAACCCTGTCTCTACAAAAAATACAAAAATTAGTCTGGCATGGTGGCGGGCACCTATAATCCCAGCTACTTGGGAGGCTGAGGCAGGAGAATTGCTTGAACCTGGGAGGTGGAGGTTGCAGTGAGCCAAGATTGTGGCATTGCACTCCAAACTGGGTGACAGAGCGAGACTCTGTCTTAAAAAAAAGAAAACAGAGATATAGCAAGGACAGCATCATGTGAAGAGACAGACAAGGGAAGATGGTCATGTGAAGATGGAGGCAGAGATAGGAGTTAGGCTGCCATAAGTCAAGGAATGCCTGGGGCTTCCAGAAGCTGTCAGAGGCGAGGAAGAATACTCTTCTAGAGGATACAGAGGGCTTCACACCTTGGTTCCAGGCTTCTGGCCTCAAGAACCGCAAGAAAATACATTTCTTTTGTTTTAAACCACCCAGTTTGTGTTACTTTGTTATAGCAGCCATAAAAAATGAATACACCCAGTTAGGGATGCTTCTGCTTGGTGAATATGTGATGCTTTGAGAGAGACCTCTTGGGTAATTGTCAGAAGATGGGGCTTAACTGATCTCTGTCAATTGACTGAACTAATAATCCACAAAAAGAAAATGAAATAAACGAAAACAGATGGATGTTTCAAGATGGGTGACTAGAGGCATTTTTGTATTTACCTCCTCCACTAAGAAGAACCAAAACAGTGAGCAGATAATCACACTTTGATTAGATCATCCAGGAGAGAACACTGGAATTCAACAGAAAAGTGATAGGAAATACCTCAAGCAAAGAAGGAATCCTGAGATCCCTGTTTGGTAAGATTGGCTGGGAGCTGAGAGAGGTTCCCAATACAGGAAAAGGGTAAATGAGAGACCCTAGTAGTCCACATTCCCACTGAGGACTCCTGAAATCCTAGCTGCGGGAAAGCCCTTGACCCTCACAAGGCCCTGAAACTAACATAGGGAGCTGCTGGGGAGATTGTGTGATGGCAGTACCTCAGGGAGGGAGCTTGCACTGGGTCCCACACACTTTCTGAAACCTAAGCAGCTCCAGCAAGTTGCCATTTTAGAGCACTGGCCCCAATAGATTGCACACTGTCCTGGAGTCCAGGGGCCTGAGGTGGCCCCGGAGGCTTAGGAGAGAAAGCTACCCACACCAGGGGCTGAAGTGCAACCAAAGCGTTGAGTACCGCTGTTGGGGCTGAGGAATGAGCAAGGTACCATTTACTGCAGCAGGGATTGAGGTGCAAGTGGCACATGTGTTCCCCACCTGCCAGCCTAGGCTGCCCACCACTGAAGGCAGCATTCCCACTCCAGTGGCAGAGCAGCAGTGTGGCCGCTGCCCACTTGGGCATTCTGCCAGTGGCCTAAAGATTGCCCTGCTCCTTCCTACCACAACTTTGCCTGCATTCACCACTGGGGGCTTAAGGACAAGTCTGTCTGGCCTGGCTTAGCCTCTACCTCTTGTGCCACAGCACACAATCTGGGGGCCAGTAAATTGCCCAGCCTAGGCTACCACCACTGGCACCTGAACTCTCCTGAGGGCCGGAGTTGGGGCCTAACCACTCAGCTGCTGTCACCGTAGCTGGCATGCATCACCTGAAGGCCTGGGGACTGGCCTATGCAGCCTATTGCAGCCACCACCACCACCAGTACAGACCACTTGGGACCAGAGGGTTGTCTTGCCACTGCAGTTGTCATTACGCATGTCACAATGGCTGCCCAGGGGCCCAAGAACCCGTCCACTTGCCCAGCCTGCTGCTGCTACTACCCCAGACCACTGCTGCTACTACTCCAATAAGTCAGCTGGGTGCCCAAGGATTGGCCCTCTTGGACCCACTGACATTGGAGACAGCATACACTGTCCTGCGGCCCAAGGACAGGCCCTCTTGGACCCACTGACATTGGAGACAGCATACACTGTCCTGCGGCCCAAGGACAGACATGCTCAGCCCACTGCTGCCACCACTGGGGCCCAAACTCTGACCTACCTTGTGTGCCAGTCATATACTGTCATGCAGCCCAAGGACAGACATACTCAGCACACTGCTGCCACCACTGGAACCCAAACTCTGATCTACTTGACAGTCCCACTCTCCATCACAGCCTCCACTAATAACTGTAACCTATGCCACCAAGGAAATCACAGATACTACTGATGCTGTTTATAGCCAAATAAGCAATATAGAGACTATACGAGGATGCTTCAACATATGCAAATCAATCAATGTGATACATCATATCAACAGAATGAAGGACAAAAATCATAGGATCATTTCA
Source organism: Pan paniscus (assembly GCF_029289425.2). Lineage (NCBI taxonomy): Eukaryota > Metazoa > Chordata > Mammalia > Primates > Hominidae > Pan > Pan paniscus. The sequence continues at coordinate 59,076,546 of NC_073258.2, forward strand.
ATTGATGCTGAAAAAGCATTTGATAAAATTCAACATCCCTTCATAATAAAAACTCTAAAGAAACCGGATATAGAAGAAACATACCTCAACATAATAAAAGCCATATGAGACAGACACATAGCTAGCGTCATATTGAATATGGAAAAACTGAAAGCCTCTCCCCTAAGATCTGGAACACCACAAGGATGCCCACTTTCACCACTGTTATTCAATATAGCATTGTAAGTCTTAGCTAGAGCAATCAGAGAAGAGAAAGAAATAAAGGGCATCCAAATTGGAAAGGAAGAAGTCAAATTATCCCTGTATGCAGATGATATGATCTTATATTTGGAAAAACCTAAAGACTCCACCGAAAACCTATTATAATGGATAATCAAATTCAGTAGAGTTGCAGAATACAAATCAACATGTAAAAATCAGTAGAATTTCTATATTCTAACAGCAAACATTCTGAAAAAGAAATCAAGAAACTAATCCCATTTATAGTAGCTACAAATGAAATTAAATATCTAGGAATTAACTTAATCAAAGAAGTGAAATATCTCTACAACAAAAACTATAAAACACTGGAGAAAGAAATTGAAAAGGACACAAAAAAATAGAGATTTCATGTTGATACATTGGAATAACCAATATTGTTAAAGTGTCTATACTACCCAAAGCAATCTAAAGATTCAATGCAATCCCTATCAAAATACCAGTGATATTCTTCACAGAAATAGAAAAAACAATTCTAAAAGTTTTGTGGAAGCACAAAAGACCCAGAATAGCCAAAGCTATCCTGAGCAAAAAGAACAAAACTGGAGAAATCACATTACTGAACTTCAAATTGTGCTATAGAGTTATAGTAACCAAAACAGCATAGTACTGGCATAAAACCAGACACCTAGATCAATGGAACAGAATAGAGAACCCAGAAATAAATCCATACATCTAGAGTGAACTCGTTTTTAACAAAAGTGCCAAGAAGATGAACTGGGGAAAGAATAGTCTCTTCAATAAATGCTGCTGGGAAAATTGAATACTCACATGCAGAAGAATGAAACTAAGGGAGAAGTTTATAGTAATAAACACTTGCATCAAAAAAGTAAAAAAAATTCAAACAGACAATCTAATGATACATCTTAGGAACTAGAAAAGCAAGAAAAAAGTCCAAGCCCAAAATTAGCAGAAGGACATGAATAATAAAGATTAGAGCAGAACTAAACAAAATAGAGACTAAAACAAAAAACAAAAAACAAACAAAAAACACCACCAACAAAATACAAAACAAATGATCAATGAAACAAAAAGTTGGTACTTACACTTGGACACAGGAAGGGGAACATCACACACTGGGGCCTGTTGTGGGGTTGGGGGAGGGGGGAGGGATAGCATTAGGAGATATACCTAATGTAAATGATGAGTTAATGGGTGCAGCACACCAACATGGCACATGTATACATATGTAACAAACCTGCACGTTGTGAACATGTACCCTAGAACTTAAAGTATAATAAAAAAACCCTAAAAGTTGGTACTTGGAGAAGATAAACAAAATTGATAAACTGCTAGCTAGATTAACTAAGAAAAGAAGAGGGAGGACCTACATAAACAAAATCAGAAATGAAAAAGGAAACATTACAACTGATACCACAGAAATACAAAACATCACCAGAGACTATTATGAGTAACTATTCTCTAACCAAATAGGAAAACCTGGAGAAAATGGATAAATCCCTGGCAACATTCAACCTATCAATATTGAATCAGGAAGAAATATAAAACCTGAACACCAATAACAAGTAATGAGGTTGAAACAGTAATGAAGAAATTTCCTGGCCAGGTGCAGTGGCTCATGCCTGTAATCCCAGCATTTTGGAAGGCTGAGACAGGAGGATCATCTGAGACCAGGAGTATGAGACCAGCCTGGGAAACAGAGTGAAACTTTGTCTCCACAAAAAAAAATCAAAAAAAATTAGCCAAGCATAGTGATATACACCTGTAGTCCCTGCTACTTGGGAGGCTGAGGTGGGAAGATTGCTTGAGCTCAGGAGGTTGAGGTTGCAGTTAGCCATGAAGGCATGACTGAACTCCAGCCTGGGCAACAGAGGGAGACCCTGTCTCAAAAACAAACAAACTGACAAATAGACAAACAGAAGTTTCCCAACAAAGAAAAGCTGAGGCTGGATGAAAGATAATATGCCATTTACAAGTAGGATTTATACCAGGGAAACAGTGATGTGGTTTAACCTATACAAATCAATAAATGTGATATATCACACGAACAGAATGAAGGACAAAAACCATATGATTATCTCAACAGACACAGAAAAAGCATTATTATTATTATTATTATCATTATTATTATTATTTTTGGAGACAGAGTCTTGGTCTGTCACCGAGGCTGGAGTGCAGTGGCTCAATCGTGGCTCACTGCAACCTCCGCTTCCCGGATTCAAGCGATTCTCCTGCCTCAGTCTCCCGAGTAGCTGGGACTACAGGCGCGCGCCACTACACCCAGCTAATTTTTAGTAGAGACAGGGTTTCACCATATTGGTCAGACTGGTCTCGAACTCCTGACCTCGTGATCCGCCTGCCTCAGCCTCCCTAAGTGCTGGGATTACAGGCATGAGCCACCACGCCCAGATGAAAAAGCATTAATTAAAAAAAAAATTTTATAAAAATATTAAAAGAAAATAGAGATGGGGGTCTTTCTATGTTGCCCAGGCTGGCCTTGAACTCCTAGCCTCAAGCAGTCCTCTTGCCTCAGCCTCTCAAAGGCCTGGGATTACAGGCATGAGCCACTGTGCCTGGCCAGAACAAACATTTGATAAAGTTCAATGTCCCTTCAAGATAAAATCTTTCAACAAACTAGGCATAGAGGAAAATAATAAAGGCTATATATGACAAACCCACAGCTAACATCATACAGAATGGGGAAAAGTTGAAAGCCCTTCCTCTAAGAACTAACAAGAAAGGATGCTCACATTCACCACTCTATTCAACATAGGACTAGAAGTCCTATTCAGAGCAATCAGGTAAAAACAAACAAACAAATCCAAATTGGAAAGGAGGAAGTCAAAATGTCCCTCTTTGCAGATTACATTTCTTATATTTAGAAAAAGCAAAAGACTCCACCACAAAACTCCTAGAGGTGATAAGCACATTTAGTAAAATTGCAGGATACAAAGTCAACATACAAAAATCAGTAGTGTTTCTATACTCCAACAATGAAATAGCTGAAAAGGAAATCAAGAAGGCAGTCCCATTTATAATAGTACAAAAGATGAAATAAGCCAGATGTGGTGGCTCATGACTGTAATCCTAGTACTTTGGGAGGTTGAGGCAGGAGGATTGCTTGAAGTTGGGAGTTCAAGACCGGCCTTGGCAATAGCAAGAGCCCATCTTTACAAAAAATAAAAAAAATTAGCTGGATGTGGTGGCGTGCACCTATAGTCTCAGCTACTTGGGAGGCTGAGGTGGGAGGATTGCTTGAGCCCAGTAGTTTGAGATTGCGGTGAACTATGATTGTGCCACTGCATTGCAGCCAAAATACCTAGGAATCAGTTTAACCAAGGAGGTAAAGATCTCTACAAGAAAAACTACAAAACACTGGGGGGAAGAAATTGAAGACGACGCAAGCAAATGGAAAGTCATCCATGCTCATGGACTGGAAGAATTAATGTAGTTAAAATGAATATATTGACCAAAGCAATATACAAATTTAATGCAATCTCTATAAAAATACCAATGTCGTTTTTCACAGAGATAGAAAATACAATCCTAAAATTGACACAGAACTAAAAAGGAGCCAAAATAGCCAAAGCAATTCTTAGCACAAAGTACAAAGCTAGAGGCATCACACTACTTGATTCAAATCATATATAAAAGACTTTTTATCCCTCACCCTCCTTCCACCTGTTGCCCTGAATCCCCAAGGTCCATTGTATCATTCTTATGCCTTTGAGTCCTCATAGCTCCCACTTGTGAGTGAGAACTCAGGAGTTTGATCATATGATGTTTGGTTTTTCATTCCTAAGTTACCTCACTTAGAATAATGGTCTGCAATTCCATCCACGTTGCTGCAAATGCTACTGTTTCATTCCTTTTTATGGCTGTGTGGTATTCCATGGTGTGTGTGTGTGTGTATACTACATTTTCTTTATCCACTCATTGATTGATGGGCATTTGGGCTGATTCCATATTTTTGCAACTGCGAATTGTGCTGCTATAAACATGAGTGTGCAAGTATCTTTTTCGTGTAATGACTTCTTTTTCTCTGGGTAAATACCCAGGAGTGAGATTGCTGGATCAAATGGTAGATCTACTTTTAGTTCTTTAAGTAATCTCCACACTGTTTTCCATAGTGGTTGTACTAGTTTCCCACCAACAGTGTAAAAGTGTTCCCTTTCCACCACATCCATGCCAACATCTATTATTTTTAGTTTTTTGATTATGGCTATCCTTGCAGGAGTAAGGTGGTATCACATTGTGGTTTTGATTTGCATTTCCCTGATAATTAGTGATGAACATCACTATTCATCATGGAAATGCAAATCAAAACCACAATGAGATGTCATTTTACCCCATTTAGAATGGCTATTACTATTATTATTTTTTTGAGACAGGGTCTCACTCTATTGCCCAGGCTGGAGTGCAGTGGCGCAATCTCTGCTCACTGTAACCTCTGCCTCCTGGGCTCAAGCAGTTCTCATGCCTCAGCCTCCTGAGTAGCTGGGATTACAGACAGGTGCCACCACACCCCACTAATTTTTGTATTTTCAGTAGAGACAGGGTTTCATCATGTTGGCCAGGCTAGTCTTGAACTCCTGGCCTCAAGCCATCAGCCCACCTAGGCCTCCCAAAGTGCTAGAATTATAGGCATGAGCCACTGCACCCAGCCAAGAATGGCTATTATTAAAAAGACAAAAAATAACAGATGCTGGTGAGGATACGGAAAAAAGGGAACTCATATGCTGTTGGTTGAAATACTGAAGATTTCTCAAAAATCTAAAAATAGAAGTACCATATGATCCAGCAATCCCACCGCTGTGTATCTATCCAAAAGAAGAGAAATCAGAGTAATTAAAGGCATACCTCCACTCATATGTTTATTACAGCACTATTCACAATAGCACAGATATGGAATGAACGTAAGTATCCCATAATGGACAAATGGATAAAGAAAATGTGGTATATATATGTAATGGAATGCTATTTGGCCATAAAAATCAAATTATATCACTTGCAGAAACATGGATGAAACTGGAGGTCATCATGTTAAGTGAAACAATGCAGGCACAGAAAAACAAATACCACACATTTTCACTCAGATGTGGGAGCTAAGAAACTTGATGTCATGAAGATAGAGAATAGACTGATGGTTACCCCAGGCAGGGAAGAATGTGAGGGTGGGAAAGAGAAATGAAGGCAGGTTGGTGAATGCATACATATTTACAGGTGGATAGAAGAAATAAGTTCTAATGTTTGATAGCAGAGTAATGTGACTATGGTTAGCAACAACATATTGTATATTTCAAAATAGCTAGAAGAGAGGACTTGAAATGTTACCAACACATAGAAATGATAAATACTAAAGGTGATGGATAACTCAAATACTTTAACTTGAGAAATACACATTCTATGTATGTAAAAAATACTCACATGTACCCCATAAATATGTAAAACATTATGTATCAATTAAAAAAAAAGAAAACAAAGTCTGTGTTATTGTTCATTACTAAGAAAAATATCTGACTGAGAATAGGTAGCTACAGCAAATGTGGAATTCCAGCTGGACAAAACCATGTCAAAGGACCAAGTGCTTTTGTTTTAGCCAAGAAGAACTGAAGGCAGTAGAACATGCCAGATTGGTGGCTTTGGCATCTAGTGAAGGACAGTTCTTTCTTTTTTTCTCTCGACTTTTATTTTATTTCAGAGGGTACATGTGCAGGTTTGTTACATGGGTAAATTGCATGTCACTGAGGTTTGGTGTACAAATGATCCCGTCACCCAGGTAGTGAGCACAGTACCCAATAGGTAGTTTTGCAATTCATGTCCCCCTCCCAACCTCCTCCATCAAGTAGTCCCCAGTGTCTGTTGTTCCTATCTTTGTGACCAAATATATTCGGTGTTTAGCTCCCCCTTGTAAGTGAGAACACGCAGTGTTAAGTTTTCTGTGCCTGCTTAGGATTATGGCCTCCAGCTGTAACCACGTTGCTGCAAAGGACGTGATTTTGTTCCTTTTTATGGCTGTGTAGTATTCCTTGGTGTATATATAACTGCATTTTGTTTATCCAGTCCACCGCTGATGGGCATAGGCTGGTTATCTATCTTTGCTACTGTGAATGGTGGTACGATGAACATACGAGTGTATGAAGGACACAGTTCTTATGGCAGAATGGGTGATGGAGATCTCTAGGCAGGGAGCAAAGGTCAAAGGGCATACCCTCTTAAGTTCCATGCCAGTGAAACTTCTCTCCAGTGTTCTCATGCTCCCACAAATTTGCTTGTTGGGATCCTCATCATCTAGGTTTTCAAATAATCATGGGTAAGGTCCTGTAGAGCATAATGGTAAGTGTCTGCTCTGATTGCCTGGGTGTCTGTTCTGATTATTTGGTGCCCATGATATACTGGTTGTCAAATGGCTGGGAATAAAGAAGGAATAAGGCAGAGCCTCATTTAGAGCAACCTGGGGTAGCTAGAAATAGGTGGCCTCTAATCAAAGCCTGTAACGTGGTTTTGTGCTATCTTATTGACAACTTCAGGCCTTTTGAAATGTAAACAATTTGAGCAGATTTTAGCTGCGGAGAGCGCCAGAGAGGATGCTTCTTTATTCATGATGTTTCCCTCCATATGGAAGGAGAGCTATTGTATAATATTCTTACCCCCCTCTCCTGGAGGGTGAGTGCCTCATGTGATCAGTGAGTTTCATATAAGAGATTGGGTTTGTATAGTTTTGCTCTGCCTTCTTCTTTGCTCCTTGGAAGCATAGGTTCTGCTCTGTTCTGCTCCTCTGTTATGTAGATCTTAAAATTGGTCATTAAATTTGTCTAATTCTGGGGTTCAGTTTTAAGACCACTCACCTACAGGTATGAATCATGTTTTGCAATAAAAAGTTTTGTCAGCGATGCAGGTAATATTTTGCCCCCTATCTGCCTTGCTTCTATACCTTATCTCTTAATTCGTTCAGAATTTGCATAGGAAAGAGAGATGCTGTTTATTGTGGTCCTTAAAGACCTGAGCAGAGAGAAAACATGAAGGAAGTTGGCAGGGACAATTTGCCTAGCTTATCTCTTCAATGGGTCCATGAGCTGGGTTCCCACATCTCTAGCAAACTGATATCGTTAAGGAATGAGTGGGCTGTAACACTGGGGTGTGATATGTGATAAAGCCTTGGAGAACTCTGGATTCACAGTAATAATTCCTGATTGAAAGAGCAGGAGAATAGCTTCCTCCAGTTCTCCTGCTGAGACTTTGAGGAGGGGCTGCCATGACAATGAGAATGCACTTGGGCTGAATGTTGAAGTGTCCTGACATGACAGGAGAGAGGAGGCTTATCAAGGTCAGAAGAGGGGAGGTTTATGAAAGTGGAGGCCAACTGAAGATGGGAGAATCTCTGAGAATTTCTGAAGATCTCCTGTCCCCACGGATCTATTACAGAACCATGGATGGGTTCCAGTTCTATCTCTGATAGCTCTGCTCTTTTCTTGAGGACACTAAGGAACTCACTGGTTTGGGTTACAACTTGTATTCCTCGATATTTGTCTGTAAAGCACAGTGCTTAGTAGTTTGTAGTCTCAGCTGTTTTAATAAATCGTTTTCCTTTTGATAGGAAGAGCTTTAGGGAATGGGAGAAGAAACTGATGTTTTTGGACCACCAGAGTAGTCTGGGCACTTTTTATTCCTTCCTTTTTAAAAATAGACATTTGTTAACCAGTCCTGGTCATTGTTGACCATGAGAAAATACTGTCTTGCCTCTGGAGGACTGGCTTTGAAGGCAGAGTCCCATAAGTGGGGAGCAGTTAAAAGGTTTTAAGCAAGATGGTGACATGGTCAGACTCAGATGTAAAAATGAATTAGAGAGAAGCCAGGGAGATATATTAGGCAAAGGATCATACTGGCCTTAGCTAGGGCAGTGTTATTTTATTTATTCACAAATAGTTAAGTCCTATTATAGTACTGGAGACATAATGGTAATTAAGGTAGACAAGATATTTGCCCTCAGAGAGATTAAGAATAGAAAGATTAAGGAAGTATTTAGAAGATGGGTTTATTAGTACTTGCTCATTGATTGGATGTGTGGCCCACAAGATGGTCAGAGATGATTTCCTGATTCCTAATTTAGGTAAATGGGTGAATAGTGGTGTCATTTACTCTAACAGGTAACAGATTTGAGGAAGGATGCAGTGAGTCTGGGACCGTCTAATACACAAGTTCAGGAGACTGGTGGGTGTACTGTTCTGAAGCTTAGGAGGGAGTTTCCTATAGGAGATGGAGATGTGAGGGCATGTATTCAGTCATTCAAAATATATTTATTGTGCATCTACTGTGTGCTGGGCACTGTGTAGGAGGTGAGGATACAATCACAAGGAAAAAACATGGTGACGACTTTTGCAGAGTTTATAGTTTAGGTGGGGAGATAAACATGAATGAAACAACCATACACATTATTGAAAAACTGCAACTGGGACAGTAGCTCTGAAGTAGAGGTGCCCAATGTTATGAGCCTAAAACTGGGGGATTTGGCTCCGGGAGGTCAAGAAGGGTTTCCCTAAGAAGATATTTCCAGAGGAAGGAAGAGTGGGAATGGCGTACACAAAGACCTTGAGGTCTGAGGGTTGCTGGTGAGGAAGAGGAGCTGAATAAAGACCAGTGTAGATACAGGACAAAGAGAGAGGCGGTGTGGTGTGGTTGAGCCTTGCAAGCCGGCGGCAGTGTTTTGTAACATTTATTGAGTGCTTATTGTGTGTCAGGCATTGTTTCCAAATACCTTTAACTTCATTTAATCCTTTTTCTTTGAGATGGAGTCTTGTCTTGCTCTGTCGCCCGGGCTGGAGTGCAGTGGTGCGATCTTGGCTCGCTGCAGCCTCTGCCTCCCCGGTTCAAACGATTCTCCTGCCTCAGCCTCCTGAGTAGCTGAGACTGCTGGCATGTGCCACCACGCTCAGCTGGTTTTTGTATTTTTGGTAGAGATGGGGTTTTGCCATGTTGGCCAGGCTGGTCTCGAACTCCTGGCCTCCAGTGATTGGCCCACCTTGGACTCCCAAAGTGCTGGGATTACAGGCATAAGCCATCACACCCAGCCAGGAATCTTCTCAATTTTATGTCACTATATCCCCAGTGCCTAGAACACAGACAGCATGGCACATAGTGAGCCTGAGCCACTGCGCCCAGCCCATTTAATCCTCTCTACCATCTTATGGGAGGTACTATTGATATCTCCATGTTGCACAGAGGAAGTCAAGACAAAAGGAAGCCAAGTAACTTGCCCAAAGACACAGCTAATAAGCGGCAGAGCTGGGGATTGAATTAAGGTGGTCAGGTTCTAGAGTCCAAACTTTTATCTAGTCCCCTAGACCATGTTAAAGAATTTGTTTATTTTGGGCCGGCACAGTGGCTCACACCTTTAATCCCAGCATTTTGGGAGGCTGAGGTGGGCAGATCACCTGAGGTCAGGAGTTCGAGACCAGCCTGGCCAACATGGCAAAACCCCATCTCTACTAAAAATAAAAAATTAGCTGGGCGTAATGGAGGGTGCCTGTAATCCTAGCTACTTGGGAGGCTGAGGCAGGATAATTGCTTGAACCCGGGAGGCAGAGGTTGCAGTGAGCTGAGATTGCACCATTGCACTCCAGCCTGGGCAACAGAGCGAGACTCTGTCTCAAAAAAAATTTTTTTTTTAATGGGATACCATTACATAATTTTCACCAGGAAGGTGACATAGTCATATTTGCTTTTTGACAAGATCACTCTGAATGCAGTTGTAGAGAAATGATTGGAGGAGGGTCAATGGATGGGCAAGATTGTTGAGAGGATATTGAAGTCATGCAGGTGGGAGTTACAGCTTAAACTAGAGTGTGGGATATAGCTAGGGATAAATGAATCTGAGAGATGTTTGGATTTGGTGATGGACTGAAGATGTCAGTGTGAGGAGGAGAGCAGACTCAGGTTGGATTCTGAGGTCTCTGATATATACAATAGAACTGGCAGTTGAAGCTAGGAGAGATTAAGATGTGCCAGGGAGAGCGTGAGCTGTGAAATACAAGAGGCCCCAGGACAGATTCCCAAGGAAATTAATTTCCTATTTACTTCATGCTGCTTCTCGGTTCTAAGCTCTGATTTTTTTTTTTTTTTTTCCCATTTGCCTGGGAATTTTGAGGAACTTTGGGCCTGACTGGTGAGGAAGGAGGATAAAGGAGTCTGAGCTCTTACTGGTGATAGGATCCCACCCCCAGCCCACTTACCTGTGGTTGAACAGAGACCATCCACCCATGAGCTTTGTGTTGGAGACCTCTTGACGGGGGTGGTGGCTGTGTGTTCTTTCTCTCCTTTTTTCATCTGTTGCTTCTGGCCAGCTTTCTCAGGAGCACTTTTCAGCCAGTTGTAAGTAACAAAGCTTTGAGAGTACTTTTTGCTGGGAAGACTCCTGTCTTAAGATTCAACTGGCTTTAATCCTGACTCTCAGAGTTGAGGAATGTGCCTGCGGGAATGTGCCAGTGGGAATTTTTGACGAGATCTCTCAGAGGCTGACCCAGCACTGCAAGTCTTCTCCAAGGAATGGCAGAGAGATCTTGCTTGGTGAGGGTGTCTGGGAACCCCTGAGGAGCAGGGATTCTCCACCAAATATGAGGCTAGATGTTCTTCACTTATAGTGTCCATCCCTTATGGGCTTCTATTTTCAGTTTAATGAACCTCAAAAGGCTCTGCAGACCAAGTGGTACACAGGGACACATGTCAACATAATCTCCAGGTCTCACAGAAAGTGATTGAAAATGCTGGTGATGTCAATCATCAATACTTGTGTGTATTTGAACACATAGGTGTGGAGCTCTCAAATGTTATTTTCTTTGATCATCTGAATGTCCCTGGGAAACGTGCTTGGTAGTATTTTTTTGGAGATATCTGTGTATACACACACACACACACACACACACACACACACACACACGATTATACCATAATTGCTTCATTCACTTAACAATATTGAAAATGCATCTCTCCATCTCAAAAAAATAATTTCCCATCCTCTCCAAATAGCTGTATTGTCTTTGTAAAAGTAACACATGCTAGTTGTAAAAAAAAATTAAAGAAGATGGAAGAGAACCAAAAAGGAAGTAAAATGTCACCTGAAATCCCACCACCACAGATAATGGGAGTTGATTATTGTTACTTTAGACATAAATCTCTCAGTGTGTTCATGGCTGTAATTTTCCATACACAGATTCATACTATACAAGCTATTCTGCCATTTACCTTCTCACTCAGCAAGATGTCATGAACATTTTCCCATATCAATAAATAGTAGCCTACATCATCATATTTAATGGATGCATATTATTTTATTGTTGTATGTGTATCATTATTTACTTAACTGGTCCCCATTGATTGACAATAAGGTATTTCCAACTTTTCACTGTTATAGATAGCTCTCTGATAGACACCTCCTGAGAGGAGGTATGGGGCCTAGAGTGCCAAGTCCAATGAGAACATGATGTAGACAGACTGCTTTTCCCAGGTAGGTAGGAAGAGACTGTTCTCTCCTTGGGATCCTGGCACTTTGGGTGTTCACAGCCCTAGGGAAAATCACCAGGCAAAGAAAAGGGCCTTGTTAGGCAAATAACTTGTTTGTGTAAAAGAGATGCAGTCCCTACACTACTGATCTGGGAGGAAGTCTCAACAGAAGAGGGACTGGATCGCCCATGTTTCCTGCAGGTAAGAGGTATTCACTTGGGAAAGACCCGCGGAATCTCACCTGGAGAGGTAAAGCAGTGCTGTGTCCTCCGACCTTCCTCACTGCATTCCGACCCGTACAAGTTGTCTGGTTCCTAAAAAAATTGGCCCCTTCATTGTGTCAATTGTCTTCTCATGAACATGCAACAACCTTTCAGCCTTTTTGTGGTAGAGTTTATGATGATGCCTAAGAGTCAATGTTCCTCCCTGCAGCTCTTGGATAAGAAGGGTTATACAGTCTCTTTCTTCATTTAAATTAAGCTTGGCCACATGATTGGGTTTGGCTCAGGGAGTATGAATGGAAGTAATTTGTGCCACTTCTGAGTATTGAAGCCTTAGGAGCCAACCTCTGGTTCCCCACTTCCCTTCTTTCCCTTCTGCTTTGACACCAGTGAAGTCCAAGGCATAGGTCTTCTCTTACATCCTTTTGAGTCTTGGAGTGAAAAGCAGAAAGTTCATCACTGACTTATGGATGGACATTAACATGAGCAAGAAATAAACTTTTTTGCTACTGCAAGGCAATGAGATTTGGGTGTTGTTTTTTAATACAGCGGCCTCCGTTGCCTGAAGTATTCTTCAAAGACAAACTTCTTTTTTAAATTATGACACCAGCTCTATCTTGACTATCAGATTGTCTATGCCTGTCAGTTAGAGTCCTTCCTGTCTCCCCTGTGGAACAGCTTCCTTGCACTTACTGAGCCTGCATCTAGCTAATTGACCTATGGCAGTCATTTTGTTTTTAAATATGAGAAGGTTCTAGTTGTTAGTGGCAGGTCCTATATGAACCCATTCTTGCAAACCCGATAGATAGTTGTTATGTTGCCATGAAAGTCTTGGATCACAATCTTCCCAGCTTACAAGTTCTTCCAAACAAACTTAATTGTTAGTAAGCAAGCATAGGCAGTCAACACACCTGTCTGTCATTAGGGGGTAGTTATTTTCTTTTCCCTTGGGTATACTGGCCAGCAAATCTTTCATGAAAAGCTCACTTGGAAGTGAAATGTTGATGTTTTACCATCAACATTTTACTGGCAGGATCCTCTAGGAAATAGAAAGATGCAGAACCAAAGGGCAGTGCATTTTTATTACTTTGTGGTAGACGGGAAAGACAATAATCTGCTATGAGCTTTTAGAGCTTGCCTGTGTATGGCATTGTGATCATTCTATTCTGAGTAGTGTGGGTCCACGATCTTAGATGACAGGCTCTTGAAGGAAAAAGGAAAACCCATCTAAAGGCTACATCAGCAGCCAAATGGATGTCCTTTATTGTCTTTGCAATTTTTTTTTTGTTTTGTTTGAGACAGTCTCGCTCTGTCACCCAGGCTGGAGTGCAGTGGCATGATCTCAGCTCACTGCAACCTCCACCTCCTGGGTTCAAGTGATTTTCCTGTCTCAGCCTCCTGAGTAGCTGGGACTACAGGTGCATGCCACCACACCCAGCTAATTTTTGTATTTTTAGTAGAGATGGGGTTTCACTATATTGGTCGGGCTGGTCTCGAACTCCTGACCTCAGGTGATCCACCTGCCTCAGTCTCCCAAAATGCTGGGTTTACAGGCATGAGCCTCCGTGCCTGGCATCTTTGCATCTTTTTGATAAGGGCTAGATTTACATTGGTGGGGCGAAGTCAAATAACCCAGAAAGCTGGAGTTGGAATAACTCTTGAGGAACATCTAGCTCAAAATGTCTGGGAGTGGGAAAAGAGGCCCAGAGAGGGGAAGGTGCTTGTCAAAAGTTATACACAGCCAGTGAAATCTGGGGCTGGAGACCTGGTCTTGACTAAATTGAAAAAAATCCTAAAATTTCTTGACATTACCATAGTAGTTTATTACTGTTCTCAGTTCTACTGGATGTTTTGGATCATTTTTGGGGGATACTGACCGTCTTAGTCCATTTTGCATTGTTAAACAGAATATCAACCTTTGGACATTTATAAAGGAAAGAAATTTATTTTTCACATTTCTGGAGGTTGGGAAGTCCAAGGTCCAGGGGACCACATCAAGTGAGGACCCTCTTGCTGAGTCATGACATGTGTTGAGAGAGAGCAGGAGGGAGAGCAAGAGATCAAACTCATGGCCTCTAACCCTTTCATAACTGGCATTAATTCATTCATGAGGGTGGAACATAAACACCTCCTGTTAGTCCCCTCCTCCCAACATTGTTGCATTGCGGATTCAATTTCCAACACATGCTTTTTGGGGGACACATTCAGACCATAGCACTGATTATTCCTGAACCATTCGGGGCATGGATAGGTTCTCTATCTATGGCAGTAAACTCTTCTCCAGCTGAAATGATTTCCCTGTTGCTCACTCTGTGGGACAGAGTGGTAGAAATATTCAGGATTATAACCAGGCAGAGTGTCACTAGTGAGAGGAACAGAAGTTTGTTTCCATAGGAACAGTATAGTGGTTTTTAGAAATGATAAAATGAACTTGAGAATTGAGGTCATCTATGTCCACATACCTTAACTATTGGGACTGATAACTGAGACTTACTGTGGCAATATGACTTAACTAATTGTTACAGGAAATTAAGGCCTGGGAAGATATGGCTGTAAACCAATAAATAACTTCACTGTTGGCTTTTATCTGAACAATTTATACGAACAAATAGTTTACTCCTCTGGGCCAACAGCTCTCCTATCAGGACAATAGATTACTCATCTGGACAAACAATTTGCTCAACAAACAATGGTTTTTTATTAATATTTGCTTCCAGGCGCTTCCCTTCCTGTGCCTGTCAATCCTAAACTATAATGTCACAAACTTTGTCCAATCCTGTTACCTACCTTGAAAGAGTGACCTTATATCACTTGAGTCAAGACCCCCAAGTCCTATAAATATAGGACTTTTGAGACAATACTGGGATTTCATCCAGGTGATATTTTTTCTTTCTACAGTAGGTCTAATCAATGTAGCTTTTGCTGGTCAATAGGTTTTCTGGTGGTGTTTTGAAGAGCTACCAGCTGTCAATCTACTCTTTCCCCAGGGTTACTTGAGGGCATTTTACATCCCATTTTTTTTTTTTCCTGAGGGCGTTTTGTTTCCTTTTTGGGCCATCTTTATTTCTCTAATGGTGATGATTAGAGTTGCCTTTATGAATGTAGTTTAGCTCATCAGTATATAGGGTCACTGATACTCCTAAGAGGGTTCATATAGTATGTCAATGTCAGTCTGAAGAGGCATCCTACATAGATCAGCTTTTCTAACTTCCTCATTTTGCACAAGGAAAAATTGAGGTTCTGGGACAATAAATCTCTTTCTGATTTTGGGGACAATGTTCAAGTTGGATACTTCAAGCAACATCATTTCTTCTCCGAGCCCCTATTTTTTTTTTTTTTTTTTTTGAAACAGAGTCTTGCTCTGTTACCCAAGTTGGAGGGCAGTGGTCTAAACTCGGCTCACTGCAGACTCCATCTCCCCAGCCTCAAGTGATCCTCCCACTACTTCTTCTCCTTTTTTTTGAGACAGGGTCTCATACTGTCGCCCTGGGTGGAGTACAATGGCGACACTGCAACCTCCACCTCCTGGGTTCAAGCGATTCTCCCACCTCAGCCTCCCAAGTAGCTGGAACTACAGGGAACAGACACCACACCCAGCTAATTTTTGTATTGTTTGGTAGAGGCCAGGTTTCACCATGTTGGCCAGGCTGGTCTCGAACTCCTGACCTCAAGTGATCCGCCTGCCTTGGCCTCCCAAAGTGCTGCTATTACAGGCATGAGCCAACGTGCCCGGCATGATCCTACCACTTCTACCTCCAGAATAGCTGGCACCACAATTGTGTGCCAGTGTGCCTGGCTAATTTTTTTTTTTTTGTATTGTTTTGTAGAGGTAGGGTTTTGCCATGTTGCCCAGGCTGGTCTCGAATTCTTCGCCTCAAGCTATCCATTAGTCTCTGCCTCCAAAGTACTGAAACTACAGGCAGGAGCCACAGCTCCCAGCCCTAGTCCCGAATTTTTAATTCAATCAATAAATCACTGATTGCCCACTCTTGAAACCTTGTTTAAAGAAGTGGCCTCCTTTCTCGTTGTGACTCACAAAGAAAACTCCTTGCTGGCATTAAGATAGGACTCAGGAAGGAGCTGAGAAGGAGGTAAGTGGTTTAGGGAATTCAGGCTCTTTGGTGGCCAGAGGGGTAGGGCCAAGGCAGTAGCACTGGGGGCCCTCCTTTCATTTTCTAATTCTTTTTGTTTCTTCTAGCCCATTTCTTTTTTTCCTGTTCCAAGTTGCTCTTCAGGTGTTGTGTAGAAAGTGAAAATTACCGGTGGGAGTCAGGACTCTCTGGGATTAATAGAAAGCTGGGCCCCAGTGGAAAATATGGGAGCAGCACTTTGGGTTTTTTTGAAGACAGTAGAAATGTAGACTTGTTATGGAATTTTCTGCAAAACCTCAAGAGGT
This sequence comes from Pan paniscus, assembly GCF_029289425.2. Classification (NCBI taxonomy): domain Eukaryota; kingdom Metazoa; phylum Chordata; class Mammalia; order Primates; family Hominidae; genus Pan; species Pan paniscus. Next base: position 59,092,878 of record NC_073258.2, read on the forward strand.
TTTAGGCACTATAGTAAAGTACGGACTTTGAAATCAGCTGGACCTGGCTACCAGTTATGAACTGTATATCACAGTCCAGTTAATTTATTGGACTCTCAGTTTCCTTATATGTGAAATAGATGTAACCTAGTCATAGAATTATTGTGAGAGTTAAATGAAATGGTATGTACGATGTGCTTCACAGAATTCCTGGCATATAACACATGCTCATTAAATATTAGCTATTCATTATCATTATTGAGAAAGCAAATTTTTCAGGAAGGAATAGTGTTTGATTGAGGCCCTGAGCCTTATAGAATAAAAACAACTGCTATCCTTTTTATCATCTGTTGCCTGGAAGCCTAAAATTCAAAAAGGAAGAAGTGAAATATGTGCATATATATATATATATATATATATATATATATATATATACACACACACACACACATATATATATATATACACACACACACACACACACATTCCTTACCCTCTGATTAAGTATAGTACTGCGCACAGTGCTCGTCTCAGGGGCAGATACAATGAAGGATGAGGTTTGATTCCTGCCACAGGGAGTCTGCAGTATAGCCGGGGCAGTGAGATACACAGCCAGATAACAAACAGTAGTGAGCAGAGTTTTGTAGGAATGTAACTCTGCAGGAATAATTCAGCACTGTCCCAGTGACAAATGGGCTTCTGTCTGTGTGTTGTTCCTGGGAGTGGAGAGCTCATAAAAAAAACAGGGACAGGTGAAGGAGCAGGTATTGGAATAATAGTAGGTTTCATTTTAGCTTCAGAACTGCTGCCTTTGGCCACTGCCTCTACTGATGCACAGGAGAGGTCAGTGTAGTCACCAGGATGTCAGAGGAATCTTCAAAAGATGCTTAACTCCAAGTAAACTTTGTGCAAAAGCAGGAGCCTTGAGGGATCTGGAAATACCTCTTTATCCTCAGTCTGGCTCCTCATGACCTCCAGTGGCCTCCAGGGCAAGGAATCCTATATATGTGTTGCTCCTCAAAGCACTATCTCTTGTCCTGACTTCATGTCTGACCCTGAGTTCACTCGTGATACTGCTTTTTTTGTCTTGACTTGGATTTTTAAGTCTTACCCCTCCTCCCCTGATATTTGGCTCTTGGCTTATCCTTGGTTTAGAGTCGCCACTCTGCTCTCTGAAATCTGATCAATTGTCCTGGTGCTGCCCTGCTGCAGGACTAGAGTTTAACCCATCATCTTGAGACTATGTGGAACAGAAGAACCACCAATCCAAACCCTGATCAAATGTCTAACCCTCAGAATTATGAGAAATAACAATTCTTGTAGTTTTAAAACACTATGAAATCACTAATTGGGTACAATGTATGTCATTCAGGTGACGGATATCCTGAAAGTCCTGACTTAACCACTGCACAATCTATGCAAGCAACCAATTGCATTTGTACCCCCCATAAATTTATATAAATAAAAAAGACACTATGTTTTAGGGTGGTTTTTTAAATAACAAGAGACAATTGAAATAACTCCTAATGGATCATCTGGAATTTAGACCCAAAGCCTTACAGGGTCCCTGTGATGGCTCCATGGAGCTTGGTGTTTGTGTCTGGGCAGTCTTGTCCAGTCTCGCTGTTTTTTCCTCCTTAGGGAGACAGTATATCCTTGAGGTTCAGAACACAGAATTTGGAGATAGCCAGACCTAGGACTGGATTCTGGCTCTGTTACATAAAGCTGTATGACCTTCATCTCTTTGTCCAAGAAAATGAGTATGTTAATATTAATTATCTCATAAGGGAGTTCGTGAGAATCAAATGAGATTTAACATCTATTAAGTGCTGAGAACAATCTCAGGCCTTTAATTAGTGCCCAGCACATATTAGCTGTTAATAGTCATCCTTACACTGAATAATTGCTCTAACCTGTGTTATTATATTATCTCTCATATTATTTCTATCAAGTAGAGAATGTTTAATGAAGCCACACACCTGGTGACAACAAGCATAACAGGGTCTACTAGCTACCCAGGCTACTCAGCCATGCACCCAACATTCCTTATTTCTCTTTCACCATGAAACCAGAAATGATGGGACAGAAAAATGTAGATACAGAAACAGAAATTACATGGGTTATGTGATCAGACAGTACTGACATCTAAATCTGGTTTTAGACTGATGTCTAAACCTGGCATAATTTGTAAACAAAGTTGTATGAAGATTAAACACTTGTGCTGTAAAAAGCCTAGCATAGAGCATGGTTCACAGCTGATGCTCATTCGATATCAGTTTCCTCACTTCCCCTAGCATTATTCATCGTAGGCCATTAAAAGGCTATTGGCTGCTGGCATCAGTGATGTGGTCACACAGAATGACATCTTCATTTTGCCCTTCTGTGGCCCCAGCATCTCAGGCAAGTTATGTCATGCTTCTGTGACTTAGTTTCTTCATCTTAAAAGTGGGGATGTGAATGGTTTGTGCCTCATGGAGAGGGTCTGGCTGATGTTCCAGTCCTATCTAGTCAGAGAGCAAAGGACTAAAGGACCCTGTGCTTCCAACTCTCGGCATTGCTCAGAGGATCACACCTAAGATGAGCACCATTTCTAAACATGTCCTTGTATTGGCAGAGTTGTACCTTGGCACTTTCCTCAGTCTTACCGTGGAAACAAGCTAACACACACATGTTTGGCATGCCTACATTGGGAAATCCACCCAAGTAACAGAATAGTAACTCAGCTGTGTTACTCTCCCAAGGTTTTAATCATGCTGGGACCTGTGATCTGAGATTAATGTAGCACAGAAGACAGGGCCTCAGGAAGAAACAAAGGAAAAATGCAGAGTTTGCACGAAGCCAATACTGGGTTGAAGAAGCTGAGGCTGAGAAATCTGGGCTTTTAGGAAAAGCGCTAGCATGATCCTTCTTGCCTGTGCTTGTTGTAAAATTAAGATCCCTTCAGATTCCTGGAATTATGGGAACAATTTGAACAGAGATTTCTTCTCTGGTGAGAGCATGAATAAACAGCTAACATCATCCCTTTTGCCTTTGTCACATTCATGAGCAGCTCTCAGCCCCATGGCTAAGAAGTGATCTGTGAGCTGGCATGTACCAGAGATCACTGATGTCTGGTAAGTTGAGAGTGTTTAGTAATGTGTGAATTAGATTTAACCATGGGATGTGATAATCACACTGAGTGAAAATGTCTGCTTGATGGAAAGAGATGTTGGGAGCTTGAGAATGGCTTCTCCAAGGAGCTCTGCTGTGAGGACTTTGGCTGTGGGGCTGCCAGGGTGAGGCCGCACATTTGGACAGAATATCTGAGCACAACTCTGGTGAACTGGAGACATCAGAAGAGGAAGAGTCATGAAGGCAGAGATGCCAGAGTGGGAACCCCTGAGAAAATGTGGAAGGATCTCCATCTGCCCATAGATCTTAGTCTTTCTCTGGTCTTCCTTCTTGCTTTAGTTTTTCTAGGGCACCATTTGAGAGCCCCCAGCCTTGCTCACAGCATTTGTTTGCTGATAGTTTTTGTGTACATAGAGTAATTAGAGTCATTTTTACAAAGAATTGTAGTTCCAAGCTTAAAAGCACAAATGAATAGAATAGCAAACTATGCTGTTGGAAACAAAAATAACACTGTAGGGAAGCCGCACAGTTCGGACCCGGAGGTTGGATCTCACATGTGTCGTTCATCTGGCAGCACATCACAGATCTGCAGGCATAGAGCTTTCTCATAATAACAGCTCTGGAGCACTGGCGTTGAAACCTTGGCCTCTTAGAATGACAGCAAACAAAATACTCTATAAGCACCTGGGAGTAGAAAAATGGTGCTCTGAGCATGACTGGTGCCCCCTCCCTGGAGCAAATCCATCTTTATGGAGCATATCCACACACTGCCTGTGGGTTGGGCTTGCTGTTCATCTCTTCCAGCCTCTTGGGGCTGGTGGCTAGTTTCTCTGAGGTCCTGGAGAGGGTGGGGGTGAACTGGTTTATGACACTCTGGGGAGGGGGACCAAAGTTCAGTACCCTGACCTGTGGAGGAGGCAGGGTGACCACTTCCTGGCAGTGTCTAGGAATCTTCTAGAAGATGTCATTCCCTCCCTGTGATACTAGTGGCCTCGGACCAGCTTCAACTGGAGATGTGTTCAGGCTGCCTTGGGATGCTTTCTCCAAGGGAAGGCCCCTAGCTCACCTACATTCAGCTCCTTCCATCCTGTGCTGCTTAGTTCCCATGAGTCAGTGGGGGTTGGCATATGTGTGGTTACTCCAGGGACAGCACTGGGAGTTGATGACTGGTGGCCCCGAGTTGTCTCTGGAGGTGATGCCTGAAGAGACATCCCACTTGGTGAGTGACAGCTGTCAGCCACTGGAGAGCTTGAGTTCTCCACCAAAGATCCCAGTGCCACGGCTGACCCCTGTCACCCCAAAGGCCTCTAGGATTGGTTTAAATGAATTTGAGACCCTTGAGAACAAGATTAATATCCAGGGATCCAAAGCAATGTACTCCCCTTTCTATCCAGAAACAAGTGATTTTAGAGATCATGTCTCTATCCCACATATGGAAGACCTGAGATCTGGGATGATTAACTAATTATTCTCAGTTGATAGATCCAGCAGTCATCGGTAACAATAAGCATGCATTTGATACTGACCGTTTGTCAGCATTGTGGTCTGTTGTAGCCCAGTGCTTTGGTGGTCAGTCCAGGACCACAAACTGGTCTCTTATCTGCAGCTTGATCTGCCCCTGCTCCCTCCCTGCAGCCCCACTTTCACCTGATGGAAATTTCCTGATCTTCAGGTACTGGGTGGGCTCTAGGCGATCTAAGACATAGTGTACATACAAATTTAATTCAAATGCTCTTGAGAGCAGTAACGCTGGACTTAATATCTCATCTGCTGACTTTTATTAGGTTCTGTGGAAGATGGTTTTAGGTGAAGGGAGACAGGTAGAAAGGACTGGCCCCATTTGGAGATGGGGTGTGTGTGGGGCCAAAGGAGTTGGACGTCTTGTCTGTCTGGGCAAACTTAACTGCTCCTGCACTCATCCCTCTGCCTTGCCTATCCTCCATTCTTTTTAGGCCACTCACTAGTCTATTTCTGGGAATTTTGTTGACTCCTTAGTCTATGACTGGGTTGCCTAGGGCCATGGGGTGGTGTGTGCATAGGAATGGGTGAGGTTAGGAAGCAAAGCTTGCATTTATCAGGGTGATGAAGGAGGGGTTTGCACCTTCTTCTCTGTTCCTTGGTCCTTTGTGTCTCTTTGGCCCTAAGGGAATTTATTATTCAAAGGGAAAATATCTGCTAAGCAAATGGCTTGTTTCCTTTTTTTTTTTTTTTTTTTAGTATTTATTGATCATTCTTGGGTGTTTCTCGGAGAGGGGGATTTGGCAGGGTCATAGGACAATAGTGGAGGGAAGGTCAGCAGATAAACATATGAACAAGGGTCTCTGGTTTTCCTAGGCAGAGGACCCTGTGGCCTTCCGCAGTGTTTGTGTCCCTGGGTAGTTGAGATTAGGGAGTGGTGATGACTTAACGATCATGCTGCCTTCAAGCATCTGTTTAACAAAGCACATCTTGCACCGCCCTTAATCCATTTAACCCTGAGTTGACACAGCACATGTTTCAGAGAGCACGGGGTTGGGGGTAAGGTTATAGATTAGCAGCATCCCAAGGCAGAAGAATTTTTCTTAGTACAGAACAAAATGGAGTCTCCCATGTCTACCTCTTTCTACACAGACACAGTAACAATCTGATCTCTCTTTCTTTTCCCCACCTTTCCCCCTTTTCTATTCGACAAAACTGCCATCATCATGGCCCGTTCTCAATGAGCTGTTGGGTACACCTCCCAGGCGGGGTGGCGGCCGGGCAGAGGGGCTCCTCACATCCCAGACGGGCGCCCCCCACCTCCCAGATGGGGCAGTGGCCGGGCGGGGGCTGCCCCCCACCTCCTGGATGGGGCGGCTGCCGGGCGGAAGGGCTCCTCACTTCCCAGACAGGGCAGCTGCCGGGCGGAGGGGCTCCTCACTTCCCAGATGGGGCGGCTGCCGGGCGGAGGGGCTCCTCACTTCTCAGACGGGGTGGCCAGGCAGAGACGCTCATCACCTCCCAGACGGGGTGGCGGTCGGTCAGGACACTCCTCAGTTCCCAGACGGGGTCGTCGGGCAGAGGCGCTCCTCACATCCCAGACGGGGCGGCGGGGCAGAGGCACTCCCCACATCTCAGACGATGGGTGGCCGGGCAGAGACACTCCTCACTTCCTAGATGGGATGGCGGCCAGGAAGAGGCGCTCCTCACTTCCCAGACGATGGGCGGCCAGGCAGAGACGCTCCTCACTTCCCAGACGGGGTGGCGGCCGGGCAGAGGCTGCAATCTCGGCACTTGGGGAGGCCAAGGCAGGCGGCTGGGAGGTGGAGGTTGTAGCGAGCCGAGATCACGCCACTGCACTCCAGCCTGGGCAACATTGAGCACTGAGTGAGCGAGACTCAGTCTGCAATCCCGGCAACTTGGGAGGCCGAGGCAGGCAGATCACTCGCGGTCAGGAGCTGGAGACCAGCCCGGCCAACACGGCGAAACCCCATCTCCACCAAAAAATGCAAAAACCAGTCAGGTGTGGCGGCGCGCACCTGCAATCCCAGGCACTCTGCAGGCTGAGGCAGGAGAATCAGGCAGGGAGGTTGCAGTGAGCCAAGATGGCGGCAATACAGTCCAGCCTGGGCTTTTACAACTTTGGTGGCATCAGAGGGAGACCGGGGAGGGGGAGGGGGAGGGGGAGAGGGAGAGGGAGAGCAAATGGCTTGTTTTCATGACGAGATTTCAATCTGTCAACTCCTGAGTCTGGGACAGAGTGTTAGAGTGGTGATGGTGATGATAGGGGCCTGCTTGGAGCCCACTATATATTTAGTATGTTAAGAAAAACTACCTCAAATCTGTAAATAAGGCCAGGATGTAATTCTAGTTTCATTCTGAAGCACTGATCAACAGATTCGCCCATGGATTACTTAATTTTCTAAGAAAATGTTTCATTTTGACATCTATGAGAAATGAAGCAGTACTGCTCTGTAAAATTACACGTGAAGGAGGAGGTTTTGCCCCATAAAGATGCAATTGCTTCTTTGTCTTCTTCATGGAGCTCAAGCCTAGCTGTGCTGGTTCAACCCAACCTGCCAAAACCTCCCTTTTTTCCTCCCCTCCAGGACCCTTGACAGTAAAAATTTTATTTCCCACTTCCCCTTTATACCATCCACATTCTTAGCCCTGTGCTTTCTCTTCTCACCAGGTGCTTCATAAGCTAAAGTAATTCAGTGAATTCAGGAACTCAGAGTTAGAGGGAACTAGGTAAAACACAAGCCATCTACATCCTACCCACTGCTCCTTCAGACTCCAGACAGGTTGTCAGGGATGTGGGGATTCTGCTACACACAAAATGGAATTCAAGCCCATTTTATTTGAGTCTCAAAAAGATATTGAACCTCAGTTGACATTTGGGTTTCATAATAAATCCCACCTCCTTCCCTTTCAATTAGTAAGATTGATTTCTGTTATAATAGAAGAGGGTTTTGTTTAAAGACATAAAGGTAATTTGATTTTGAGTTAGGGTCTCACTATGTTGCCCGGGCTGGTCTCAAACTCCTGTGCTCAAGTGATTTTCCCACCTCGCCCTCCCAAAGTACTGGTGTTACAGGCAAGAGCCACAGCACCCAGCCGACTTTGACATCTTTATTTCTCAGGCCTTAGACCAGGAGGTTCAGCATGGGGATCACAACGGTGAAGAGGATTTTGTTATAGGCTGAGGCCATTTCAGGGTTGGGTGGAATGTATACAAGGAACACAAACCCATAAAACAGGCAGTGAGCAGTGAGGTGGGAGGCACGAGTGGAGAAAGCTTTGCACTGGGCATCCAGGGACCTCATCCCACTGATTAACCAGGATGTAAGTGTAAGAGACCAAGATGACTGAGATGGTAGGGATAGTGATCAAGGCAGAAGAGACAAACAGGATCATGTTGGCCACAGTGGCATCTGAGCAGGCCAGTTGGAGCATGGGGGTGGGGAATGTCACAGAACATAGTAATGATCAATGATGTTAGGCCACGGTAGGGCGAGATGAATGCATCCTGTCTATAGCTGAAATGAGCACCCCCACAGCAGAGGTGACCACCACCAGCTGGGCACACAGTCCCCTTGGACATGATGATATGCTAGGGGAAAGGGTGGCAAATGGCCACAACTCAGTCATAGGCTACGATGGCCAGCAGCAGACATTCCCCTGTGCCATAGAAGGTCATGAGGGCCATCTGGATTACACCACCTGCAAAGGAGATGGATGGTTAGTGGTGAGAAAGTGGATCAGCAGCCTGGGGTGCACATGGAGGAACTGCAGATGTCTAGGAAGGAGAATACGCTCAGGAGGAAGCACATGGGGGTGTGGAGGGTAGAGCTGGTGCAGATTGGCAGATCAGATCTGTCATGCCCAGGTTGCCCACCAGAGTCACGGAGTAGGTCAGCAGGAAGACAGCAAAGAGGAGTGAGGCGTGTTTTTTTTTGTTTTTTGTTTTGTTTTTTACAGGGTTTCTCTCTCATTGCCCAGGCTGGCATGCAGTGGCACTCTCTCCCTTCACTACAACATTTGCCTACCAGGCTCAAGCCATCCTCCTGCCTCAGCCTCCTGAGTATCTGGGATTATAGGTGCACACCACCATACCTGGCTAATTTTTATATTGTTTTAGTAGAGACGAAGTTTTGCCATGTTGGCCAGGCTGGTCTTGAACTCCTGACCTCAAATTAACTGCCCACCTTGGCCTCCCAAAGTGCTGAGATTACAGGCGTGAACCACCCCACCTGGACTAGAAGTGATTTTTAATCTGTGTAGTCCGAGGCCCAGCAGCATGAATCTCATCACTGTGGTGTGATTCTGCGCCAAGGCCAAACCTCTGGTGTGTTTTTTATGTGACAATGAATAAGAGGAAGTGAAATAAGAATACTAACATCCTTATCAAAAAGGTAACCTTTAATGTCTTCTACAAGTGAAAAGCTGCATTTATGCCCAGGTGGTGCACTGCTCACCAAACCCCACATGAATCCCCTCATGTCACACTCATGCTTATGTGTTAAGGGTGCTCTGCCTTCCTTAGGATAATATCTACATTAGTATTGTTTCCCACAAAATATAATAAATGCCTCAAACTCCTGGGCTCAAGTGATCCTTTTGCCTCAGCCTTGCGAGAAGCTGAGACTACTGGTACGTGCCCCTGTGCTCAGTTCACCATTGTAATTTTTTTTTTTTTTTTGAGACGGAGACTTGCTTTGTCACCCAGGCTGGAGTGCAATGGTGCGATCTCAACTCACTGCAACCACCGCCTCCCAGGTTCAAGCGATTCTCCTTCCTCAGCCTCCCAAGTAGCTGGGATTACAGGCGCCTGCCACCATGCCTGGTTAATTTTTTGTATTTTTAGTAGAGATGGGGTTTCACCACGTAGGTCAGGCCGGTCTCAGACTCCTGTCTCCTGCCTCGGCCTCCCAAAGTGCTGGGATTACAGGCATGAGCCATTGAACCTGGCCAACAATTTTTTTTTAATTTAAATTTTTAAATTTCAGTAGCTTTAGAAATACAAGTGGTTTTTGGTTACACAGATGGATTGAATCTAGGATCCTTTGTAACTGTTTTATATTTATTTATTTATTATACTTTAAGTTCTGGGATACATAGGCAGAATGTGCAGGTTTGTTACATAGGTATACACATGCCATGGTGGTTTGCTGCACCCATCAACCCGCCATCTACATTAGCTATTTCTCCTAATGCTATCCCTCTCCTAGCCTCCCACCCACTGACAGGCCCCATGTGTGATGTTCCCCTCCCTGTGTCCATGTGTTCTCGTTGTTCAACTGCCACCTATGAGTGAGAACATGCGGTGTTTGGTTTTCTGTTCCTGTGTTAGTTTGCTGAGAATGATGGTTTCCAGCTTCATCCATGTCAAAGGACATGAGCTCATCCTTTTTTATGGCTGCATAGTATTTCATGGTGTATATGTGCCACATTTTCTTTATCCAGTGTATCATTGATGGGCATTTGGGTCGGTTCCAAGTCTTTGCTATTGTGAATAGTGCTGCAATATACATACTTGTGCATGTGTCTTTATGGTAGAATGATTTATAATGCTTTGGGTATATACTCAGTAATGGCATTGCTGGGTCAAATGGTATTTCTGGTTCTGGATCCTTGAGGAATCGGCACACTGTCTTCCACAATGGTTGAACTAATTTACACTCCTAACAATAGTGTAAAAACGTTCCTATTTCTCCACATCCTCTCCAGCATCTGTTGTTTTCTGACCTTTTAATGATTGCCATTCTAACTGGCATGAGATGATATTTCATTGTGGTTTTGATTTGCATTTCTCTAATGACCAGTGATGATGAGCTTTTTTTCATATGTTTGTTGGCCATATAAATGTCTTCTTTTGAGAAGTGTCTGTTCGTATCCTTCCCTCACTTTTGGTGGGGTTGTTTGTATTTTTCTTGTAAATTTGTTTAAGTTCCTTGTAGATTCTGGATATTAGCCCTTTGTCAGATGGATAGATTGCAAAAATTTTCTCCCATTCTGTAGGTTGCCTTTTCACTCTGATGATAGTTTCTTTTGGTGTGCAGAAGCTCTTTAGTTTAATTAGATCCCATTTGTCAATTATGTCTTTTGTTGCCATTGCTTTTGGTGTTTTAGTCATGAAGTCTTTGCCCATGCCTCTGTCCTGAATGGTATGGCCTAAGTTTTCTTCTAGGATTTTTATGGTTTTAGGTCTTACGTTTAAGTCTTTAATCCATTTTGAATTAATTTTTGTATAAAGTGTAAGGAAGGGGTCCAGTTTCAGTTTTCTGCATATGGCTAGCCAGTTTTCCCAACACTATTTATTAAATAGAGAAAAAAATCATTTCCCCATTGCTTGTTTTTTCAGGTTTGTCAAAGATCAGATGGTTATAGATGTGTGGCATTATTTCTGAGGCCTCTGTTCTGTTCCGTTGGTCTATATATCTGTTTTGGTACCAGTACCATGCTGTTTTGGTTAATGTAGCCTTGTAGTGTAGTTTGAAGTCAGGTAGCGTGATGTCTCCAGCTTTGTTTTTTTTTTGGTTAGGATTGTCTTGGCTATATGGGCTCTTTTTTGGTTCCATATGAAATTTAAAATAGTTTTATCTTTCTAATTCTGTGAAGAAAGTCAATGGTTGCTTGATGGGGATAGCATTGAATCTATAAATTACCTTGGGCAGTATGGCCATTTTCATGATATTGATTCTTCCTCTCCATGAGCATGAAATTTTTTCCGTTTGTTTGTGTCCTCTCTTATTTCCTTGAGCAGTGGTTTGTAGTTCTCCTTGAAGAGGTCCTTCAGATCCCTCATAAATTGTATTCCTAGGTATTTTATTCTCTTTGTAGCAATTGTGAATGGGAGTTCACTCATTATTTGGCTGTCTGTCTATTATTGATATATAGGAAGCTTGTGATTTTTGCACATTGATTTTATATTCTGAGACTTTGCTGAAGTTGCTTATCAGCTTAAGGAGATTTTGGGCTGAGATGATGGGGTTTTCTAAATATACAATCATGTCATCTGCAAATGGAGAGAATTTGACTTCCTCTCTTCCTATTTGAATACTCTGTATTTCTTTCTCTTGCCTGATTGCCCTGGCCAGAACTTCCAATACTATGTTGAATAGGAGTGGTGAGAGAGGGCATCCTTGTCTTGTGCCAGTTTCCAGCTTTTACACATTTAGTATGATATTGGCTGTGGGTTTGTCCTAAATAGCTCTTATTATTTTGAGATACGTTCCATCAATACCTAGTTTATTGAGAGTTTTTAATATAAAGGAGTGTTGAATTTTATCCAAGGCCTTTTCTGCATCTATTGAGATAATCATGTGGTTTTTGTCATTGGTTCTGTTTATGTGATGGATTACGTTTATTGATTTGCATATGTTGAACCAGCCTTGCATCCGAGGGATGAAGCCGACTTGATCATGGTGGATAAGCTTTTTGATGTGCTGCTGGATTTAGTTTGCCAGTATTTTATTGAGGATTTTCGTATGGATGTTCTTCAGGGATATGGCCTGAAATTTTCTTTTTTTTTGTGGCGTCTCTGCTGGGTTTTAGTATCAGGATGATGCCAGCTTCATAAAATGAGTTAAGGCGGAGTCCCTCTTTTTCTGTTGTTTGGAGTAGTTTCAGAAGGAATGATACCTGCTCCTCTTTGTACCTCTGGTGAAATTTGGCTGTGAATCTGTCTGGTCTTGGGCTTTCTTTGGTTGGTAGGCTATTAATTACTGCCTCAATTTTAGAACTTGCTATTGTTCTATTCAGGGATTTGACTTTTTCCTGGGTTAGTCTTGGGAGGGTGTATGCATCAAGGAATTTATCCATTTCTTCTAGATTTTCTAGTTTATTTGTGTAGAGGTGGTTATAGTATTCTGTGATGGTAGTGTGTATTTCTGTGGGATCAGTGGTGATATCCCCTTTATCATTTTTTATTGTGTCTATTGGATTCTTCTTTCTTTTCTTCTTTATGAGTCTGGATAGCGGTCTATCTATTTTGTTAATCTTTCCAAAAAACCAGCTCCTGGATTTATTGATTTTTTGAAGAGTTTTTCTTGTATCTGTCTCCTTCAGTTCTGCTCTGATCTTAGCTATTTCTTGTCTTCTGCTAGCTTTTGAATTTGTTTGCACTTGCTTCTCTAGTTCTTTTAATTGTGATGTTAGGGTGTTGATTTTAGATCTTTCTTGCTTTCTCCTGTGGGTATTTAGTGCCATAAATTTCCCTCTAAACACTACTTTAGCTGTGACCCAGAGATTATGGTATGTTGTCTCTTTGTTCTCATTGGTTTCAAAGAACTTATTTATTTCTGTCTTAATTTTGTTATTTACCCAGTAGTCATTCAGGAGCAGGTTGTTCAGTTTCCATGTAATTGTGTGGTTTTGAGTGAGTTTCTTAATCTTGAGTTCTAATTTGATTGCACTTTGTCTGAGAGACTGTTTGTTATAATTTCCATTCTTTTGCATTTGCTGAGGAGTGTTTTACTTCCAATTATGTGGTCAATTTTAGAATAAGTGCAACGTGTTGCTGAGAAGAATGTATATTCTGTTGATTTGGGGTGGAGAGTTCTGTAGATGTGTATTAGGTCCACTTGGTCCAGAGCTGAGTTCCAGTTCTGAATATACTTTTTAATTTTCTGTCTTGTTGATGTGTCTAATATTGATAGTGAGGTGTTAAACTCTCCCACTATTATTGTGTGCCAGTCTAAGTCTCTTTGTAGGTTTCTAGGAACTTGCATTATGAATCTGGGTGCTCCTGTATTGGGTGCATATATATTTCGGATAGTTAGCTCTTCTTGTTGAATTTATCCCTTTACCATTATGTAATGGCCTTCTTTGTCTCTTTTGATCTTTGTTGGTTTAAAGTCTGTTTTATCAGAGACAAGGATTGCAACCCTGACTTTTTTTTTTTGCTTTCCATTTGCTTGGTAGATCTTCCTTCATCCCTTTATTTTGAGCCTATGTGTTTCTTTGCATGTGAGATGGGTCTCCTGAATATAGCACACCAATGGGTCTTGACTCTTTATCCAATTTGCCATTCTGTGTCTTTTAATTGGGGCATTTAGCCTATTTACATTTAAGGTTAATATTATTATGTGTGAATTTGATCCTGTCATTATGATGCTAGCTGGTTATTTTGCCTATTAGTTGAAGCAGTTTCTTCATAGTGCCGATGGTCTTTACTATTTGGTATGTTTTTGCAGTGGCTGGTACCATTTGCTCCTTTCCATGTTTAGTGCTTCCTTTAGGAGCTCTTGTAAGGCAGGCCTGGTGGTGACAAAATCCCTCAGCATTTGCTTGTCTGTAAAGAATTTTATTTCTTCTTCACTTATGAAGCTTAGTTTGGCTGGATATGAAATTCTGGGTTAAAAATTCTTTTCTTTAAGAATGTTGAATATTGGCCCCCACTCTCTTCTGGCTTGTAGGGTTTCTGCAGAGAGATTAGCTGTTAGTCTGATGGGCTTCCTTTCATGGGTAGCCTGACCTTTCTCTCTGCCTCCCCTTAACATTTTTTCCTTCATTTCAGCCTTGGTGAATCTGACATTATGTGTCTTGGGGTTGCTCTTCTCGAGGAGTATCTTTGTGGTGGTCTCTGTATTTCCTGAATTTAAATGTTGGCCTGTCTTTCTAGTTGGGGAAGTTCTGTATAATATCCTGAAGAGGGTTTTCCAGCTTGTTTCCATTCTCCCTGTCACTTTCAGGTATACTAATCAAATGTAAGTTTTGTCTTTCCACATAGTCCCATATTTCTTGGAGGCTTTGTTTGTTCCCTTTCATTCTTTTTTCTCTAATCTTGTTGTTATGCCTTATTTCATTAAGTTGACCTCAATCTCTGATATCCTTTCTCTGCTTGATGGATTCGACTATTGATACTTGTGTATGCTTCACGAAGTTCTTGTGCTGTGTTTTTCAGTTCTATCAGGTCATTTATGTTCTTCTTTAAATTAGGTTTTCTAGTTAGCAATTCCTCTAACCTTTTTTCAAGGTTCTTAGCTTCCTTGTATTAGGTTAGAACATGCTCCTTTAGCTTTGAAGAGTTTGTTATTACCCACCTTCTAAAGCCTACTTCTGTCAATTCGTCAAATTCATTCTGCATCCAGTTGTTTTCACTGCTGGTGAGGAGTTGTGATCCTTTGGGAGAGAAGAAGCATTCTGTTTTTTTTGTATTTTTAGCATTTTTACACTTGCTTTTCCTCATCTTCTTGGATTTATCTACTTTTAGTCTTTGATCTTGGTGACTTTTGGATGGGGTTTTTGTGTGGATGTCCTTTTTGTTGATGTTGATGCTATTCATTTCTGTTTGTTAGTTTTTCTTCTAACAGGCAGGCCCTTCTGCTGCAGGTCTGCTGAAGTTTGCTGGAGGTCCACTCCAGACCCTCTTTGCCTGGGTATTACCAGTGGAGGCTGCAGAACAGCAAAGATTGCCACCTGCTCCTTCCTTTGGAAGCTTTGTCCCAGAGGGGCACCCACCAGATACCAGCCAGAGCTCTCCTGTATAAAGTGTCTGTTGATCCCTGCTGGGAGGTGTCTCCCAGTCAGGAGGCATGGGGGTCAGGGACCCACTTGAGGAGGCAGTCTGTCCCTTAGCAGAGCTCGAGCACTGTGCTGGGAGATCCGCTGCTCTCTTTAGAGCCAGCAGGCAGGAATGTTTAAGTTTGCTGAAGCTGCGCCCACAGCCACCCCTTCCTCCAGGTGCTCTATCCCAGGGAGATGAGAGTTTTACCTATAAGCCCCTGACTGGGGCTGCTGCCTAACTTTCAGAGATGCCCTTCGCAGAGAGGAGGAATCTAGAGAGGTAGTGTGGCGACAGCTGCTTTGTGGTGCTGTGGTGGGCTCCACCCAGTTGGAACTTTCTGGGGGCTCTGTTTACACTGTGAGGGGAAAACCATCAAGCCTCAGTAATGGTGGATGCCCCTCCTCCCACCAAGCTCCAGTGTCCCAGGTTTACTTCAGACTGCTGTGCTGGCAGCGAGAATTTCAAGCTTGTGGATCTTAGCTTGCTGGGCTCTGTGGGGGTGGGATCCAGTGAGCTAGACCACTTGGCTCCCTGGCTTCAGCCCCCTTTCCAGGGGAGTGAACGGTTCTATCTCACTAGCATTCCAGGAGCCACTGTAGTATGAAAAAAAATCTCCTGCAGCTAGCTTCATGTCTGCCAAAACTGCTCCCCAGTTTTGTGCTTGAAACCCAGGTCCCTGGTGGTGTAGGCACCTGAGGGAATCTCCTGGTTTGCAGGTTGCGAAGACCATGGGAAAAGCGGGGTATCTGGACTGGAATGCACCATTCCTCACGGCACAGTCCCTCATGGCTTCCCTTGGCTAGGGGAGGGAGTTCCCCAACCCTTGCACATCCTGGGTGAGGCAGCGCCCCACCCTGCTTCTGCTCAACCTCTGTGGGCTGCATCCACTGTCTATCCAGTCCCAATGAGATAAGCTGGGTACCTCAGTTGGAAATGCAGAAATCACCCGCCTTCTGCGCTGATCTTGCTGGGAGCTGCAGACCAGAGCTGTTCCTATTTGGCCATCTTGCCCAGGTCCCACTGTAACCATTTTTAAGTGTACATCTCAATGGTATTAAATACATTCACAGCTGGGGGTGGTGGTGCATACTGGTAGTCACAGGCGGGAGGCTGAGGCAGGAGAATTGCTTGAGCCCAGGAGTTCAAGACCAGCCTGGGCAACATAGCATGACCTCATGTCTAAAAAATTTTTTTCATAATATTGTGCAAATATCACCACCATGCATCTTCATAACTCTTTTCATCTTGTAAAACTGAAACTGTACCTATTAAACAACAAATCTCCATTGTCTCCATTGCCAGCCCCTGGCAACTACTATTCTACTTTCTGTCTCAATAATTTTGGCTACTCTAAGTAACTTATATAACTGGAATTATGCGGTATTTATTTTTTCTTTGTGTGACTGCCTTATTTCACTGAACATAATGTCCTCAAGGTTCATCCATGCTGTGTATGTGTCAGAATTTTTTTTTGTTTTTTCTTCGAGAAGGAGTTTTGTTCTTGTTGCCTAGGCTGGAGTGCAATGGCGTGATGTCAGCTCACTGCAGCCTCTGCCCCTGGGTTCAAGTGATTCTCTGGCCTCAGCCTCCCGAGTAGCTGGGATTACAGGCACCCATCACCACATCTGGCTAATTTTGTTTTTTGTATTTTTAGTAGGGGTTGGTTTTTGCCATATTGGCCAGGCTGGTCTTGAACTCCTGACCTCAGGTGATCCGCCCCCCTCAGCCTCTCAAAGTGTTGGGATTACAGGCGTGAGCTACTGTGTCTGCCCAGAATTTCCATCCTCTTAAGGCTAATATTCTACTATATGAATACACTACATTTTTCTTATCCATTCGTCCATCGTGGGATACGTGTGTTGCTTTTGCATTTTAGCTATCACGACTGTCTAAATCCTTGGTCTGCCGGATGTCCTCTATGACACATGTCCATGCCATGTTGTTCTCATTTTACCCTCCAGCAATTCTTAACAACTTTCTTCTCTGAAAAGACAATGGTCTATGCCTTTCCATAGTCTATGTTTTCTTATTATTAATAGAATGTCTTTTGTTCTTTCCAAATCCAGTTAAGAGCTCTGTCACTGTTCTCTCTCCCCTGAATTTCAAAGACAGGTCTTTAGTGGAATTAATGGCACTGTATTTTAACATTAAAAATGCCTATTCATCTTTTCTATTGAATTTTCTTACTCCTAGAAGGAGGAGAGTTATTTAATATCTTGAGAATTTGTGTTCTAGTCCTTGTCTCACAGTGCCTGGTGTCAATGAATGAGTATAAATTAGTTATCAATTAGATAGGAAGGTCTTCCTCACTCAGGAATGACAACGTAATTTTTTCAGGTGTTTTGGCCAAAAACTTCTAAGCCATTTTTGACCCCTTTTTCTCTCGCTCCTCATTAAATCTCTCAGAAAATTATATTGGCTCTACCTTGAAAAGTCTGACTTCCCACCCTTTGCAAGACACCGTCATATCTTGCTTGGACCATTGCAATTGCTCTTAACTGGTGTCCTGCTTCGTTATTGTGGGCAGAGCAGCCAGAGTGGTTCTGTTAACACACAAGTAAAAGTCAGACCCTCACGATGGCCCTCAAAGCCCTGCTCTATTCAGTTGGCCACTACCCCGTTCCTCTCTTCTATCTTTGTCTCTTTTCCTACTCTTCTCATGCTTCTCACTCTGTGTTACCTACACCTGCTTCCTCGTTCCACTGAGGACATGCCAGGTGGGATTCAAGACCTCTGCACCCACTGTTCCCTCTCCTCAGAGTATCCTAGCTCTGGTTAGCCATGTGGTCCCTTCTTCATCTCCTTTCATTTTCTGCTTAAATGTCTACTGTCTGAAGCTCTCCCTGACTATCTTATTTAAAACTAAACCTTCTCCAATGCCAGCACTCATGATCTCTCTTCTCTAATTTTTTCTCATAGCACTTCTTTTCTTTTCTCTCTTTTTTTTTTTTTGAGACAGAGTTGCACTCTGTTGCCCAGGCTGGAGTGCAGTGGCGCCATCTCTGCTCACTGCAACCTCTGCCTCCCAGGTTCAAGCGATTCTCCTGCCTCAGCCTCCCGAGTAGCTGGGATTACAGGAGCCTGCCACCATGTCTGGCTGATTTTTGTATCTTTAGTAGAGATGAGGTTTCATCATGTTGGCCAGGCTGGTTTCAAACTCCTGGCCTCAGATGATCCACATGCCTAGGCCTCCCAAAGCATTGGGATTTACAGGTGTGAGCCACCATGCCTGGCCACTTATTTTCTTTTAACTTGCTATATACACATAACTTATTAGTTTTGTTTTTGATCTCTGTCTTGACATTAGGATGCAAAGGCCATGAAGGGAGGCATTTTTGTCTGTTTTGTTCCTTGTTTTGTCTCCAGTGATTGGCACATAGTAGGCCCTCAATAAGCAGTTGTTGAATGGGTGAGTGAAAACTATAAAGAAGGATTTCTTCAAAGCAAAACAGGCTGTCAAGAGGAGAACTACTACCCAGATGAATGAATTCAGAATTCCATGATTCCAGGCCGGGCACAGTGGCTCACACCTGTAATCCCAGCACTTTGAGAGGCCAAGTGGGAGGATTGCTTGAGTCCAGGAGTTTGAGACCAGCCTGGGCAACATGGCAAGACCCTGTCTCTATATTAAATTTTTAAAAAGGTAAAACAAAGTATAAAACAGCATTCCGTGTTCCCAAATCAGGTGATAAAAATTGGAGAATAGGTATGATAAGAATTGGGATAGAGTTGAACTTGAAACATGAGGCACAGGGTGGTGAAACTCAGTACTGGCTGAAAGTCAGGGCCTATGGTGGTCTGTTGTCATAGCAGCAGAACCTGGCTATAAGAGGGGGATCAGCTTGTGGACATAAAGGTGGGTAGAATCTTCTGGGGAGGATTCTACCGACCTTGTTCTACCAGTCTTGAATTTTGGCCCAAATCTCTGAATTCACAACCCTGGTCCTGAATCTCTGACAACCCTATGTATATAGATCTATGTGCTTTTATAATAATTATATAATTTAATATGAATTTGAATACATATTTGAATACATATACATTTCATATGCATATACTTAAGGTGTTTGAAACATTTAAGAGGATCTGCTTAATTTGACTTGAAATATTGAGGATGATAACACTGAATTAACTAATTTTATATTTGATTTGACTCTGCTAAAATGTATAAGGACATTTGATTTACTAAATATATACTTTTTTTTCTTCTTTTTTAAGATAGAAATGGGGTTTTGCTATGTTGCCCAGGCTGGTCTCAAACTCCTGGGCTCAAGCACTGCACCTGCCTCAGCCTCCCAAAGTGTTGGGATTACAGGTGTGAACAACCACGCCTGGCTGTATATTTTAATTTTAGTAAATTTTCAAGAGTTGTTTAAGTGCTCATGAAGACATTTGAAGGGCTTGAGTAATCAGGTGCATTAAATATGTGATTATAGTTTAAAAAGTTTAAGATAATGTAATTAATTAAGTCTATAAACAGAGTTTAAATGTTAGTTTTTTTTTTTTTTTGACAGAGCCTTGCTCTGTTGCCCAGGCTGCAGTGCAATGGTGTGATCCTGGCTCACTGCAACCTCTGCCTCCCGGGTTGAAGCAATTCTCCCACCTCAGCCTCCCGAGTAGCTGGGACTACAGGCATGTGCCACCACGCCTGGCTAATTTTTGTATTTTTAGTATAGACGGGGTTTCACCATGTTGGCCAGGCTGCTCTCAAACTCCTGACCTCAAGTGACCCGCCGTCTCGGCCTCCAAAAGTGCTGGGATTACAGGCATGAGCCACGGCGCCTAGCCTGTGACTTTACTTTGAATTAAGAGAACTTGACTGCAAACAGTGCTTAAGTTATTTGGGGGAATTTAATTTGTTAAGTTTTTGGGCTAAGGGAATATTAATTAAAGATAAGTTGTGATTGCTTTAAAATTTAAAACAAACATTAGTGGATAGATAATTAAACATGGTATTTGGTAATTGCATTTAATGGTCAAAAAAGTTCTAAGTTGACAACTTAAAATATTATAACCAATTATCAAACAGCTTTAGATATTTCTTTTCTTGCACAAAAGACTTGGATATTAAAAAGAATCCCTTGCAAAATGGTACATCGTGGGAGCCCAAACACTTGTGGATTTCAGCTGATTGAGGGGAGAAGCATGAAGGAGCCATAGGAGTGGGGTTGGGGTACAGTCCAGTTCTTCCACGCTTTGTAATGTGACACTGGGCAACTCATGGGAGAAAGCAGAGTCTGTGAAGTGAAGAGGACAAATCCTGGCTGGACTTTTGGGATTCAGGAGACTCAGAAGATGGACAGAGGCGCTTTGAAAAGAATGAAGTGCTTATGATGATCCCAGGTGGTATGGCCTGAGGAAGAAATAGTGTGATGGGGAAACAAATATTTGTTGAGCCCCTGCTCTGTGTTATCCTCTAGGCCAGACACTTCCCCCATCCTGACCTCAATGGAGAAGCGAGTAAACTGCTTAAGGTCACAAATGGAGGAGTTGAGATTTGAACTTGGATGACCATGTGGAGAGCTGTTGGCTTAGTCCCTTCTTCATTGGGTAGGGATAATGTAGATCAGGAAAGAAAATAAATGATGCAAGCTAAAGAATGTACTTAATGAGAAGCGAGAAGTACAATATGGTGCTGCGGTTTGAATGTTTGTTCCCTTCAGAAGTCACGTTGAGATTTAATCCCCAATGTAGCAGTATTGAGAGGTGAGACCTTTAAGAGGTGAGTGGATCGTGAGGGCTCTGCCTTCATGAATGGGTTAATCCATTCATGGATATATGGGTTGTTAATGGATTAAAGGGTTATCATGAGGGTAGAACTGGTGGCTTTATTAGAAGAGGAAGAAAGACCTGGGCTATGATGCTCAGCCCCCTTACCATATGATGTCCTGCACCACCTAGGGACCCTGCAGAGTGTCCCCATCAGCAAGAAGGCCCTCACCAGATTCAGCCTCTTGACCTTAGATTTCTCAGCCTCCATAGCATAGAAATATTTTTTCTTTATAAATTACTCAGTTTTAGGTATTCCAGTATAAGCAACAGAAAACGAATTAAGACACACGGTAACCAGGGAAGTACAGTAAAACCCAATACCCTAGTCCTCCTTACCTGAGGCAGATATATTCCAAGACCCCCAGTGGATGCCTGAAATTGCAGATGGTACCGAACCCTACATATACGATATGTTCTTCCTATGAATACATACTTATCATAAACTTTATAAGTTAAGCACAGTGTGAGATTAACAACAATAACTATTAATAAAGTAGAGCAATTATAATAATATGCCAACATTACTACTCTTGTGCTTTGGGGGCATTATTAAGCAAAATAAGGGTTGTTTTAACTCAAGCACTGGGATACTGTGATAGTCGATCTGATAACCAAGACAGCTATTTAATTGACCAATGAGCAGGTGGCATATACACCTGTGGATATGCTGTATGAAGGACTGATTCATATCCTGGGCAGGATGGAGTGGGACAGTGAAGATTCCATCACACTATTTAGGATCATGTTCAATTTAAAACTAATGAATTGTTTATTTCTGGAAATTTCCATGTAATATTTTTAGATCATGATTGACCACTGGTAACTGAAACTGTGGATAGGGTGAACTACTGTAAATCAGCCAGCCAAAGTCAGATGTTTAAACCAGAAATAACTCGGGAGAAGGGAACATATCCTAAGTGAAGTATGAGTCCTTACAAGATTTTTTAGGGGAAGTAATTGTTCTTCCACCTTAAGTTCTTAGTCACAGACTCCAGTTCAGTGATCCATGTGTGGAAGCCTCCTAGGCTGTTACCATTGATCCCTCCTTTATGAGGCCATCCGACCCATGTGTGCAGAATTTCTTCGAGCTAGAGAGAACGCAGGCTGGCAATTCTTTTCTTCAGTGGCAGGTCTCTTGGATCCCTTGAGAGAAATCAGCAACCCTCAGAGACTCCAGCTTCTGAGCATACGCTCTTTGGTCAGTGCTATTCTAATCCCTGTTTGAAGAAGTAACTCTCCCAGGGTCTCACCAAGAGGGTACTCAAAAATGTGTGTTGAATGAATCTATTTCACTGGTATTTTGAGTGTCTGAAAACACAGAATGAGCAAGAGAATTATGTTTCAATTTTAGTTTTTGATTTTTTGAGTGGGAAATACGTTTCTATGGCATAAAATTGAAAAGAGACTAGAGTGAAAATAAGTCCTTCTCCCACCTCCCTTTGCTTCCTCAGCCACCCTGCTGTCTTCCTGGAAGCTACCAGTTTCTCATGGATCTTTCCATTGTTAGTCATTGGTGATAAAAGCAATATGTATACATATATATTCTTCTCTACCTTTTAAAAGATTCAATGGCATTAAGATACAAATGGTAACAAACTATATATATTGTTCTGCACCTTGCTTTTTTAAAAAAATTAACAACATGTCTTGGAGATCTTTCCTTGTCAGTAATTAAGTGCTGCACACCAGCAACACCGACATCGCTGGGTGCTTCTGACCGGGCGCAGTGGCTCATACCTGTAATCCCAGCACTTTGGGAGGCTGAGGTGGGCGGATCACGAGGTCAGGAGGTCGAGACCATCCTGACTAACACGGTGAAACCCTGTCTCTACTAAAAATACAAGAACATTAGCTGGGCGTGGTGGTGGGCGCCTGTAGTCCCAGCTACCTGGAAGGCTGAGGCAGGAGAATGGCGTGAACCCGGGAGGCGGAGCTTGTGGTGAGCCAAGATGGCGCCACTGTACTCCAGCCTGGGCGACAGAGCGAGACTCCGTCTCAAAAAAAAAAAAAAAAAAAAAAAAGAAATGCAGAATCTGGTTTCACTGCAGACATACTGAATCAGATCTGTGTTTTAACAAGATCTGCGCCTGATTTCTACCCTCCTTAGAGTTTGAGTCTTGCTAGCTGGCAGCCTGAGTGGGCTTAGTGCAGGAGGCAGGTGCATACCTGTGGAGAGGAACAGAGACTGGAAGCTCTTCATCCCTGTTCCTAAAACTCCCTAAAACTGCTAGAGCCTCATAGCTGGGACCTCTGTGTTAGGGCTGGTCATGAAAGTGATCTCATATTTGGTCTGAATATCTGGAAGTAACTTGGAGGGCTGATGAGTGGAGTGTCATGAAGGCAGTGGAGTCGCTGAAGGGAGAAGCCCCAGAGAACTAGATACTTTCCTTCTAGCTTGGACCTAAGAATGTCAGAGAGAATCCTGGCCATGTGAGGGTCTCCTCCCTTATATAGGATGAAAAGGCATGTCTTCTTTATATTAATAGAATTTTCTAGTTCATATGTGTGCTCAAAGAACAGTGATTAGCAGTTGGTCTAACTAGTTACTTTTTTAAAAAAAAGATATTTTAATATAAGTGAATAGAAGAGAAATATTAAATTTCATAATGAAGTGTGTGTTTGGGGGCAGCCTAAGTAATGAGATGTCCGGGGAAAACTTATTTGTCCAGGGGCCCAGAACCTAGGAGTACATGTAGACCCTGAGTATCTGGCCCTGAGAACCCAGCTCCAAGGACTAATGAATAACATCAAAATGGCCTAGAACAGTTGGGGGAAGAGAGGGATTCTGCACCACCCCTTCCTGCACCACCCCCAACCACTGCAAATGTATTGCCAAACAGTTGGACATTTCATTGCATTTTTAGAAGAGTTTCTTCCCTCTATTGTGTCTGTGGTGGCTTTTCTGGAAAACATTATCCCCTCTCAGTTAAGAGCATGAGACTTGGCATCAGTCAGATGTGGATTTGAATCCCAGTGCTAGTCCTAACTAGTTTCCTGACCCTGAGCAAGTTATTTAACCTCACTCGGTTTTGTCTCCTGAAAAGTGGGAATAATAGTCTCTACTCTTAGGGTTGCTGGAAGGATTAAATGAGACAATGCATTTGAAGCACTTGTCACTGTGTTTGGCACAGAAAAAGTATTCAATGCTTGTTATTATTTCTAAGTAGAGGCTTGAGGGTACAGCGTAAGAAGTAAAGCAAAGGAGAAAAGACCTTCTGGAGGTGGGGATCATCTCTGAGTGCACTGACCCTTGGAGTCCAGCTCTTGGAGACCCCTGGGAGTGACTTTTTCTCACTGTGGTTTTTGGTCCTTTGGACCACCTCTAGGGGTGGGTGCTCTCAGACAGTCCTGGAACACCCTTGGATCTCTCCTTTCTGGGAAGGCTTCTGGCTGAGCTCTTCTGTGGCCTTTCCATCTGCCTCTGTGAGAATTGGCTTATTTTGGGTTGTCCCAGGGCTGAGCAGGAAGCCAATGATTGGTGGTCCAGGATATATGGGGAGTGATGCCTGAAGATAGAGATCCTGGTGGGCCTGGGACCCTCTAGGGCTCCTAGTATAGGACTGACTTTCTTCATTTACCAAGTCCCACCCCTGGGGGCCTCTAAAGTTTAATGAATGTGAAACTCTAGAGAGGGAGAATTGCACAGAAACCTATCATAGAGCAAACACACAATGACATCTTCCTGGGGGCTTGAGACAATTCATTTCTTTTCTCTCATTAACAGCAGAGAGGTTATTAGTTCTTCCTTTTTCTCATAAGAGAAATCTGAGATCTGATAAACATCACCAATTTTCTTCTGATCACACAGCAAATCACTTGTAAGAATAATAATAAAAGCAACTTGTATATTTAGCAACAGCTTGCATATTTTACCTTATTCTCTCTTCATACAAATCCTCTAAGGTCTACTCAGGAAACATAATTGTCTCCATACTATGTGGCAGGTGGGGGGCGGGGAATGGAGGCTGGGGAAAGTGATGTGACTAGTCCAGGGTCATATCTGGTAAGTGGCAGAGTCAGGACCAATACCACGTTCTTCTCACTTTTGATCTTTACTTCTTCCCAGAGATCCCAACTTTTGAGGGTTTAGTTATCTTGAAATTACTTGATATTACTGGTCTCACCTACAGAAATAATTAACAATTATTTTCAGGTGAGGCATAGGCGGATTCAACACCACACTCCAGGCTGTAGCATCCCCATCCTTGAAGAGATTCTTGCCCTGTGCTTTAGCAGCAGATTCTGAGAACAGCATACCTACTATTTTCTCTCTAGATTTGTGCCCCTTGCAGGACTGGGGTTCTGTTTGTCATAGGAACTGGAGTCGCCCCAAAGGGTGGCTGAAACCTGCCTCTCAAATGTCACCTTTTTTCCCTAAGTGATCTCTGCTTGCATTCATTTGTCTTCATTTTTTTCCCATCCACCTCTTGCTGGATACTGCATTTCACAACTGCGGGGCACCTCATTCATACTGCAGCTTTGTGGATGTCATCTCCTGGAGCACACCAATGACACTGACTGGTTGTTGCAAATTAGACCTGTCATTATTGCAGGCTTTGGATGTTTTCTCTTTCAGTTGCTGCTCCTGAATCTGTCTCCTGCCATCTGAGGTGTCCTTCCTCTTTCTCCCTGTGAATTGCTGTGGCTTTGGTTCTTGTCCCTTTCTTTTACTTTCTCTGTCTTGAGGATCAGATTCAAAATCCTTCTTACAGAGAGACCTGTAATAAGTGTTTGTATTATTTAAGAACACTCTTTATAGAAAATAAGAGAAAGAAATATAGAGCCAAAAAACTTGTGAGAAAAGAGGTAGAGACGATATGTGATGAATATTTATAGGAAGCCATGGAAGGACCAAAAAGCATCTCATATTTATGAGGCATGTGAGTCACTATATCTTCATGAAGCACTCAGTATTCATGAAATCTTAGATGGACACCCTTGGGTGATCCCCACTTTTGGTTCCATTTGTTTTCTTCCCAAGGCATGCTGCAGGTAAGGTATGGTTGCTTAGCAAGTCGCTGGTGAGCAACAGCTATTGGTTAGACATACTTGTTTCTGCACCTCTCTGATGGAGCACCTGCTGGCCCCAGGCACCGCCTGTCTGCTCATGTCCTTTGTTCCTTCTCAACTCAATGTTCTTATGATCATATGTCAGGAGGAAGGCTGATGTGGGAGAGCAAGAGAGTGAGAGAGCTAGAGAATGAGAAATGGAGGCTAACACTCACACACACTGTGTAACACAGAATTCAGCTAGTGTGGTTCTTCCACCTTGTTTCACTGTTTCCTAAATTTGTCTCTTTCCCCTTGCTTCTCCCTGGTTTTTGTTATTGATTCAATAAACCATTTGGTTTGAGCATCTTGAATTGGTCCACAAGCATTTCTGCTCAATAGCCTTCCTACCAGTGCAGTAGGAGGCTACCATTGCACTGGTGTAATTTCTCAGTGGCAAGTCCACTTTAACTCCATCCTTTGAGCATGTAGGTTCTGTCCCAGTGGTAATTTAATGTGCAGGATAGAAATGAGGTAGCTTGGCCCCTGAAGCACATAGAGGAAACCTCAGGGAGGTGAAAGAGTGAATATTGGGCTCTCTGTACCAAGTTTGTTTGTGCAATAGCTTCATTCACTTTGAATTCTTTTGCCTACCTCTAGTTTGGTGCTCAGAATCTCAGCTTCTTCTCAT
Organism: Pan paniscus; assembly: GCF_029289425.2. Taxonomy (NCBI): domain Eukaryota; kingdom Metazoa; phylum Chordata; class Mammalia; order Primates; family Hominidae; genus Pan; species Pan paniscus. The sequence continues at coordinate 59,119,388 of NC_073258.2, forward strand.
CCACTGCTGAATTCTCTGCTCTGAATCTGAGAATCCTGCTTTTTTCTCTATATTTGGGTTCCCTGAGGCAAGGTGTGAGGACTGGAAGAGCCAACAAGAATGGACTACAGAGGATGCCTCTCCCAGGTGGAGATGGAAGGGACTGGCCCCTCTCATATGCAGTTGGGGATCCTTAATCTCCTGTCCCACTGGGAAATTCTTACGGAAAACAAAGCACTGTTAGGCAGGTAGCTTGTATGAAGAAAACCCTGTCTCTAGACTTCTGACTCTGGAGAGATCTGTAGAGGCCTCAGAGGAGGCAGTGGATGCACCCTGGAGAGATCCAGAAGTCCACTCTGAAGGACTGGAGTTTGCTGTGTTCTATGGATTCTACCATCAGATATCACGCTCCACTTCCTCAAACATCCGCTTATCATCACATTCTACTGCACAACAGCAGGCAATAGCTCTCTGAAAGTTTACTGAATAACCCAACAGTGAGACAAACATAAAGTGGCTTCATTTTTCTTCTAATTATTGCCTTCAACCTACTGTGATAGTGTTGCACAGATCAATAATTTTTCTCTTTCATTTGCTGTATAACATTCCACTGAATGAATATACTACAATTTAACCATTCTGTTGTAGGTGACATTGGTGTTGTTTCCAGTTTTGGACTAATTATGCATGATGCTGCTATGAACAGTCTTGTATGTTTCTTTTGGCATATGCATCCTTCTGTTAGGTGTATACCTAGAAAAGGAACTTCCGGGTCATAGGTGATGCACATGTTTAGTTTTAGTACGTATTAAACAAAACTAACCATTTGTTTTCAAAAGTGGTTTTACCTATTTACTATTTTATTTTTGTAGATTCAGGGGGTACATGTGCAGGTTTGTTATAGTTTTACCTATTTATTTATTTTTTTTTTGAGACAGAGTCTTGCTCTGTCACCCAGGCTGGAATGCAATGGCGCCATCTCAGCTGCAACCTCTACCTGCCAAGTTCAAGCAATTCTTGAGCCTCAGCCCCCCAAGTAGCTGGGATTACAGGAGAAAGCCATCATGCACTGCTAATTTTTGTGTTTTTAGTGGAGACGGGGTTTCACTATGTTGGCCAGGCTGGTCTCAAACTCCTGGCCTCAAGTGATCCACCTGCCTTGGCCTCCCAAAGTGCTGGGATTACAGGCATGAGCCACTGTGCCCGGTGGTTTTACCTATTTATATTCCCACTTGCAGCATATGAGTGATCCAATTCCTCCACATCTTTGTCAACACTTGGCATTGTCAATTAAAAAAAAACCTTTTGTTTAGCCATTCTATGTGTATACTGGTATCTCATTATGGTTTAAATTTGCATTTCTCTAATGACAGCTGATGTTGTATACCATTTTTTAAAAAAACATTTATTTTAGATTTGGGGATATATATGCAAATTTGTTGTACATGTAAACTTGTGTCATGGGGATTTGTTGTACAGATTATTTCATCACCCATGTATTAAGTCTAGTACCCAATAGTTATTTTTTCTGCTCCTCTCCCTCCTCCTACTCTCCACCATCAAGGAGGCCCCAGTGTCTATTGTTCCCTTCTTGGTGTTCGTGAGTTCTCATCATTTAGCTCCCATTTATAAATGAGAACACACAGTATTTGGTTTTCTGTTCCTGCATTAGCTTGCTAAGGATAATGGCCCCCGATTCAATTCATGTTCCTGCAAAAGATATGATCTCATTCTTTTTTATGGCTACATAGTATTCCATGGTGTATATGTACCACATTTTCTTTATCCAGCCTGTCATTCATGGACATTTAAGTTGATTTCACATCTTTGCTATTGCTATGGATAATGCTGCAATGAACATTCATGTGTATGTGTCTTTGGTAGAATGATTTATATTCCTCTCGGTATATAACCAGTAATGGGATTGCTGAGTTGAATGGTATGCTTAAATACCATTTTCATATACTACTTGGCTATTTGGGTGTCCTCTTTTGTGAAGTCTTTATTCAAGTGTTTACTCATTATTATATTATTATTATTCTTTTTTTGATGTGGGTCATTTATTTGGGAAGGGAATCCAAGAAACAAGAGGGAAGGACTGGAAAAAGCAAAACTAAGAAACTAAGTGAAACTCCTACATGGCGATTTGGATTTTCACTCTCAATGGAAAACCAATAAAAATGTGTGTTACGGATCTGGTCAATACTGCACAATCTAGATGAAAGAAAGAAGGATGTATGCTGCAGCTCTGTCATTGGTCCAGAATTGCTTGTGGAACATTTGTTTATGGCCTTATACTTCAGGCGTGCCCATGTTGAGCTGGCTGAGGCCTTCGCGGCATCTTTTGTGGGGGACTGAATGTGGAAAGCAAAAGAACTTGGTGCAGCTTGAAGGAGCTCTTCCTGGCTGCCTCAGAAACATCTGTAGAAAACAAAATGTCCCAAAAGGCATAAGAAGTATTTAATATAGAAGTGTTCTTTTCCCTTTCGGCCAGTCAAAGGACCCAGTTTCCTTGGGGACCTGTCTGGCATAGTGAAAAATAGAAACTTTTGGTCTCCATCCTTTTGGTTAAAGCCTTAAGGTCTACAGGCTTCAACTACTTTTGCATGCTGTCTTAGCTGGGTTCCCCTGAGAGTAGAGCCTATGACAAAAGTTTGGACGGGGTTAGTTTATTTGGGCATTGTCATCCCAGGGAGGCAGAGTTCAGGAGAAGGAGTTGATAAAAGGAACAAGGAAGAGGGAATTCAAGGGTGCAGTAGTATGCATTATTGATTAGGTCACCCCAGGGGTGACTGGGACATCCATTTTTTTTTGAAGGGGGTTAGGTGCCTTTTTTTCTTTTGAGACAGAGTCTCACTCTGTTGCCCAGGCTGGAGTGCAGTGGCACAATCTGGGCTCACTGCAACCTCCGCCTCCCAGATTCAAGCAATTGTCCTGCCTCAGCTTCCCAAGTAGCTGGGGTTACAGGTGTGCACCACCACACCTGGCTAATTTTTGTATTTTTAGTAGAGACGAGGTTTCACCATGTTGGCCAGGCTGGTCTCAAACTTCTGACCTCAGGCGATCTGCCCGCCATGGCCTCCCAAAGTGCTGGGATTACAGGCGTGAGCCATCACGCCTGGCCTTTTCTTTATTAATTATTAGAAATTCTTTATAAATGCTAGATATCATTCCTTCATCAGATAAATGCATGATTATGTCTCCTCCTACGTGGCGATTTGGTTTTTTACTCTCAATGGTGTCTTTTGATGAATAGATGTTTTTTATTTTAATGCAGTCCATATAAATTTAAAAATCTGTTTGTTTCTACAAAATTCTGCTGGGATTTTGATTAGAATTATATTGAACTATGTGTAAACTTTGGGAAAACTGATATCCTTACAATGTTGAATATATTGAACATGAGAATAGTGTATTCATCAATTTACTTGTTTAATTGAAGTTTTTCTGTAGTTTTATGTTAGGGGTCTTAAATAGTTTTTGTTAGATTTATTTCTAGGTATTTTAAGTTTTTAATATAATAGTAAATGGTCAAAAATTTCTCTTTCTAGTTGTTTATTACTAAAATATAGAAATTCAATTAGGTTTTGAATGTTAATCCTGTATCCAGAGACCTTGTTCAATTCACAGTAGCTTATCTGTCAATTCCTTGAGATTTTATGTACACAATCAAGTCATCTACAAATGACAGTTTTATTTATGTTTGTCAATATTATTTTTGACTAATAAATCATAATTGTATATATTTATGGAGCATAATGTGATATCTTGATATATGTATACAATGTGTAATGATTAAATCCAGCTAATTAACTTATCCAACACCTTGTGTAATAATCTATCATTTATTATGGTGAGACATTTGAAATTTACTCTTAGTTATTTTGAAATAGACACCACAATATTATTGATTATAGTCCCTCTGCTGTACAATAGACCTCAAATCTTATTCCTCTTATCTATCTGAAAATTTGTACCCTTTGATCAACAAAATTCCTTCTTCTTCTCTCCATTCTTCCTTCTCCCCTCCGCCCCTACACCCTCAGCACCCAGCCTTTGGTAACCATCATTCTACCCTCCACTTCTATGAGTATTGACAATTTTATGTTGCCTGGGGTGATCTGGAACTCTTGGGCTAAAATGATTCTCCTGACTCAGCTCTTAAGTAGCCTGCCTGCCTGCCTGCCTGCCTGCCTTCCTTCCTGCCTGCCTGCCTGCCTGCCTGCCTGCCTGCCTTCCTTCCTTCCTTCCTTCCTTCCTTCCTTCCTTCCTTCCTTCCTTCCTTCCTTCCTTCCTTCCCTCCCTCCTTCCTTCCTTCCCTCCTTCCTTCCCTCACTCACTCCCTTCTTCCCTCCTTCTCTCTCTCCCTCCCTCCCTCCTTTCTTCCCTCCCTCCCTCCCTTCGTTCCTTCTTTACAGGCATGTGCCACCATGTCTGGCTAATTTTTGTATTTTTAGTAGAGATGGGATTTCACCACGTTGGCCAGGCTGGTCTTGAACTCCTGACCTCAAGTGATCCTCCCACCTCAGCCTCCCAAAGTGCGGATTATAGGTGTGAGCCACCACATCCAGCCCCTGGGTAGCTTTACTTCTACATGCATCTGAAATTGCTCCCATAGCTCTGTGTCTTTGATAAGGTCAGGAAACAATAATCGTGAGCATTCAGCTTATCCTGCCTCTTTGGGACCATGAGGGAATTGTGAAGTGAGTACCAACAACGTGGTGTTTTTAACAATGTTTACAGAAATTCCCCTGTTTCTCAGGGGTGGCATAAACTTGTATCAGTTTGACCATATAGAAAAAACAGACATTCTTTTGAATGTTACTAGGTTTATATCTTTAGCAGGATAACCTCTTGAATCAGCAAATAAAGGTCCACTGGAGATTTAGGTGAAAGACTGCATGGCATTGAATAGAGGAAATAAAGTTCTGATTCAAAATATTCTGAATCTAGGGCAAAGGAAATCAACGTACAGTTCTTTGGGTTACATACAACTGATTGAAAAAGCCATGGAGAGAAAGATGAAGAATTCAACCATCTGGGAATTGGTGGGTGATTGGAGGAGACTGGCTCATTAATCCATTTTAGTAATTTTTTTTTTTTTTGAGACGGAGACTTGTTCTGTTGCCCAGGCTGGAGTGCAGTGGTACGATCTCCGCTCACTGCAACCTCCACCTCCTGGGTTCAAGCAATTCTCCTGCCTCAGCCTCCCGAGTAGCTGGGATTACAGGCACCTGCCACCACGCCCAGCTAATTTTTGTATTTGTAGTAGAGATGGGGTTTCACTATGTTGGCCAGGATGGTCTCAAACTCCTGACCTTGTGATCCACCTGCCTCGGCCTCCCAAAGTGCTGGGATTATAGGCGTGAACCACTGTACCCAGCCATGTATTCTTTTATAAGCACCACTGGTGATTTTAATGTGCAGCCGAGGTTGAGAACCTCCGAGTTACAGGGATAACAGGGTCACTGACAGAAGGATCTTGAGCCGGGAGCTACAGTCTATACAAAAGAGAGGAGACTTGGGGTTGCGTATGACAGACACAGGAAGGTGGTGGGGGTAGAATCTGATGACATAAGAATAATTTAAAAATGTTTAAGGTAGGGTTGTGGGGTGGTAGGGGAGGAAAAATGGTTTGGAATGGAAATGAGAAAAAAAGGAATATTTCTATGCTCAGCATGAGTCTCATTCAGAATGGAAGGCTTCCACTGTGGCCTTCACAGCCTTACTTGATCTCTTCCAGCACACACCCCACATAGCTTCTTGCAGGTCCCTCTTGCTGGTTTCAGCCACTCCAGCTTCCTCCTGTAACTTGAATCCCAGGTTTCTGCTCAAATATCATCTTATTAGAGAGACTTTTTTTCAATATCATTTAAATAGCAATATCCCACTTCCAATCTTCCCTCTCCCACTTTTTGTAGCACTTATTACTAATATGGTTTGGCTGTGTCCTCACCCAAATCTCATATTGAATTGTAGCTCCCATATTTCCCACATGTTGTGGGAGGGACCCAGTGGGAAGTAATTGAATCATAGGGGCAGTTTCCTTCATACTATTCTCATGGTAGTGGATAAGTCTCATGAGATGTGATTTTTTTTAACTTTGTTGTATTTATTTATTTTTTTGAGACAGAGTCTTACTCTGTTGCCCAGGTTGGAGTGCAATGGCATCATCTTGGCTCACTGCAAGCTCCATCTCCCAGGTTGAAGTGATTCTCCTGCCTCAGCCTCCTGAGTAGTTGGGATTACAGGCACCCACAACCATGCCTGGCTAATTTTTGTATTTTTAGTAGAGACAGGGTTTTACCATGTTGGTCAGGCTGGTCTCCAACTCCTGACCTCAGGTGATCCGCCCACCATGGCCTCCCAAAGTGCTGAGATTACAGGCGTGAGCCACCGTGCCTGGCGAGATTTGATGGTTTTATAAGGGGAAACCCCTTTTGCTCGGTTCTCATTTCTCTTGCCTGCTGCCATGTAAGGCATCCCTTTGCTCTTCTTTCGTCTTCTGCCATGATTGTGAGGCCTCCCCAGCCATGTGGAACTGTGAGTCCATTAAACCTTTTTCCTTCATAAATTACCCAGTCTTGGGTATGTCTTTATTACCAGCGTGAGAACAGACGAATACATTGCCATATGAAATACCATCTGCTTACTTAGTTTGTCTTGTCCACCTTCTTCACAAGAATGTAAGCTCCTTGAGGACAAGAATTGTCTGTTTTATTCACCGATATGTTCCCAGGGCCTAGAAGGCACTGGAAGAGAATAGATGCTCATTAAGTGTGTTAGGAATGAATGAATATATAAAGCAAGTGAAAAAAGCCAGTCACATAACCGGATATCCAATATGACCCTGCGTGTGTATGTGTGTATGAGTGTGTTGTGTGCATGTGCATGTTGTGTGTGTGCATGTGTATGTGTTTGCATAAACTGTATATACATAAAGGTCTATCAGACATGTGACAAAATCTTAACAGTGGTTACCCTGGCCAGGGGACACAGGAGTAGGACATTCACTTTATACCATTTTTTATGTGCAACTTTTTTTGTACTGTCATGTATGCACTCTGCCACCCTCTTACTCCACTCCCCTAAGCCCCAGCAACAAATAGGAAGGTGGAAGGACCACCTGACTCAGGTGAGGGAGGAAGAGGAACCTGCTGAAAACCTGGAGGAAATACTGGCAAAGTTGGGTCTGAATCCAGATGGATCACTACAGTGGAGGCAGCTAAGTCTGATTAGGGAGTGCAGGCTCCGAGGGAAAAGGTAAATCTGTACATTTGTGTTGTGAATTTCCTGGAGGTTCAAATTGAGATGGTATAAATACCACATAACCCGTGGGGAAAAGCAATAGATGAGAGAAGCCGATGCTGCAGAAAAAAGTAGAGATCTGGAGATCATAAAAATAGGAATCTCTGAATTGGATTCCTTTAAGATTATAAAGTGTACATTTGGGCATATAACTGTTCCCTTCGCTGGTTGGAAACTCGTCAGTCAGGTACAGCGTATCTGCCCAGGGAAGGAGCTGCAGTGAAATAGTTCAGGAAAAATCCAGGATCTGAGGATTATAGATGCAGGTTGTTTCAGACAATTAGATTGTTCAGTTGAGAGAATGGGGCATATTGTACAAAGTTTGAAGAAATTGTAAATGGATGTGGGTCTGTACTAGTTTTGGTATTCGAGTTGGGCTATTTGTACAAAGGATTAATTTATCTTTGAATGAGTTGTTGTTTTCCATTGGTATCTGCTAGCCAACTGGGAGTTAATTTGTTTCTAAAACAGTACAGGCCTTTTTGGTTTCACCTAGGAGAGTGAATGGGTCTCTCTGTATTTCAAGGTTGCACATTTTTCTGTATTTCATCGAGGCAGAGATAAGAACTCCAGGGCCGCAGAATACAATAGTCTATTCTTGTAACTCAGATGTGACTGGGCACCATGAGTAGTCTCTGTTCTTGACCCTACACCCACCTTGAGGCAGGATCTTTGTTATCATTTCCCAAAAATCCAGTGCAACCAAGGATTAATGAGTAATGACAATTTTACTGAAAATTTCTTGGGGAGACTGAAAAGCTGTCTGTGTCCCGGGGAGGTAGTTTTGATCTATGGCAAAACCTAATAAAAATTCCCAGGAGACATACATGCTTTCTTTCCAAAGAGGAAAGGTTTCACATTTCCTTTATCTTTTTTCTCTGTGTTCTTGGGCAAACAATCTCATTTCTTTCAAGGTTTCCAGGCTCTCAGCCTGTCATCTATTCCTCTGTCTGGAAAAACGAAGGACCACCCCCTTCAGAAGGGAGCTAGAATGTGGGGTGTGAGGACCGCTTGTAAGTAGTTGATAATTCACCCCCAGGCATTTGATAATCCAATTTGCCCTCAGAGGGATGAATGGAGTAAAGGAAAAGAGAGACCCTGTGGTACCCCTCTTATGTCTCCAGGACTGGGATTCCCCCAGGGGAACCGGCTCCTCTTGGACACAGTTCCTCAGTTTATAGCCCTCTTTGCACTGTGTATGCTGAGGGGAGTGGGCTGTGCTTGAAGATTTGATGGGTCCCACCTGGTAGGTAGCTTTATGATCAAACAAACAAACAAACAAACAAAAAACAAGAGAAAGGGAAGGACTTCCAGCTTGGACCCTCAGCCACTTCCTTCCTCCTCTGAGCCACTGACTGTGCCTGAACCTCAAAAAGGAACATGCTTGAATTCCCCACGTCTTTCCACCTTGCCCTTGAGGTGATGACCCTGAGACCTGCCTTAAACAAAGAAGTCATAATAAAGCACCTCTACCCCAGCCCTGACGCTGCTGCATCTCATTGCAGTCTCTTCCCCCAGGCAGACATTTCTTTAATTTCTCTCTGTGTTATTTTTGAATTCAACTGAAAAATAGAAGCCACATGTACACAATTACTAAGCATTCTAGTTCATCTTCAAAGATGTTCATGGACTGTTCACTGACTGCTCTTTTTCTTTACCTTTGGAGTCTGTTTCCTATTGCTGTTGAGTGCATCGTCATCCCTCCTTACCCTGATATACAAATTTTGCCACTGAATCATAGATTGATTGAATGACTTATTCATTCATTCGTCAAATGTTATTGAGCACTCACTATGTGCCAGGCTGTGTTCTAGGCACTGGGTATATAGTGACAAATAAGAATGAGATGATTCCTGTTCTCATGGCTCTTAGGTTGTGATGAGAAAGGCCAATGTAAACAAACAAATGAGAATGTATCAATCAGTGATAAATTCTTTGGAGAAAATCAACCAAGAATGACAGACAGGACTGTGTTAGGATGTACTCACATTGGGTGAATAAAGAATGTCTTGGCTGGGCGCAGTGGCTCATGCCTGTAATCCCAGCACTTTGGGAGGCCGAGGTGGGTGGATCACCTGAGGTCAGGAGTTCAAGACCAGCCTGGCAAACATGGTGAAACCCCATCTCTACTAAAAATACAAAAATTAGCCAGGCATGGTGGCGGGCGCCTGTAGTCCCAGCCGCTTGGGAGGCTGAGGCAGGAGAATGGCTTGAACCCGGGAGGTGGAGGCTGCAGTGAGCCGAGATCATGCCTCCACATTCCAGCTGGGGTGACAGAGCAAGACTGTTTAAAAAAAAAAAAAAAAAAGAAGGTCTTTATAATGAGGCGCATTTGTGATTT